>NC_046164.1:87526391-87877641 GCF_011064425.1 Rattus rattus | reverse complement strand
TGCCAAAACAAAGCAAAAGCTGAGCCTCGGAAGTGACGCGAACACCGGCTTCATAGAGAGGAGCCAGAAGGGGGCTTAGGATTGAACACTGATACCAAGAGCATAGTTCTGACCTGTGTGTGCCCTTCTCGCTGCTGTCGATCAAATTTCAGCACCCTTCGAACCTTCCAAACTCCCGGAATGGCTTCTACATTCTCCATCTGTCCTGTCGCCTCTCCACCTCTGATATTCAGGCTACCGAAACCCGCAGGCAATAGGAAGAATGTCCCAGCATGCCCTGGGGTGGGGTTCACAGTGCAGTATCGGAGGCTACACGAATGCAGATGCTAATCTCTTAGTATTATTATCACTCTTCCTGGTGTCGGCTAAGGCTCACATCGGTCCGGATTTTGTTGGTGGAGAGAGCTTGATTTCTTCTTCCTACCCTTGAGGAAGGGTCTCACCCTATAAAGCATGATCTAATTTCACACTCCGGATTCTCCTGCCTCGGCTTTTTTGAGGGCTGGTGTTTACAGGCGCACCTCTACATCTGGCGTGGAGATGTTTTTCCCCCTTCTTTCTTCTCCTTACTTTCAAAACAGAAACACCGTGGGAGGCACAAATATTACGGTTTTGAAACTACTTGGCCTAACCGTGGTAGAATTTGAACACCGATAGACTAGACTGTGAGTTTGCCAATAGCTGAGAGCAGTGGTTTTAGCACAGGTGAACTGGCCATCCAGAGACGTGTGACAGTGTCTGGAGACATTTTTGATTGACACCACAGGGGGAAAATCCTCCTCCATCTAGTAGGTAGGTACAGGGCATGGATCAGCTAACATCGTGGGATAGCCTCTATTCCCCTTTGATATAGAGAGCTGCTATAAACGTCAGTGCCATGAGGATAACCGCAAACCCAATGGCTTATAGCAATATCGATTTACTTCTTATATTATTGGTCAGAGTTTTCATGCAGCTCAGAGGGCTAAATCCAGGATGCCCTTAAACTGCCTTCTTTTGATGTTCTATAGCGGGTCCATTCCTTTGGCCTTTCCGGCTTCCATATGTTGACTATATTCCTTGGGTGTGACTCCCTGCCCTATATTCAAAGCCAGGGGAAGTGGGTCAAATGCCTCTCACGTTTGTGAAAGTCTGTTGTCCCTTCCATCGTTGTACCTCTTACATGTTCACTTCTCAGGGCCCTAGGACTTCACTAGGCCACCGGGTCCTGTGAGAGAGCCTTTCTGTTTCAAGGCTAACTGGTTGGCAACCTTAATTCTATCTGTGAACCTGAGTTAACTTTAACGGTGTAGTGTGACATATCCGCAGGTCCCACGAGTTAGGTCTCAGGTCACTTAATGACTGAAGAGTTGCCTCCTACCATCCCCATAGCAAAACAGCCAGCACCAAATGCCTGAAGTGCTGATGCAGAGAGCGCTTGTCCCAGAGAAAGCTCACTAGTTCTAGAAGGCAAGGGTTCCCTTCCACGTGGTTAAAAGAGAAAGAAAGAAAAGTTGCCTTTAAATGGACTCACTCGGAGCGTTAATACCCCAGCACATTCAACCAGTTGGACAATTTATATCAGGAGCTGCTTGCTGGGAGAGGCTGCGGCCCACCGCGGGTCATGTCACGTGCTGCGCGCTGAGAACTTTGGAGCCGCTTCTAAATAAAGGAAGCCGCAGCTTCTGGTAATAAATATATGAAACGGAATATTCATTTTCTCTTCAGTGGGACCCACACATGACAAAGGCAAGGCTTTCTTCACGTTGTTTGTTTATAGGAAATGCAACTCCACGGAGGCCTGATGTTAAACTTGCTTCTCTGATGTTAGCGGTCCCAGGCTGCACAGGGCTTCTGGAGTGTGTTCTTGTGATCCCGCCATTTATTTACCTTGCTACGAAACTCCAATTACTGTCAGTGCTGCTGCTTGTTAAATACAGCCAGAGCGCGAGCTTCTGAGAGTGCAAATATGTGTCTGATTCTCAGGGGCTGGGATCAGACGGAACTTGAGGAATATGAGTTGTGGGAATGTGGGTGCAAATTAATTAAATATTGTAGATAATTGTGTGTGTGTGTGTGTGTGTGTGTGTGTGTGTGTGTGTGTTGAAGTTTGAGCTCTTAGGAAAGGCTTTGATTAGGCAGAGGTGATCTAGCATGAGGCTGGAAAGTTGGTTTTCTTCTTTCTGTGAGTTTTTTTTTTTTTTTCTTCCCCTTCTGGTCTTGCATGACACTGGACACATTTGCATGCATGTGCTTATGTGTACAAACATATCTATCTCTCAATGACTCTGGGCTTTGGGGTTGCTTTCTTGTTTCTTTCAACACCTAAATCAACTCTCGAGTTATCGGAAGTCAGGAATCAGAATAGAACACGTTACTTCCAATGGCACTGCAGGAACGAGTCTGCAAATGACACATTGGAATTCTCCGGATATATTCCAACTGTCAGATTTAGTTACTGGTTTTCTTTGGGTAATCCAACTCTATTTTATTCCTGGGCTATTCTAAAAATACAATCAAAGGACACCTACTGGCTACAAGTGCCTTTGGTCGTGTCTAATAGTGCTGTGAAGAATGGTTTGAATTTAGTGCAGATGCAGGGAAACATGTGCTGTCGTCGAGCGCATATCACACTTCAGACTTCTAATATCCCCTGCCTGGAGTCCAGCCGGAGCAGGCATGAGGTGAGGGTGAACAGACTGGGCTGGGTCAGGTGAAGGAAAAGTGGTGGCAGACAGGCAGCGGACTATGAACTGAACAAAATGGGACGTGGTTATTTTTGGCTAAAGCAGAAGAAAAATGTTTTGTTTGTCTCCTGGTTTTTGTGTTCCTGCGTTCTGTCACAGACAGCACAGAGGTCTGCTCTGGGGAAGCGCTTGGAGATCTGTGATTCTAGGGGAGAAAAAGCAACGGCATCTTTGTTTCTGTTGTAGCAGGGAATGTTCTGGGGAAATATTTCCACTCTTGGGTAGAAACCTGCTCCAAGAGCAGGCCTCAGAGAAGAGTCGTTTTTTGAGGTAGAAGTCTCAGCCTGCAGCAGCTATGCTGAGCTTCATAACCCGGCCACAGACATGATTGGATTTGGATAGCCAGTTCCGTGCTTCTGGTGTGTTTCACGACTGGCTCCGTAGGCTGTGCTGCCATTCTCTTCTGCTGGGGGAGGAGACAATAGCAATGGATCTTTAGGGAGAGGGGCAATATTTTCTCTGCTTTATCCAAAGAAACTATCTCCTGAGTGATAGTAATTAGCACAGACGTTTGTAATATATCAAATCTCGAAAGACAGCCCAAGACTCGATTCGAAACGGCAGAAGAGACGTTAAAGCAGAAAGTAAATGAGACGATATAAAATCCTGAACACACAAAATGCAAATTACCCTAATTCCTAAAACGTCAGGCATTGTGCAACATGGTGCTCTCACGCAGCAGCATCCAGTAGAAAGTTCTGGAAGCCTGATTAAAACACAGATTTCTGGACCCTATCTTATGTCTTAACCGTCGATTTGATGGGCTTTAAAATCACCATGGGGGGGGATTCTCTGGGCATGTCTTTGAGGAAGATTCTAGATTAGTTTAAATGGAGGCAGGATGGCCCACCCTGAATGTGGGTGGCTCCGTTCCGTAGGTTGAGGTCCTAGACTGAATAAAAAGGAGGCAACACCTGCATCCCTTGATCTCTGCTTCCTGACAGCAGATACAGCACGACCAGTTGCCCCCACTCCTGATGCCTCGTCTTCCCTACCACAATTGAATGTGCCCTTGAGGTGTAAGCCAAAATAAATCCTCCCTTTTCTTTCTCCAGAATCTCCTTAAAGGATACAAGGGATGGCCAGTAAGTGTCTACTTGCTTCCTCAGATACACAAGCAAATAAGCACAAAGTACAATAAGCAAACTGAGCATTTGAAGCAACCAGCTGAGTCAGTCCTTCCTTAAGAGAATCAGTCTTCATCCTGTCTGCGCCTGCGCCTGGGCCGGCGCTTGAGCTGGGTCGGTGCCTGTGCCTGGGTCTATGTCTGCGCCTGCGCCTGCGCCTGCGCCTGCGCCTGCGCCTGCGCCTGCGCCTGCGCCTGCGCCTGCGCCTGCACCTGGGCTCTTGCCTGTGCCTGCGGACTCCTACCTTTCTGTGGACCTCTTCAGCTTGCCATTTCAAATCCTATGGCTTCGTCTACTTCTCGGAACAGGAAGTCAAGCTTTCTTGTAGCCTCTCCTTACTGCCCCCACTCGCCCTTGCTCCTTTGCTGACTTAGATTCTGATCTTAATGCCTTTTTTTTTTCTCGAGATGGGGCCAGCCTAGGATAGCTTTGAATGCCTAATCCTTCTGCCCCTAGGTCCCAGACACTTGGATTACCAGCGTATGCCTCCACAGCTGGCCGCATCTGTGATTTTAATACAACTCCATTCTCCCTTGCTGCAAAGGCTGAAAAACAGAAGACGAGCTCAGATTCAGTGTGCTCCGTTGGTTCGGTGTACGTGCCAGGCTGGATCAGAGCTGAGAACAATGAGTTGAAAGCTCGGCCCTAGGCACTTTGCTGGTGTAGATAGGCAGGCAAGGGGTCCTCTGTCTCCAACACACCAACATGCCATAAAGAAATGACAGCTTTTCCATGGTGGTAGGGTGCCAGGAGTCACTCCCGGAGGCTCTGCAAAGATGTTTTAAGCCACCTAACGTCTATAAATAAGTCACTGTGTGTTTCTGCTGGCTGCAGCTGGATCTCGGCGGAGGTACTGCCTGGACACTTGCCATTCTCTCTGACCTCACCAGCTTCCTTCCCCGTGTTCTTGCCAGCCTGAAAAGCTCACCACTAGAGTCGCTGCGTGTGATACCCAGGCCTGACATGGCATCTGATCCGTCTTCTCTGCCCCACGCTTCCTGGCACATTTCCTGGTATGAATGTGGCCGCTACCATTGCCAATCACGGCGGGTCCTGTGGCCTGAGCAAACAAGGAAAGCAACTGTACTGAGCTTGCTTGAACTTGAGCTGAGTGGCTTTCACTGGGGAGGTAAACACACGTCTACCTGTCCGTCAGTGACAGACCAAAGCTGCTACTCACCTCAATCTAGCCTAGTGAACAAAGGGAATTTACTGGGGTTCTTCACAGGAGTGTAGATAAGGGAGTTACAGCTGCACCATCAAAAAGCTCACCACAGCATGGGTGACAGCTCATGGATGCTACATCCAATGGGGCTGAGTGGAGTCTCCTTTCCGTAGCTTGTTATACCCTTAGGTAGGCGCGTGTCTGTCGGGGGAGGGGGGCGTGAATCTGTACCTTCTTGAGCTTCTTGACTCGTGTAAGTGCCATTAGCACTTCAATACAGTTCCTCATGTCCTGCTGACCTCCAATCATAAGATTACTTTCATCGCTACTTCATAACTAATTTTGCTATGGTTATAAGTTGTAAGGTAAATATCTATGTTTTCCAATGGTCTTAGGCAACCCCTGTGAAGGGGTCACTGCGACTCCCAGAGGGGTCGCAAGCCATAGGTTGAGAACATAAGATTCTGTTCTAGAATCTTACTGGCCCCTCTCCTCCCTGCAGCAGGAGGAAACGGATACACAATAGTCAGAGATAGGAAAGGGTGAGTGGCAAATGAATGTCTATAGCTTCACGGTGTCTTCTTCTTCCATGTTTGATGTCCTGTAGCTTTGAAGACTGATTAGAAATTTCCTACCAAGTCCTATTCTATGTCCTGACCTTTTAGGACACATGACATTTTTCTTATTTACTTGACGTATTAAAATCATTATAATACCAATACCGGAGAGTCCACGATAGGATTACTGAGAGCCCAATGGGCTACACGGTGAGTTCTGTAGCAGCCTAGGATTCAGTGTGAAATCTTGTGTTTCCCCTTGGGGTCAGGGTGGCTTAAGAAATGGCTCAACAGTCACGAGAACTCGCTGTTCTGCAGAGGACCAGAGTTCAGCTTCTGGCTCTCAAGTCTCTCAGCTCAAACCAATTGTATCTCAATTCCAGAGGCTCCAACGCCCTCCTCTGACTTCTGTGGGAACTGCATTCACATTCAAAATGTGTCCCCCGTCGCCTGTACTCACAGTTAAAAAGAAAGACATTACTTTTTGAATGACTAAGAAAGGTACTTTTCGATTCCAAGGCTGCTATTTATGTGGTTTTCTGGGTGTTATAAATAATATTGCTCAGGGAATCCTTTTGGGAGAGTTGAACATCTGTGCCGAAGACAAGAAACCTTTGTAAATAAAATGTCGACACTTTGGGAATCAGGTGTGTTAAAGAGTCACACTGAATCCACACTTGCTTGACGTTTGGCGTTGTGGATTATTTCCTGAGCCATTGTACCACAGTTGGTCTTCCCTAAGTCCACTCTGGAGTAGGCAAATGGATTACCATGCACTTGCTAAGAATGCCAGGAAATGCCTACATGCATGGGGGAGAGGCTGGTGAGAGGCTAGCGTGGTCTTTATTCTTTTAGTATATGGTGGACGCGTGGGTAACTCTAGGGAATCTTTCCTGTTCCATCATATGCCTGTGTAATGGGCCAGAGCCCCTAAAATGTTCAGGTGTTTCACAAAGCCTGCACAATGAAAGACGTTGCCTACTGGTTCACCTTGGATAGAGAAGGGGTTAGACATGTGCACAACACACACACACACACACACACACACTACTCTCATGCATACACATACACATATACTCTCTCATGCACACACACACACACACACATACACACACACTCATGCACATATACACAGGAATTGCTTTTTTAAAAGCACAATTATCTTCACCTTTGACTACAATCCATTCCTGGAAACTATGGTAAAACAGTCACACTTTCCCATAAGAACAGCGTCATAATTGGGCATAGCAATTGCAAACCTGACCAAGAACTGACTATGGCATAAATCATGGGCATGGCAAAAATACCCCATAAAAGCAAAGATGCAAAGCTATAAACCTTTATCATACTTTTAAAGAATAAAAATGTGCTCTGTCATATAAATGGGCTTGGATATACTGTATACATTGATTATATAAGGGATCTCAATGAACTATAAAGTCTATATAATATAAAAAAACCATGCATGTAGCACATCATAAATTTGACCTAAAGCTAATATTTGAACTATAAACATTAAACATTTAATTAAGCATCATTTTTTTCTTGCTTTCTTAGAAGCGGGAAGAATATTTTGTGTCAGCCAAATGTTTACCTCCTATCTCAGTGAATTTTGCATTAACAACTGGCCTCACAGAAAGAATCTCAATCTTGTCACAGTAGCCCACAGGTACACCCATTGCGGTTGACTGCCATGGTTCAATCCACAAAGTCGGGTGTGGGGTGGTTTGGATATCATTATGACGATGACTACAGACTCCTACAGATGCTGGGAGTGCTAAGAGGTAAAGAGCAGAGACTGAGTCCGAATAGCTTTGAGACTTGAGCTTGGTGTAAACTTTTATATCATCCTTAAATAACACATTTTGTGTGTATCCGGTGTTTGGTGCTTGCTACCTTTGAAAGAACCTGTAGGCCAGCAGTAACCATTTGACTCTTTTCGGATTCTTTTTAGACAATCCAGTTCAAGGGCTTCACTAGCTCTGCCACCATTTTCTTAGTAAAGTAACTAACTAGTTGAGCACAACTAGTTACTACCTCTGAGCAAATGTTTTTAGAGCATAAGGAATTGAGATGCTGTGCCATTTACGATGTGTTTCCAAAATAGACTCATAGAAAATTAGAATGAAGAGTTTACTGTTGAATCCATGAGTACCTGCCCAAATCACATAATTCACATAGTCGGGCAATATAAATCATCTACCAACAGTCTGCCTGTTGTTTAAATAGTTACACTGTTTCCTCTTTAAGAATACGCCAGGAAGACAGAAATGCACATTCAAACAATGTTTCCATAGGCATTAGCTTGCTCAAATACAAGATGCAAAGGGATATTTGAAGATGTTAATATTCCCAAGATACAGCTGAGCAAATATTCTATTCACTACAATGGACAGTTTGAATTAGTTAAAAGTGGCTGGCTTTTATGGTCAATTGGATATAGCCGCGTTACTGGTAATAAACTGTAAATCTTAGCTTAGCACCATTCAGATCGGCTGGGGTGATACTTTAAGGAAAAGAGAAAATGTAAGAATTTATACAGCATGCCAACTTCATTGTAAGTGTTATTAATAAATTAGCAAGGAAGGGGGAGCCAAACGATGAATTGCTGGAATTCATTAAATTCGGGATGACTTTCTCTGTACTTGTGCCAATTATTTTGAAGGTGGAGGGCTTGGAGGACACACTAACAACCCAAGCCAAGATAGGAAGGGGAAAATCTGCCAGTGGGACATCATGGCTGTCTGTGGCTGTTGTCCAGGAACTATAATCCTCCTTGAAGACTAAAATTGAACTTGACCCATTTCCTGGAATGTTCACTTTGTATCTTTGTAGCTAAGCAGAGAATGAGTGCCTGGGTCATTATTACTTGTGGGGCTTTGTACACATTAGTACTTTGTATAAAGCCTTGATTTCCGCTTCTATGGTTAGAATAAAGGAGTTAGGCCTTGTGCTGAGGGCTGGACTCAGTTAATACTAAACTGTCAACAATGTACTCCTCAAAGTGTTTACATCTTGTTATACATCTCATATTACTACATATTAACTGTAACATAATCAATACAATAATCATTACCTTGTATATTTATATAGTAACCATCTTGAGCTGCTATGAGAAGAACAAGGATCATGTGACTTAAAGAGGATTTATTTCTTCCGGTTTTGGAGCCTGAGAAGCCCCACATCAAGGTCTAAGGAGATGTGGTCCATGGTGAGGCTTCCTTCCAGCTCTTACAAGGCTGCCACTATTTAAAAAAATTAATGTAATTCTCAGATGGCTGCCCTCTTGCTATGTCCCATCACAGCCGAGAGAACTGGTCCCTTTCTTATAGAGGTGCCAATCCCAGCATGGGACGCCAGCCTTGTGCAATCTTAGAAAACTCAGTGCTTTCCAAAGACCTCACTTCCTGGTGCTTTCCCATTGGAGGCTGAGACTCCCATACATGAATGTGGAGGAGACCTAAACATGCCATAACACAAATAACATGTTAAATAATCAAGATTAATAACAACAACAACAACAACAACAACAACAACACAGTCGTTATTATTAGTGAATATGCTTGGCAGCTATCTGTGTTGAGATCTGCAATTGAATGAATTAACATCTTGAGGAACTTTAGAGTAACTGACAGATTCCCCCCCCCCCCATGTCATCTTGCCATTTATCTGAGAGCCAGCAGATGGGCTACTTGGAGTGGCCTTGCACTGGGTTTGAAAACTCAAGATCTTGGCAGTTTGTACACTCTTGGTAAAGTGTAAACTGCCCTTCAAAGGATTTGGTAATATGAACACCTCAGAAATGTTGCTTCAAGTTGGCTGGCAATTCCATCAAAGATCGGAAATCTGACCATGACCCTGGGGCCATCAAGTTTACTGATAGTCCCTGAAGAATAACATACTAGTTTCTGCTAGAGATAAACCATGGGTCGAGAGAAGGAATCTGACTGAACATTCTAGAAATATAAGGAATTCCAGTACTAAGACAGCTCAGTTTATGTCCCATGACCCTTGTCTTAGTTGTGGGTTCTATTAATGGTTGCGTTAAAACACCATGACCTGGGGAGGAAAGGATTTATTTTGCTTACACTTCCAAATCATAGTCCATATTTGAAGGAAGTCAGGGGAGGAGCCTGGAGATGGGAGCTGGAGCAGAAGCTATGCAGGGATCCTACTTGCTCCTTCTTGCTTGCCTTGCTTGGGCCACCTATCTAGGTTTGGCACAGCCTATCATGGCTTGGGCTCTCCCACATCAGTCTCACTCATGAAAAGGTACCACAAGCTTACCCACATGCCAATCTGGAGAGGTCATTTTTTCAATTGAGGTTTCCTCTTCTGAAATGACTCTCCCTTGTGTCCAATCGACATACAATCAGCCAGCAGAACTCTGACTGGGAACAAAACAATTTGATTTGTTTGATCCATGCTAGATGGGCTGTTTTAAGAACCAGAGAAAGGACAGGGGTGTTTCTCCTCACAACAGTAAATGTTGTTGAGTGAATGTATGGATGTTGGAGAACCCCTACATAGATCTGGCTAGGGCAGTACAGATGCTCTTCCTTTCAGCGGTGTTTGGAGGAGAAAAGAAAGCTTCAAGATCCCAAATGGAGGAATGTTAGCCTAAAAGGGAGATGGGGACATAAAGATCTGGCCTCTCTAAAGCTTTCAAAATTGTCGGCAGTTCAAGCTCCATTTCCTGATTGGTAGTTTCTGGGGAGGATGGGGAGGGGCGTCTTTACCTGCTGATAAAGTTTAATGTCAAGTGCAGAATGATTTCTTTACCTCCAGGCTTCCCCTCACTGACTTAGAGGTGGCGGCTGTTTTTCTGTCAGACGCAAGCTTCACTTAATGACTGCGTAGTTTATTACCCAGTAGGTCATATCCTGTATATTTTAAGAACAAACACCTCAGAGACTGTGACTTGGTGGAAGGAGATGACATGTGTCACTGCTGTTATTTTCACCAGAGCCTGGTGGAAAAACTAATTACCTTTTCATCTGGGCAAACGCAGAGGTCAGTTTACCGCCAGTATATCACGGCATGGCAGGGGACAGGGGTAATTAGGTGGGATGTGTAACCTGGATATTCCGTGGATCTCATTACATCTTATTTAGAAAGGCTATAATTTGATTGGTGGAAAATTAAGGCATCTTCTCATGGGTCATTTTATCTTTCTGCAATAATAATTCTTGGCTTGATTAAAAATTGATCCAGTGTCTTGAAGTGAATTTATTATTGCTGTAATCTATCACTCCGGACAGATAATCTGGTTCCCATCTTTATCTGATTTGAAAAATCTGTCACTTATTATGTGTTGTTTTTTTTTCTCAATCATTTAAATTGATAGCATTTTAGGAAGGCATTTACAGCCCCAGGTTTCTTGGAGAAGCGCAGAGCAGGCGGGAGCGTCCTTTTACGTTAAGGGACTGGATAATCTGTCAATTTTAATAAATTGATTTCTAGTTGGTCTACAGCAACATTTTCACTATTAAAACCAACCAGGTCTCATTTTGAAGAGAGTGAATGATTGGGAGATAGTGGGAAGGATTTCTATTAAAAAAAAAAAAAACAGGTGCCAAGGTTGCGAGACTTCCCTCTGAACTCCAAGGAGCCAACCGAAATATATTTAATGACCCTTACACACCAGTCCATAGGCTGGAAAAACATTTGAGTTCATTTCAAGGAAGCATAATGGATTTAATTACCCCGGTTCCTACGTCCTCTCGGTGCACAGTACCAGTCCAAACAGACTTTATGAAGCTTGCAAACATCAAATGCATTTGACTTCCCTTAATGCAGCCGCCTCCTTCCAGTTTGGTGTTCTAGAGTCTTTCTGTGCATTAACTTCCTCACACACCATGACAGTGCCTATGGGGAGGTTTAGAACGGACTCGGAATCTGCTGAGGTCTTGCTGGCGTCGTCTCCGGCTGGAATTCCCGTGTTCTCCCTCCGTCCTCCCTCCAGAGCGTGTGCGGCGCCACAGCTCCTGCCTTGCTTTGCAGCGATCTATCGGAGGACGCGTAGAAAGAAGTGCAAAGCCAGCAACCTCAACGAAGCAGTTAATAAATATTCATTAAGGCTCGATGTAATTGAGCCATCTTCTTGGGCGCTTGTGAAATACATAAAAGAATGTGACAAGAGATTTTCTTTTTAAACAAATACGATGTAAACAAAGAAAATTAAATAACAGAAATGATAAAAGATTGCAGCCCCACACCATCCTACGTGACACATTTATTCCAAAGTGATAATAGACGGCCGGGGACCCAGGGACTCGGGGCAGGATCAGCAACTGCTTCATCTGTGCATACCCTTGCAAAATCCAGTTTTAGCAAGAGCCCTGCTTAGCTGGCCTATCTAGAACCCCGTGCTCCATATCTGACCACGGTGACATCCGTGTGCTGTATCATCCATTGCTTCACAGGTCACCACCTCATCAGCCTTGGCCTGTTTTCACAAGTATCCTATCAGGCAAGTTGAGCCAGGCGTCCCCTCCCCTCTTATGGTCCCTCTCAGTCATCTCCTATGAACCCCCTCCCTCCACTTTTTGGGGCTATAACGAACTCTCCCATGGCGTATTCTGAATTGAGTCCTATTCTCCATGGAGACATCTTTTGCCTTTTGTTATAGCCTCGAGTGATGTGCGGTGTTCCTTTTTTTCCTTCTCCCCATTTTATCTCGGATAGTATGGAAAGATACTAAATATCTGGAGGGAGGGGAGAAGAGAAATGACTTTCTGGATAGGAACAATGGTATGACAATTCAGGGCCCTGGAAAGGAGTCTGAGGGTTTGGGAAACAAATACCTTTCGAGGAGACAATGGACTGGCAGGATGGAAAGAGGTCGGTAGCTCATTGCTGGACGGGCATGGGAACCTAATTACATAATAAGGAAAGTTTATTATGGGCTGGCCGCTGTGCCATGTGAAGAGGGCAGATCTCAGGGCACCGAGCTGACTGTCCCAGGTCAGGTTGTAGAGAGACTGCTGATGGTGGGGATACCCACTGACCACGGGCACGGCCAAGCCCTCAGCCCTGTGGGAAGGTGGCCAGGAAGCCTTCAGCAGCAGGGAACGGAAGCTGCTACCATTTGTTCTTACATGCTGGCTTGGGAAACCTGTGTCCTGCAGTCTCCCTCAGCCTGCTCTGGATCCTCATCTGTCTCTGCCACCTTCCGTTCGGACACGTCTTTGGCTTTCATGCTTCTGGTCACCTCTTTGCCCAGCTCGACTGCAGTCTGGTGAGTTGGCATTCATTTTCTGGCTTCTTCCTTGCCTGGCTTTCCCACTACAGCCTGACTCCATCTGCTACTCTGGTTGCTCTATGACTGACAGTTTATCACCCAACGGAACTTCATTGCAGTGGACCCCCAATCCTTTTACCAGCCAAGGGGCTGTGAGGAGGTAGTTACTATGGAAGTAGACAATGGACGCGTCCTTTTTTTCCTCCTTTTCCCTCTCTTCTTTCTCTCTCTCTCTCTCTCTCTCTCTCTCTCTCTCTCTTTCTCTTGTATATGAGTGTTTCTCTGTATGCACACCTACATGCCAGAAGAGGGCATCAGAGCGCATTATAGATGGTTGGAAACCATGTTGTTGCTAGGTGTTGAACTCAGGACCTCTGGAAGAACAGCTGGTGCTCTTAACGGCTGAGCCAGCCGTCTCTCTAACCCCCAACCACTATGTATTTAGAGAGGAATAACCACTACCAATAGAAATCGCTTCTTGAGGGTGTGGTGGTGCGCTCCTGAAATCCCAGCTTTTGGGAAGCTAAGGCAGGAAGATTGTTCAAGGCTACAGTGTAAGTTCCCAGATACAAAGTGAGTCACTTTCTCAACAAAGGAACCGACTAACTAAAAGGAAAAAGGAGGATCTGGAGGATTGGGCCCAGTGGCTAAGTACGCTTGTTGCTCTTACAGAGAACCCAGGTTTGGTTCTTAGCACCCACACGGAGGCTCGCAACCCTGTGTAACACCAGGGGATGCAGTGCCTTCTGACCTCTGTGGACACCAGTTATGCATGTGGCACATAGACATATATGCAGAAGCAATGCCCACACATTTCAAATAAAAACAAATCGAAAGGAAACACTAAAAGAAAGAAAGAATTTTGGCTTAAATGAAAGGTTGGGTTACTTTCAGAATCTTAGATACTGTGTAATAGATTTTCATCTGACCTACAGTTTTTATTTAAAAAAGAAACTGAAAGATAGGCTTAATTATTACGGAGAACCTAAGACTCCTATAAATATAAACTCTAAACTCTACAACTTTTGTTTCTAGAGAATTAAAAAGGTATAACTAATCCTTTCCTAGAATTTAAAAACTAGAAGTTGTACAGAATTTGTACAGATATGTGTGTTTTTACATACGTTCACTCAGTTCTGAGGGCAACTCTGTTGGAGAGACCTTTGCCTGGAGTCTTACCAATCTAGATACATGGTGGAGTTTGGGGACCGAACCTGGCCTTTGGGCCCTCGCGGCTCTCTTCTAATCACCGTACAGTTCTCACCTGCTCCCTTCCGATCATGGTACAGCTCTCACCACATGAGGTACTCTTAAGATGGGTGTGTGGCCTAAAGAAATGTTCAACATCTTTAGTCATCAGGGAAATGCAAATCAAAAAAACAACCCTGAGATTTCACCTCACACCAGTGAGAATGGCTAAGATCAAAACTCAGGTGACAGCAAATGCTGGCGAGGATGCGAGAAAGAGAACACTCCTCCATTGTTGGTGGGATTGCAGACTGGTACAACCATTCTGAAATCAGTCTGAGGTTCCTCAGAAAATTGGACATTGAACTGCCTGAGGATCCAGCTATACCTCTCTTGGGCATATACCCAAAGATGCCCCAACATATAAAAAGACACGTGCTCCACTATGTTCATAGCAGCCTTATTTATAATAGCCAGAAGCTGGAAAGAACCCAGATGCCCTTCAACAGAGGAATGGATACAGAAAATGTGGTACATCTACACAATGGAATATTACTCAGCTATCAAAAAACAACGACTTTATGAAATTCGTAGGCAAATGGTTGGAACTGGAAAATATCATCCTGAATGAGCTAACCCAATCACAGAAAGACATACATGGTATGCACTCACTGATAAGTGGCTATTTGCCCAAATGCTTGAATTACCCTAGATGCCTAGAACAAATGAAACTCAAGACGGATGATCAAAATGTGAATGCTTCACTCCTCCTTTAAAAGGGGAACAAGAATACCCTTGGCAGGGAAGAGAGAGGCAAAGATTAAAACAGAGACTGAAGGAACACCCATTCAGAGCCTGCCCCACATGTGGCCCATACATATACAGCCACCCAATTAGACAAGATGGATGAAGCAAAGAAGTGCAGACCGACAGGAGCCGGATGTAGATCGATCCTGAGAGACACAGCCAGAATACAGCAAATACAGAGGCGAATGCCAGCAGCAAACCACTGAACTGAGAACGGGACCCCCGTTGAAGGAATCAGAGAAAGAACTGGAAGAGCTTGAAGGGGCTTGAGACCCCATATGTACAACAATGCCAAGCAATCAGAGCTTCCAGGGACTAAACCACTACCTAAAGACTATACATGGACTGACCCTGGACTCTGACCTCATAGGTAGCAATGAATATCCTAGTAAGAGCACCAGGGGAAGGGGAAGCCCTGGGTCCTGCTAAGACTGAACCCACAGTGAACTAGACTGTCGGGGGGAGGGCGGCAATGGGGGGAGGGTGGGGAGGGGAACACCCATAAGGAAGGGGGGGAGGGAAGGGGATGTTTGCCCGGAAACCAGGAAAGGGAATAACACTCAAATGTATATAAGAAATACCAAGTTAATAAAAAAAAAAAAAAGATGGGTGTGGGGGTTCCCGAGGCCCACACTGAGATGCTGGTGGGACCACGTCATCACGCCAACGAGTTGGGGAGTAGACAGGAGCAGTGTAAGGCTCTGTATACCGCAGCACCAACTTCTGGATGTCTGAGGTATGGTTGGTTAGCTTCCTTGGTTGGGCTAAGCTCATGGAAGGCCTTTAATACCAGTCTTGAGGAGGGCCGTGGGGTAAACCGAGGCACGCTGCTGCTGAGCATGTGGGTATCTGGGATTCCAGGACAGCGAAGCCATCTCTGCTCTCGTTGTCTAGTCACACTTAGTTCCCAAGCTGCTGTCGAGCGGGGGAGTACCAGCTAAGGCCCAGAAAAGAGCTAGGATGGATTCCGTTCTGTCCAGTGCGAGCGGGCGGACATGACCCCCCGGGAAGTTCTGCTTTGCTTCCTGTTGTGTCACTTAACGAGTTACACTGTAACCTCTTTGTCTTAGCCTTGTGATTATTCCTGGCATAAGCTGTAGTCACTGTTTCTCAGTCCGGTGATCTTCCCCAATTGATGAGCAGAAGCGTGTACTGGGAGCTGATCTCCTAAGAGGGTGTCTGTATTAGAATGGACGGTATTTGGAACTGGAACCCCCAGTCAGCCCAGCGCTACCTAACCTCCCCATTCCCTGCTACCTGCCACCTCAGTTCGTTTATTTCTGACTCTCAAGTAGGAAACTGAAGTACTATAGAAAGGATTTGGAGAACCTGCACGGCATCCTGTTAATGGGCTAGTACTAATGTCTTCCCCCAAGTCTGCTGTTTCAGTCAATGCAAGGGTCTTCTCACAAAACATTATTTGGGTTTATTACCCATGTCGTATAGGTTGGAAGGTGTTTTTATTTCCCTTTCGTAATGGGACAGCTGATGCTTACCGACTATGTATAGGGGAGCAAGAAAAGCCTGCCTTACTTGGGACCCTGTCCAAAAATAACCAATTCCTCTCCTCGATTTTCTTTAGTCTTTTTGAAACTTGGATTTTAATCGGGCGAGCCAAGGTGGTAAGAGAGGCTGGCTCTTGTCCACCCGCGTTAGTTTCTTAATAAAGTTGAAAAAACGAGGACAATGACAACTGATCACCTTTAAGCCACCCCTATTCTGCAGTCTTGTGTAGTTTCTACTATTTCAATGGACTCCATTAGCAACCAAGATGAACCCCGGGTGACCTAAGGTCTCCTAACACGCCAATCATTAAGGAGACAGAAAGGAATTACTTATACCTGAAAGAAAGCCTTTTGCAAAACAAAGAGTGTGCACCTTCTTCCGTGGGAGCCCAGCAGTTCCACATGACAGTGGCGCCCGATTATAAATGGCTCTATTCCTACAGCAGCCCTGGAGAAAGAAAGAGAGAAAATTGTGCAAGCTACTTAATGAGGTGTGTGTGTAAGAGGGATGGTTGGCAATTTGTCTTTAACAATCTTGTTAGATGGCAAGAGGCTCTAAGGGGAAAAAAGAGAGAAGGAGACCTGGAGTCAATGCTCTATTTTCTAGCAATCCTCAAGAGAAAGGAGCTAGAGACCAAGAGATTCACTGAGCAAATGTTTTCTCTCTGGCAGCAAATGCAGGGCAGTGCTGGAAGGGACGCTAGGCGATGTGAGCAGAGGAGGGATATAAATCTGGATTTAACCAAGGTTTCACCTCGGCGGTAATAGAGTTAGAGGGTGAAAGGTTGCGTCTTGTTCAGCCTTCTCTGGAATCATTTCCTCTATGACGGGAGAATATTTTCGCCACATTCGTGGACGCTCAAATAATGAAAAGAAATACTCATTGCCATCTGATCTACTGTTAGCAAGGTGGGCGTCCGGAAGACTATTCAAGTACCAGTGAGGTTCGTGTAAGGACAAACTATTTTTCTTTTACTTTTTTGAGATGGTCTCTCCATGTAGACCTGGCTGTCCTGGAACTTGCTATGTAGACCAGGCTGGCCTCAAACTCACAGAGATCCTCCTGCCTCTGCCTCTGCCTCTGCCTCTGCCTCTGCCTCTGCCTCTGCCTCTGCCTCTGCCTCAGTTCTGGGATCAAAGGAGGACACCACCTTTAATGACAGCATCGAGTGTCTCGTCTGTGGTGAGTTTCTGTCTCATCAAATGGACAAGTATTGAATTGGTCTTTTCTGGAAGGGGAGCTTCTTTCTATAAGGACCCTGGTCTTAGGGACATGTTTAGAGGGCAATCGTCTCCAGAGTCTCCATGATACATTTCTCTGCTGCTTCTTCAAGTGCATTCAAGTTCATCTGGTTTTAAGCAGTCACTAATGGAGCTAATTCAGAATGTTTATGCGGGCAAAGCACTATCCTGCTTTGGGCATGGTGGGGCTTAAGAAGATGGTTAGCCATGTTAGTCTGTAGAGTGGAAGGTGGTCAGTAGCTTCAGTGAAGCAGTTCAGGGAGTCCCTCCCTTGCTTCACAATCATCTACCTTTGCTCTTCTGGGCCAGGCAATGTCAACAGCAATATGTTTCATCAAAGCCTAGATGCCCGTGTGCTGGAAAATGCTCTGTTGTTTTATACCCCGTTCGCAGGGAGGAAATAGATCCAAGGTGAGTGTCTAACAGAATGGCCTGTGTCAGGTCAGGGCACCAACAGGATACACACCAAGGAAAGATCAAGGAAGACTCTCCGGAAAGACCAGCAAAGTAATCTGTCGACCTTAACTGTGGCTTTCAAAGGCAAGAAGGGACAGAAATCCGTGAACCTGCGTCATAGGCTGGTACAGACCTGCCTCGGCCCCAGGGCTGAATTCACAGGTTTGATGGGGTCTAACAATCCGGAGCAGAGAGATTGATTTCAAGTAGTCTCAGGTTACTCGGACTGTCAGAGACAAACACGAATGCCCTCTGGAAGAATTCATGGTCAAACCCAGTGACTGGAGGACTTCCTTGCTCACAGAAGCCTGATTTTAGGGACCCTGGAACTGAGAACGATTCACCTCAGCACTGGCGATGGACGCTAACAATTTCATAACCAGCGTGTTCACGTACTTTGATGTGATTCCTCTTCCTTTACTCGACTGTGGACAGGGCGGGGGACTTTTCTCAACCCTTTGCCATGAGCCGATAAAAGAATTTCAGGAATTTTCCTGGTTTCCCTTCTTTTAAATTTTAAAAATTTATTTATTAATCATTCGATTCGTATCTTCTACCCATTCCATATCTCAAATGATATTCCACCTCTTGGTTACCCCTCCACAACCCCCCATCCCATGCCCCCCCCCCCTGCTCCAGCTTCCCCCTACACTGGGGCATCAAACCTCAACAGGACCAAGGGCCTCCTCTACCAGTGCTGTCAGGCAAGGCCATCCTCAGCTACATGTGTGTCTGGTTCCATGGATCTCTCCCTGTACACTCCTTGGTTGGTGGTCTAGTCTCTGGGAGCACTGGGTGATCCGGTCAGTCAACGTTGTTCTTCCTATGTCCCCTCCTGTTTTACTTCCTAACTAATTTGTAAAAGCAAACTTTCAATGTATACTCAGTTTGAAGAAAGTCCTGTAGCCTTTGCCTTAAGTAGTTATCCCCCCAAAGTCTTAGCTATGAGGAATTGAATGTCTAAACTGACCCCAGTTCTAACCGACCAGAGCAGAGAAAAGTAAAGGCAGAGCTTCCAGGCTCGCCGAAAGTCCAGGGCTTAGCATGACTTCTCAGCAGGACCTGGACCTGTTAGTCATGTTGACTATTTTCTCCATGCTAGACTCAGCCTTGGGCCCCACGTACGACTCTCTGCGTCTCCAGACTGGGAGCTCCGCCTCCATTGTTAGTCTCCTCAGAAAATGGCCTTCTATTTTTTCCACATCCACCAGGTCTCACGAGTTGGTGTGATCATGTTCCTTCTTCCCACAGGGAGACGCTTTGGTCATCTCCCAAGCCATAGGGATGGAGACTGGAGTAAAGGTCAGAGTAGGGCGGCCTGATGCTGGAAGCTGACGTTCATTTATACCTGTCCCTGTCCTGGTCAACGCTTAGTCTACGCATGGAGGACTCACGACAAATAGGGACTCAGAATGCAAATTAAACGTCACGGTCAGCTATTCGAGAGATGTGGCAAGCGCCACAGAAGGTAAAAACGGAGAGTTAGAAGGGGAAGGAGCTTGCAGAAAGAGTGGGAAGAAGTAGAGAGCAACTAGCAAAAACAAAACAAAACAAAACAAACAAACAACAACAACAACAAAAAACAAAACAAAACAAAACAAAACAAAAAAACCAGCAGTAAGTCAGGGAGTGTGGTTTGCTTCCGGAGTAAACCTAGGATTCTTCAGTGGGTGCTTAGCCGCTGTCTTTATCTCTGGCCACAGGGCAAGCAGTCTAATGAACACAAGAACTCAGCCAGAGTGATGAGTCCTAGTTCCAAGTTTGTCTCAAGCCATCTATGTCATTTGAGGGAAGGGTTCTTTTCTCCTGGCTTCTGTCACCTCATCTCACAATGCTACTCTAGCTCCCAAGGGTGTTTCCAGAGCTGACATGCTTGTTTTGAAAGACGAAGGTCGTCTTGCCAGTGATGGCATTACCATCAGCATTCAGATTAGTTTTGGTTTATTGTAAAGCTTGCACCTTTTCTTCCTACGTCATCATCCATTTCTATTGAAGCTGTTTCGCAGGCCAGGAAAACGAGTAGTGAGTTTACGTGAGTTTCTAGAAGTGTGAAAATAGGGTCTAGAACTGATCTGTACTTGACTAATTTCACCCAGAGTCGGTTCATCTAAATTGGGAAGCATAAAATGTTTCTAAGCTGCCATAACCCTTCCCTCCTCTTCCCTTCCCATTCTCACCCTTCCTCCCCTCCGTTCTCTCAGTTCATACTTGACTCAGGCACCTCTGTTGGTATGGCAAGGACAATAGAATTGAGGGGAACTTAGAGTCACTTTTCATAATTGTTGGATAATTTGTTCTAAACGCTGAGAACACAGGGACAGAACATTGCTGCAGTTATGAAGGGCCCTGTAGGACAGCTGCTCACCATTGTGACTCCTGATCACTATTGAGCAGAAATTATTATGATGCTACGAACGTGCATGCAGATAGGCTAGTTGAGAGTTGTAGTTGGTGGGACAGAAAACTACCTTATATGGCACACACACACACACACACACACACACACACACACACACACACACACCCTTACCACCAGTGCCAACCCAACAGACACAATATGACAAAACCAGGTTCATCCCCTGACTCTTGAGTATCTTGATTTGTGATCCTTATTGGACTGGACTCAAGATTTCAGAGTTTTGGCTTCTCTGTCTTTTTTTCCCTTAGGATGCGATCTTTGGAGAGAGTACAGAGGTTTGTAAAGTGATTATTTCAACTACAGCTCATCCAGGCATAGAATATTGAGGGCATAATAACAAGGTTTCCTTTACCAAGCCTGTCACAAGTGAGGAAATCCTTGAGTGGACACATCTCCATAGCGATTGTTCAAATACAGAAACTTCCTGGCGAGATCCCTCCCACTAAGGAAAGGAGCTCTTAACTGGCCCCATCTGTTTTCCTGGGGCCCCCTTGATTCCCACCCTCACCCCCAAACTCCTCACAGCCATCTCTTATCTTTTGTTCTGGAAAGGAAAGGAACTGATCTTAGGTCTGTCATTGAGCTCCCTTCCCCACCCACTCTAATATGACTCTATGTAGATATTAGGGGACCTGTTTTTGGTTCTGTCACTTGGAATTTCTCCATTAATGGAGTCTCTGAAGACATTTTAGGAATGAATAACATCTTTCATCTCATTGGAATATGTATGGGATTCCCATCAAACCTGTCCTCGTGTGACTCCGGGTAGACAGGCGGCGAGGTTTCCTCTTTCAAGTCTCTGTCAAGAATAAACACTTAGTTCTCAGTAGTGCCAGATGAAAACCTGATAGTGGTCGCTTTGCTCTGAGAGCAGAATGTGGCCCAGCTGTTCTGTGGTTTATGAATTTTTTAGCAAGGCTGGGGTTGGCAGCGAAGCCAGCGTTGGCTGAGTTGGGGCATACGCTGGGGGTTTGATTACTTCAAGCAGGGGACGGAGAAGCCTGGCAGTGTTTTCTGGGTTTCCCCCGGGGAGGTTTTGTTCAAAGCCAAGCTCAGAAAATGGAAAATGAAAGAAGCCCAACTGAGTTCAGAAGCTTGAGGCTAGACCAGTCCCAGCAACGGTCCTATACCTGCTGAAGATTATACCAGTTATAGCAGTGCCCTGTAAATCCTGTGGACATAGAGTTGATCTGAGGCCAGGTCCAGGCCAGTTCAAGACCGGGCTACTGTTGTGTGAAGCTTCTCTGAATCTTCTCCTCAGAGGACAGCCCCTTTGGGCTGATTTTCTGTGTGAGTCCTCATTGATTTGGCTTGGGCACAGGGGAAAATGACAATTGTCAGAAGGTAGCGCTACCCAGAACATCTCGAGCTCAAGCATCTTCTTCTCTCCATTTCACCTCCTTCCCATGCTTTTGAGCGCCCGTTGTTGGCTCTCTAAACGTTGCCTTCAATTCTTCAGTCTAGTGGCTTCCCACTGGGGCAAAGGAAAAAAACGACGCTTGGCCAGAGGGCAGAGCCATGTCCTGGCAGCAGGGCAGCCAGATTAGGAGTTTGGAATCTATAGAAATCCATTCCTTCAGGGATTCTGGCCCTCGGGGGTGGGGGTTGGGGAGTGCTCAGTGGTTAGGAGGACTTGTTGTTCTTACCAAAGACCTAGGTTCAATTCCCATCACTCATATAGTGAGCGATTCACAACCACCCATAACCCCAGTGACCTGTGAGGGCACCAAGCATGCATGGAGTACATACACACGTGCAGAAGAAACACTAACATAAAAAAATAGAATACATATATTTAAGGACAAGATAAATCTTTTCCTCAGTCTAAAAAAAGTTAAAAAAAAATAGAAATATCTTTCCCTTAGTCTAGTGGTAAAAGAGGGAATAAATTGACCCCTTTGGTTGTGGAGATTTTGCAAATGGGCTACGCCATTAGACGGCTGCCACTGCGTCTACTGACTCAGCACCAGAGGTCTCCATTGTGACCTGGAGCTCGTTACAAAGTAAATGAATCAGGATATCAGGCTCAGATGGTGACTTTAAATCCACCCAGGTATATATCAAAGGTCAGCTTCGGCTAATGTACTTTGGCGTGTTGGCCTGCACCCTTCTTAGATGTTAGGAATTACAGTCACTGGTCGTCATTTGTGTAGGGAGTTGTAGGTGCCAGTTCCCAGGCTGGAGTGACTCTAAGGCTTCGGTGGTCAGGAGAGGCATTGCTGAGGGGCTCACATTTGAAGCCGGGCACAGAGGAGTGAGGGGCAGCATTGGAGGGCGTGAAGATTGGGGTGGCAGCATGAGGCTGGCTTCCGAAGGTTAGTGAACAACAGAGGGAGGGTAGGCATAAGGCCCGCCATCTTGGCCTGATTCCACTGCCTGGGATAGAGAACCACGGCATTCCTTTCAGTTCCTCTTCAATGGGGAAAACTCCCATTTGGTTAAAAATAACCCGGATCTCATGATTATTTAGTGAACGAACAGGAAATTAGACCTAAACTTAGTTTAATTAATCCGAGTAAGGTCTTACAGGTCCCAGCACTGTAAATGCATTCACAAAGGCAGGAGCAGAAACTGGGAAAGGGGGAAGTAGTAGTGTGGGCGGGGAAAGGGACCTGTGGCCTCCTATTTGTTTGCCTTTGACCTGCGCGTGGTAGAAACCTGGGGCAGGAGCCCACAGGCAGATCACGGTTGTGCTTCTGAAGGTGTGACCAGTGGCATCAAGGTGCTTCCGATGCCATTGCTTTGTCCTGTGCCTAATTAGGTAAGCAGGGCACTCGCGATGAGATTATTTCTTTTATTAGGTTGGAGGGAAACCTGTGGGGATTGGGAAGACGTGATCTTAAATTAACATACTTCCCGCAGCACCTGCGATGTGGTGCTATCAGAATTCATTAAACAGCCTGAAATCGCAGACACTGTGTCAGGCTGGCTTTACCAGATGCCCGAGAGCCCATGCGCCAGCTTTTACGTCTCCAAACACTGGGGCAGTGTCTTTCTCGCCCCCCCCCCCCACATCCTGACGGATCTCACTGCGGAGCCTTTGAAGTGTCTGTGGACGCGGTGCAAAATTCTACGGGGATGCATACGAACAAGTAAACCAGTGTTGCTCAAATTTTAATACTTCCCTAAGTGTAGCCTGGGATGCCGACGGTTTTCTGAAGGAGTAGGCAGAAAGCCTCCGAGAGCTAGCTTTGTTTCTCTCTCCTCTGAGGCTTCCATCAGCTTTAAGACGTTTGGTAGAACAATAAAAACCCGTCTTTTAAAGTCCCCTTATTTCTGTCTGCTTGCAAAAGGCACTCAGTTGATATGCGTTCATTTAAACAGACAGCAAAATGAGTGTGCCTTTCACACACACACACACACACACACACACACACACACACACACACAGAGATGGGGTGGGGGAGAATGGGGGAAGGAGGAAGTGAGATGGAGGGAGGGTGTCTGTGTCAGCATGGTGAACCTTGTGACTGTTATAGCGTCATCCCCATTTTATCTATGCTCTCATGTGTGCACAAGACTTCCCTTAGCTCACATTGCTCTTGCGGACTTTTAAGAATCTGGTTTCTAAGTAACCATCCTGGGGAGTTGACTGGTCTCTTCCTCTTTGTCTCAGCAAGGTCCACAGAGTAAGGCAGCTGCTTTGACTCCCTGCTGGTTTATTGTCCCTTACCTACTGTGATGGTTTAAACAAGAGTCTCTACTCACATGCCCAGTGCCCTATGGGTGGAACTGTTTGGGAAGGATTAGGCAGTATGGCCTTGTCGGAAGTGGTATGTTACTGGCAATGGGTGTGGGGTTTTTTTTTTGTTTTTTGTTTTTTGTTTTTTTTTTTTAATGGTAACTTGGTACAGGTTATAGTCATTTGGGAGAGGGGACCTCAGTTGAGAAGATGACCTCCCCAGACTGGCCTGTGGGCAAACCTGTGACATATCTTCTTGATTGATGTTTAAAGTGAGTGGACTTTGGACTACAGAATCACTTGAATCCTGTACACAGGGCTTAAGGAAAGATCCTAGCAGGGGGCTGGAAGACACTAGTGCTGAGGGTAGCATGCCCTGCAGAGGCCTGGCTCAAGAGGGTTCAGATGGGATGGGAGCGGGGACTCAGGAACACCTGGGCTAGAGGTCATTCTTGTGCGATTTTGGCAAAGAATGTGGCTGCTTTCTGTCCTGTCCTAAGATAGATTTATTTATTTATTTATTTATTTATTTATTTATTTATTTATTTATTTTTGAGGCTAACTTGAAAAGTAAAGGACTGGTTTCCTCGGCAGAGGAGAGTTTAAGAGCCTAATAGTGACTCTCTCACATGGCTAGTTAGTAATCTTATGCAGACAAAACACAAACTGCAATTGGAAGAGAAAAAGCACTAGGACATTTAATGTTTGAGCCCTGGCTTGTGCTCAAAGAGACAAGGAAATGAAAGGAAAAAAAGAAAAAAAAAAGAAAAAAAGGAAGGAAGGAAGGGAGGGAAGGAGGGAGGGAGGAAGACAGACAGACGGACAGACAGAAAGCAAGCAAGCAAGCAAACAAAAGCCCTGGCAAATCTGTACTGGGAAAGGGGGAAGAATGCTCCTAGGGTAACACCCCCATCTCACCCCCAGCTAACTTTCCAACTTGTGAAAGGAATAGGCCTAAGGAATTACCCAAAAGCTGGCACAAATGTGCTTCAAGAAGGGGC
Organism: Rattus rattus; assembly: GCF_011064425.1. NCBI lineage: Eukaryota > Metazoa > Chordata > Mammalia > Rodentia > Muridae > Rattus > Rattus rattus. The sequence goes on along the minus strand of NC_046164.1, from coordinate 87,852,523 downwards.
GTGTCCAGAGCTCGTTCCAAGCAGGCAGCTAAACCTGGCAATGTGCTCCGCGTGGTGCTGGCTCTGGAATCATGAAGGATGCATGAGTAAAGGGCATGTGCAGTCTTCCTCCATACCTGAGGAAGGCTGCTGAGGACAGGCAATGTGTAACAGGGCAGAGCCTGCGTGAAGGGCCAGAGAGGATGGGAGGCCAATCTGTGAAGTGATAAAAGTGAACCCCAGATTGCATTAGAGACCCCAAAATGTTAGAGGTGCCAGAGTCATTTCCGCTGAAAGAGCTGTAGACAGGGAGTGGGGCCAGCCTGTCTTCTAGGTAGAAAAGCTGGAAGGGCTGAGACACCTAAGCTCTTTGATATCGTGGAGCTACAAGATTTGAAATCAGCTCTGCTGTGTTTTGGTCTTTACTTCAGTATTTCCTCACTTTGCCCTGAGTTCTCCCTTTTGAAACGGTTTATCCTGTGCCGTTGTATGTTGGAAGTGCGTGATTTGCTTTTTGAGTTTGTGGGGGTGAAGTGGGGTTGCAATTAAGAGATTGCTTGGAATCTCAGAGGAGACTCTGGACTTTTCAACAGGGTTGAGACTGACCCACTATGGGGATGGCTGAAGTTGGACTAAATGCCTTTTGCATTGTGGTACGGATACAAGCCTGTGAGTGTGTACAATGCGGGGTTTATATGATAATGGCTCCCGAGGGCTGATGGGCTTGAATATCTGGTCCTCAGTTGATAAGATGGTTGGGAAGGACTAAGAGGTTTGGCTTTGTTGGAGAAGGTGTGTCATTGTAGGTGGGCTTTGAGGGTTTCATCCCCAGTGTTCTCTTACAAGTAGTTGTTTCTTTTCCAAAGCTACAAGATGTGAGATCAGCTCTGCTGTTTCGGTCTTGCTTTGGTCCAGTCTATACAAGCTTTACTTATAGTTTAAGATGTGAGCTCTGCTGTTCTGTTACCGTGCCCTTGCTCTGCCATCATGGACTGGAACCCTATGGAACTGTAAGCCCACTTAAAGGCTTCCCTTATAAGTTGTCTTGGTCATGGTGCTTTAATAGAAAAGTAACCAAGGCACACGATTGGTCTTGTTCCTATTTCTAATCCTAGCTCAGGGTGGGGGAAGTCTTTAAGCACATACTCTGTGAGGGATGAGCTATGCTTTTCAAATCTAAGCAGTAAAAAGAGGATGGTAAACAGGAATGAGAAGGGAACATGACCAAGATTCAACCAGGGTCAGGACAGGGTTCCTGCCAAACTCCTTGGCTCTTCCTCTCAACAATACTGCTAAAAAACATCAGAGATTATGGCACACAGAAAGCCATTTAGGGACTATTGTTCTGCTAATTCATTGGCCCACATAATATTTTCCCATAAGTTATTTTACTTGCAAAAGATTGAGAAAGATTTTTAATGATGAGAGCACAGTAGACATTTTCTGTGTATACTGTCTACCAGATGGCATGATGGTTGGCCATTTGCCATTTATACTTCTTTTCCATGTGATTTTCCAAGTGTTTGATCCAAGATTCTCCACAGAAAGTTTCTATGACAAAACCTTGCACCTTGTGTAATTCCTCCTTTCTCTTTCCCTCACGGTAGCCTATTCCTGGGCAGTCAGATTCTCTACCTCATATCTCATAGCAGCGTCCAGGCAGGCATAGTGCAGGAGTTGTGAGGCGTCCATATCTTCATCCGAAGGCCTCTAGGAGAAGACTGGCTTCCAGGCATGTAGGACGAGGGTCTTAAAGTCCATGCCCTCAGTGGCACACCTACTCCAACAAGGCATTAACTTCTAATAGCTATTCCCTGGGCCAAGTATATATGCAAACCATCACAGAGTCTGTGCCCCAAACTTCTGTTTTCAGAGACGTTTAACATGAGTGCACCCTGCCAGAAACATGAGACGAACATATTTGTCTCTTTTTACAACATCAGAATTTATAATAATAAATTCACAAGGCTCAGGTGAGGGTAATTCAATGGCAGCAACAGAACAGATGATACCACCTACGTTGGTAATCTGGCTGAAGAGAAAGAATGTAGCTGCTTTTAATCTAGTCTTACTAATACTAACTTTCTTACCACAGATCATACAACACACAGTAAGTCCCTCTATGCATGTGCACATACATGTATGGGGTTTACAGAATGGAGACACATTAAAGAGGCTATAGCAGAGTTCAAGGGGCTTCAGAAGAGGCCTGCTAGAAATGCAAATAGAATCTGTATGGATAAGAGAAGCAGTGGCTGTTTCACTCAGGCTGAGGGGGTGGTAGACCCGAGAGTAAAGAGAGTCAGCTGCAGAGACTAAAGGCAGAACCTGGTCCGGTGCACTGGCACAGGCAGCTCCACACAGACAAGCAGGACGGACAAACAGCAGTTGAGTAGGCCGCACTAACAGCAGGGCACTGGGTTGAGGTAAAGTCACAGGGACAAAGGAAAGTTCTCTGCCTGTGTTCTGTGATTTTCACTGGGTATCACGTGGCAGGCTGGTGGGGCCATGCCAGGGCAATGGTAGGTATCCACTACTTTAGGAAGTCCAAGTGAGAGTGTTCCACCCTTTTCTTGGGTCTAGCCTATCTGATGACTTCTTGGACCTAGTTTCCCAGATGAGATTTTAATACACCACATGCCCCTACAGTCTCAATTCAGCCCCAATCAATTTATAGGGCAAGAGTAACTCATGTATTGGTCTGCGCTGCATAGGTGGCTCTCAAAAGCTACTGTGTGCCTTCCGCCTGGACACCCGATCATCTCTCACCGTCTCAATAGAGACAAAGCCATTTATAGAATGATGTCTTTCAGGCAAGGTACAGCCTGAAAAAACAAACAAACAAAAAACCTAAGCAAACATTGTTTTATACAATATGGAATAACAGAGTAAGATACAGCCTGATGTCCAGTATGGTGCTTGGGGGCCGCCACAGACTTGGTAACCTCAGTACAATCTTCAGGCCTATTGATGCTATCCGAGAGTCTCTGGTTTCTGTGGATGGCGTCTAATTATTTTGTCTGAAGCAATTGAAGATCAGAGTTATCTGTGAGTTTATAATGGAATTGTAGCACTTGAAGGTGACTTAGAAATTACGTATCTTCCTTTCTGTTCCCGGCCATAAAAACTGAGTTTCGAGTATGGCAGTCTCACAGCATGGGACGGAGAGGGTCTAGAGCCAGACTCATTGCTTTCTCTGCTTCAGGCAAACAAAGCAAGTTCTCCTCCCTTTGTTCCTGCATTTTGTCCTAGTTCATGGTGAGGCTCCTTAAGGCCTTACTTCTGCAGGAAAAAAAAAATCTACCCTCAATTTAAAAAAAAAAAGGTAACAAAACATAAGACAACATGTAAATGTAAATATTCACTTTTAAAATATGCGTATCAATTAAATATACATTTATTTTAAACACATGCGTTAATTATACATGTTACATTAGATCACAATTAAGTCAACAGAAAGGGATGATTTGCATATAATCAAGCTTGCATATTACTCGGTTGTCAATCTTGAATGCCATTTCCTTCAGATGCACTTTCTAGGGAGGTGCATCCGGTCCGGGAACTGAGCAGTAATGAACCTCCCATTTGAGAGTGCGCTCCTCTGCCTCGTGCTGAGATGTGCCATTTATTTTTCCTCAGCACGCCCCTGGGGTCCCATTTCCACTCCTTTCGGGAGCTCTGGGTGTTCTCAGTCCTCACTTCTAGGAGGAAGAGCTTTTGAAGGATGAGAGAACTTTCCCTTTGCCTGTAGGCAAATGCCTCTGAAGTATCTCACTCTATTCTAAAGGAGTTTCTTGCCAGCCAATGGCGGCTGTTTACTAGGTTACAAATGCCCCTCTGAGGGGTATCAATTGTTACAGAGAAAGAAGAAGAGAGCCAGTTAATGCTTTTACTGGAAAAAGCTTTAAGACAATTACCTAACTCACATCCCTCACTTAACCGAAACCCCGAATCTCTGCCACCAGAAGGTTACTGTCCCTCATAACCTTGTGGCTTTTTAGCCTCCTCATGAACTAACTCAGCCATGCCCACTATGCGTAAGTGAGTCTCCACTCCTCTTTCAGGAATTAAGATAAAACACATATGGAATCAGAGGGAGGGTTTGTATATTGGGTTCTTTTCACATTATTCTGGTAAAAATAACTGAAAAGAGCAACTTAGGGAGAGAAGTCTTTCTTTTGGCTCACAGTTTCAGGGTCAACATGCTAGGCGGGGAAAGCTTGCTAGTGAGTGAATCATCTGGTTACATTTGTGTGGATCCACTGGTTACATTTGTGTGAATCTGCTGGCTACATTTGTGTGAATCGGCTGGTTACATTTGTGTGAATCTGCTGGCTACATTTGTGTGAATCTGCTGGCTACATTTGTGTGGATCGGCTGGCTACATTTGTGTGAATCTGCTGGCTACATTTGTGTGAATCTGCTGGCTACATTGCAGTCAGGAGAAGGGGGTGGGAAATGTCGGGGGTAGCGCCACCTGTATTTACTGTAGACTTCCTCTCTTCAGTTAGATCTTTCTGGAAACACCCTCACTGGCATGTTTAGAGGGATGTCTCCTAGGTGATTGTCATTTTAGTCCAGTTGACAATGATTAACCATCACAGTTTACCTGTGTATAATTTATCCCCTCAAAGAATTTTTTTTTTGTGATAAAATACCATGACCAAAGGTGAGGAAGGAGAGGTTTATTTTGCTTACAGATCTACTATTTCCCCAAACAGTGCCAACTGGGGACCAAGTGTTCAATTGTCTGAACCTGTGGGGGACATTTCTAATTCACACCACCACAGCAGACACTCAGGACATAGAAAATTTAAAAAGCTGTTGGTTTGGAAGCTATGGATTCATTTTGAGAATACATGGAAATGACCCCTTTCTGTGAGTTCTGAGTTTAAAGCAGCAGTCTTCGTCTCTTTGAAATCCTGTGGCTGCTTCCTGGGGACATAGGGAGGAGAGCTTAGGCCCATCATTCTATCCTTAGACTGTACTTCCCTCATGCTGGGCTTGGGTCCAAAAGCAATCAATCAATAAGGACAATGTCTTTGTCCCCTTGTCCTTTGGTCTGTGCCATGAAAAATGTTATTTCAGCCAGAGGAATTGTGAACACTTAGCTTCTCCCTCCATCTGGTCCCTGACACTGTCTGAAGATGGAAAAGGGTTCCGTCCAACTTCTTGATTAATGAAAGTTAGATATAGTCTATTTTTATGTTATTCTAGGAGAACTGTCCTCCTTCAGTCTGATCGCCTCTGTGCTCGGATGTAATACTTTTCAGGATCCATTCATTCTTTACGAGTACTTTCTGAGGAAGAACCAACATGCTACAACACTCAGGAAGTCCTTTCAGCAGAGCTGCCTGGAGCTGGCATCACTCTTTCTGCCATATGGAAAATCCACAGGAGAAATGTATCGGCCCTTGAAAATATTTATGGCCCATTTACCATATTCAAGGTAATAAACTCGGCAGCATGATAGATCAGACATAAGTTTTGGCCTCAAGAACCTGTAGTCTGCTGAGAAAATTGAATGTGTTACTTGACGCCTTGCTGTCTTTCTAGGAAAGCAAGTTGTCTTCATTATTTATTTACATTTTCCTGTCTCCATTGAGCACCTACCATGAAGGATATGATAGCAAGTCAGCCAGCTATGTCGTCACGTCGGATATATTGTATAAGCTATCAACAGGAAGCCTGTCCATGGGCCGTGGTGATGTGTGCATTTCTCTGCCTTTACCATGCTGTTTTGATTACTGTAGCTTTTTAATCTATGTGGAAATCATATAGTCTGATTCCTCTTATATTATTCATTTTGCTAAAGGTCGCTTTTGTAATTTGATATTTTTCCTGTTTTGTGTTCCAAAGAAAGACAAGGGAGAATATCATTCAGCTGCCTATTTCAATGGCTGCTTCACCAAACTAAGATCGGGTTTGGGAAGGGAACAGGAATCTGGTAGATAATTTTATAGAGGGGTTGGAATAAAATACTCCCAAACCCACCGGAATTAATATCCTGACATAAGCCGAAAGCAAAGTTACAGAGAAATGTTGAAAACAGAGAGTGGGGAAGATGTGTAAACCAGACAAACAGAAACCAGAAGAAAGCTCATGTAGTAATATTAATATCAGAAAAGACGAAACTTAAGAAAATACTAATAACTATAATCACGGACACTACACTACATAACAACACCAAAACCAGGATAAAACATAAAATCCTGTATTCATATTATATGACAACATAGCCTTAAAATAGAGTAAGTAGAACTTTAGAAAATTTGCACAAGAAATTTTATAAATTTGAAATTATGATTACAGCCAAAATGCCTCAGATGGTAGGACATTATTATTAGACTGAACATTGTGGGAGATTGCTATGTATTTTATCATAAATTTATTGAGCATACAATAGTAACCGAATATAGAAAAGTTGAAGAAAAAGTATTCCTAACAAATAGAGAAAAATGTGTATATATACATATATTATTTTTTAAAAAATGAAACATTTGCAAAAATTGACTGATCTATTCTAAATGTGGAAAAGTTGGAAGCAATCCCACACAAATCAGAGGGAAAGTTCACTTCCCTCTCGTAAGGCTTGAAGTCTCAGCCAGAGCAACAGGCAAAAGAAAGGAATGAAGGGATATGGATAGAAGGCAGACAAGTACTGTTGTCCTTATTTGATTTTGTGTATAAATAACTCTAACAACTCCACCTCGAACTGATAACATTGTCAGCAAAGTGTCAGGGTACACACACACACACACACACACACACACACACACACACATATATACATGTGTATACACACACACACACAGACACAAACATACCAATATACATTCAGACACACACAGATACACACAGGCACTCAGACATAATGACATACAGAGACAAACACACACAGATACAGAAGGCACATATAGACATACATATAGACACACAGAGACACACATACAAACACACAAACACATGTAGAGACATATATACACACAGACACAAAGACACACACACACATGCACACACACTCACATGCACACGCACATATACATGCATATACACACACATACACAGATGCACACACACAGACACAAACATACCAATATACATTCAGACACACATAGACACACACAAGCACAGACACACACAGATACACACAGGCACTCACAGACACACAGACATAATGACATACAGAGACAAACACACACAGATACAGAAGGCACATATAGACATACAGACACACAGACACACACATACAAACACACAAACACATGCAGACACACACACACACACACACACAGTGGTGATTTAAATAAATGTCCCCATAGGTCTCTAGGGAGTGGCACTATTAGAGGACGTGGCCCTGTTGGAGTAGGTTTGCTCTTGTTGGGAGAGTTGCTGGGGGCAGGCTTTGAGGTTTCACAAGGCCCAGTGGCAGCCAGTCACTTCCATCGGCATCAGGATCAAGATCTACTCTCAGCTCTCTCTCTAGCACCATGTCTTCCTGCCATGATGACAATGGACTAAACCTCTGAAACTGTGGGCAAGCCCCCAACGAAATGCTTTCCCTTATAAGAGTTGTGTTCAGGGTATCTCTTCACAGCAAGAAGGCCTTAGCTAAGACATACACACATATACCCACACAATAATGTATGTAGTTTTAACTCAAATGTAGAAGTGAAACTGGGGAGAGAAGGGAGGGGGAAGTAGGTATAGCCAGGAATGGACCTCAACAAATTCAGGGAATCAACACTATAGAAAACATGGCTTTTGATGTCAATGAAATAGAATTAGAATTACATACATTTGCTGACAGCAACAAAGGAAGCCACTTAATTCCTATTTCAAAAGGAGGGTGCCAACAGCAGTCATGGACGAAGTGAAAGCCCTGTACACAACATCCATGGGCCCAAGGAAGAGTCGCATATGGAGGTGGACCCAGAGGTTTACAAGTATGTGTTAGCTGTCAGGAAATAAGACACTAAGGGAAGCGATGACCTCTGGAGGCTGGAGAAGTAGTAACAAAATAAATGTAAAGGAAGCGGAGTGAGGCAAATAGAGACGGAAACATGAACTGATAAGACTAGATATAGGGCAAGCAAGACATTTAAATGATTTATTGGAGGAGAACGCAAATTCAGTGGTACCTACCAGCTTAAGACTCAGTCAGTGAAAGAAAAATAAGGAGCACACATAAAAGATCGCTTGCTATCGCTCCCCTAAAAAGGTTAAGGGAGATTGTGAATGACTATGGCGGAGTGTAAGGCTAGAAAATGGAACATTCTCTAAAGTGATACAAATGGAAATTTGTTCACAAAATTCACATACTCTAACAACCATGATGAATACCTGTTTATAACAGATACAAGGCCCAGAGTTTCAGAGAGGGATTTTAACCTACGTTCAAGGACTATATGGTCTTTATGCAAATATTTCAGAGGATCATAAAGGGCAGACGCCACTGGACACGTTTTAGGCTTTTCGTTAGCAAACATGAACACGACACAAGAAAAATAATGGAATTTTGGACAAATTGTATTTGAATACAGAGCCTTTTTTCCTCTAAAATTAAACCAGAAACTTTCAAGAATGATATATCATGCCTGGGTCAGATTTAGTCCTAGCCTGAATAGAAGCCATCAAAAGATTTTTACTAAGTAATATGTATTGTTCTCAGAGAGAAGGGGAGAGCCATCCATTACACTCCATAGATAGAAAACACTTCCTACCTAATTGGCTCTCCCTGTACGGCTTCTAAGGAGAGATCACCTACCACCTTGGAAGACTGTCTCTGAAGGACATGCAGCTCACCACAGACACACGCCTGTGCTACCGAGGCTGTGCTCACAGCAGCTAAGGTTTGGAAACGACCTTCTCACCAGCCACAGAGGATATGATGAAGAACCTCTTATATATAACGCAATACAATAATTTTTCAGCCATAAAGAAGAACGAAGTTGGGTCGGCGAGTTGACCCAGTCTGTAAAGGTGCCAGCTACTAACTTCAGTGTGACCCCTGGTATCTACCTGATGTACAGGACAGAAGGAGGGAACTGACTCCATCTGACCTCCATATGTGTGTCGTGGTGCATCCGCACACAGACACACACAGACACAGACAGACAGACAGACAGACACATGCAAGTGCACATACACATGTAAAATAAAAACAATATAATGTAATTAAAAGTACAAAGTGTGCAGAAAAAGGTACACAACTGGAGATGGCCAGTTGAACAAAACAACTAGCCTCTTTTCTCTCGTTTGTGGTGCCTAGATTTTGTAGAAATAATATAATGATGTATGAATATATGGTATGAAAGTGAAAACAACCTTTCTAGGGGTCAAAGGCCTAACAGGAAGGGTGAAAAAGGGGAAGGTGTGGAGGACAGTATGTTTAACATACAATATATACTTGCAGGGAAGAGTCCTATGTGAGACACAGACATATAAAATGAACACACACAATAAAAATCTGAAAACACTATAGCAAAGCTCTAACACATAGCAGTAAAACTTCAGAAACCCCACCATTGATGTTAGAAGGGAGAGAGCAATGTCCACTCTCGCCTCTGTCGACCTTGCTAGCATTAGAGTGACTGACAGTGGAATAAAATGAGAAAAAGGAAAAAAAAACCTGAAGAGAAAGAAGAAAAATGTCTTACTTCCCAGCAGTATAATTACCTCTATTGAAAGCTCAAGATGATATGTAAACGCTGTTTTAAATGAATAAGAGAATTAAGCAAAGTTACTGACTCAGAAGTCAACACCCAAACCCAGCGTTGTTAGAGTCTGCCTTCCTGGGGTTTCATGGAACTCAGGTATCACAGTTTCTTACAGGGGATGTAGACACAGCACAGGAACTCTGCGTGTAAGCGGACAGAGGAGAAATGGGGGGCAGGCAGAGCTCTCTGCCGAGACCACCTGCAGCAGAAGCCATCCAATGGCAGAACCAGATACTGGATATAATCAGAGAAGCTTCCGGTTACTAGCGAGCGTGTCACTGAGGACCAAACAATAAAATAATCTTTTACAGAGAATTTTATTCATAAAATGTTTGAACAGGAAACCCTTGGACAAGTGTTGAATTACACAATGCCCCTGGATGACATGGTTTAATATCATAAAGATCTTAATTTATTCCAAGCTATCCCATAATTTCAAGGCTATTGCAATAAAAATTCTGTTTATGATTAAAAAAAAAATCTTACATGTATGGATGCTTTGCTTGCAAGTGTCTGTGCGCTATGTATGTACCTGGTGCCCGAAGAGGCCAGAACAGTGTATCAGATCCCCTGGTGCTGGAGTTGCGGATGATTGTGAGCCACCATGTGGTTGCTGGGGATTGAATCTGGCTTCTCTGTAAGAGCAGAATGAGCTCTTAACCTCTGAGCCGCCTCCCCAGCCCCAGGACTGAAAGAGAAAAAAGGGAAACGTGACAATCTTATTTTAGAGCATCTAAGAAACAGTGAAACTACAACTGGCGATGAGAATTTACAAAGAACCAATTAGGAGGGGGCGTGGTCTATGACATTGCAAGAATAATTAAGGTATTGTATGAGCACAGCGACAAATGGGACAGCACCCCCCCCCCAGATACTTGGTTTGGAAGGTGTAGCATTGTCGACCACCAAGGACAGAGTCAGGTACTGATGGGAAGGCAGTTGGTGCTTTTTATCACAAAAGGTAAAATGAAGACTCTACCCTACTTTACAGAAGAGAAATTATGAAAAGAAAATCTTTAAAGAAATGAAAAGAAGATACAGTATCTTTTTGTCTTTGGACATGTAACTACCCTGGACTCTCAAAGCAAAACTTATATATATAAATATATATATATATATAACACATAAATATAACAATTTAATATACAATGTAATATATAAACATAAATAATTAATAATTACATACATGTATAGGTATATATTTTATACAAAAATGTACATACATAGGTATTCACGTATAATGACATACACTAGAAATGTATTGAAAAGCTCTAGACTAGAAAATATTTTAAAGCATAAAGCTGGTAGGGATGTGTGTCCTCTGACACAGTGAGGGGCAGATCAGCACTCCAGCTTGGGACAGCGGGATGTAATGTCTTGTAATGTCTCCCTTACCTCACATCAGTTTTGTGACCTTAGGCAAGCTATCTAGCTTTCGGATTCTCAATATCTATATTTTTATAAAGCTGGCAAGGTTGGCAGTGCTGCGATGCTATGGGATTATTGTGCATATTAAAGTGGTTATTATAGGCGAAGGCTCAAGGATGATGACTTGCATTCAGTGAGACCCCTCAAAGCACTGGCTGTCATTGCTATTGCTATCCGCAATATTTGGGCTGAGGATATAGCTCGGTGGCATAGAGCTTGACCAGCAAGCTTCAGGTTGTATTTCAAGTCCTTCCATCTATGTTTACTCTGAATCACTAAGGTCAACCATGACCCAGGGGGAATAGGGCAACAGAGCGCATCACAATGGGCCAGTTCTGCGTGCTTAATAAACAAAAATTATCCTCAGTGTCTTTGTGAGTGCAAAGTTCCAACACTGGCATCACTAACGGTCCTTTGTGCTACTGAATCTGAAGATACACATCTTACAGCTCAGAACATCCGTCCTTGGCGGTGTACTGTAGAGAACTGCGTGCAAGTCGGCAAGAAAATGCTTCCTGAAGTCTTACACGTCACAGTAGAGAATGGACGAACTGCCCGTGTTCAGATTACAGAACACACAGAGCATCTGTCACTGTAATGGAGAAACGTTACTGTCATCACGTGACTGGATTTCAAAACGCAAAGACAGCTTAAAAAAGACCAAGTGTAACAGAAGGCTCATACCATTTATGTAAATATTTCAAATATACAAACAGAATTAAAGATTATTTATAGATGAGTAATAGTAAGGGAAAAATATGAGACTTACAAACACCAAATTCAAGGTATTTCTTTTTTCACCGAGGAAGCCAAAAACCAGGAAAAGAATATATTTGTATAGGAGCACATAGGCAGCTTGAAGAGCATCTGCAATTTTTAAAAATTGCTTTGAAATAAAAATGTTTTAAACCCTGTAACAAATATGACAGAGTGTGGATGTTTACACTGGGAAAAGAAAGATCTGTAATTTTTCTTCTGTTTTCTTGTGTGTTTAAAATATTCTTTGAAAGGAAAAGAAGAAACAGTTGTGTTAAATTTGTGCAAATATATGTATACATGTGTAATTAGAGAATACTTTATTAATCCCTATAACGAAACCCAGGTAGGCGATGTGTTTAATACCTTGTCTTACCCCTATACAATGGTGAAAAATGCATCTAACATTTCTAGGCCAATACAGTAGTTCATTTTTCATAAATGTCAATTCAATGTGAGAAAGGAGGACATTTTCCCCAAAGTTCACAGTGAGCTCAAGTTTTTAAATTCAAATTATACATACATACACATAAGTAGTTTTTAACTTTTGAGGTTTTTCAGTATATGAACCTAAGGTCAAAATAAAACAAATGTATGTTTAAGAGCCTATGATGACAGGGTGTGAAGTTTCCATGGAACCTTCCACAACAGGATAAAGCTCCCCACTAGATTCTTTTAGCATTTTTCTTTATTGAAGTTGTTTTATTAAAAGAAAAAAAAAACCTATTAGCCAGTCTTACTAAGCGGGTTGATCACAAACCAAAGGAAACGTGTTTACATTTTGTTGGTGCCTAGACCTCAGGAACCCAGCCACAAGATGTTACATTGTTTTTTAAGGCTTTGATCACATTCAACAAAGGGTTATATACTTAGAGTGGTTACTATTTCCAGTTGAAAAACGGAAAGAGTGACAGAGTGAGGCAGATTAAGGAGGAACCAGCTGGGGCAACTTGGGAAGGACGATGGCTACTGAATGGCAGGCCTCTGCTGGATCTGGTCCTACACCTTCCAATGTCAGCTTTTTCCTGTGTGTCCCCATTTCTCTGTCCTACAGGATGTCATTGGGCTGTATGGCTCGAGCAGTCCCTTGGCGCTCTTAAATTCTGGGATTCAACAGTCACAGTGTATTCTTTTCCGTGCTGTTTCAAAAGGAAAGGCAGTTGGGAAGATTGGATTCCTGAGCTTATATCGAATGCCAACTATATTTTTCTTTCCGCCTAAGGCCTTCCTTATTGTAATCCTCTGCTGTGAAACAGGACACACATGTGATTCATTAAACAGATGTATAAGTGATTTGTCCTTGGGTGACCTTGGCAAGCTTCCATTGACCTTCCATTTTCCTGTGGGGTAGTATGACTTCCTGTGACCTTAAAAATGGCTGGGGAGTGCACCTGCATTAGCTCTCTAACTGCTTGGTTCTTAGTGAGCTTGGGTGTAAATTATGTGCATTTTTGAGAACTCAGCTCTATAAATAGACCCAAACCTATCTTACAACCCAAGGTATTTTAGGATAAATGAAATACGTCTTTGAAATTGTTCAAGAGACTCCCAAGAACCTAAAAATATAACCTGTCTAACCTAGTATTAGGGTTACGTTAGAAATGGGCCAATATGCCTAAAGTTATTTATAATAGATATATTGATGATGACCCTTTTGTTCTGAGCTATTAGAAGTAAATGGCATATAAAGTAATTAAAATAGCAGAATTCTGGGAAATGGAGGAATGGGAAATTAAAATCAGCGATATAGTTTCACATTCCCGAGGAAATCCATTGATCATAATTAACACACAAGATAAATCAGAAAGGATGAGTAGATTCTAAAGTACACGTGTAACATCATGGCTACGGATAATGCCTTTTCTTCTTGGTTAATGGATATATGATTGGTTCTCAAATGCTGCTCAACTGATACTAGAAATGGGTTTCCCTTAAAAGCCCTCGTCTAAGCTTTCAGAGCACCAAGGCCTTATGGTTTTCTTTAAAAGTGGCGGAGATGCAATGTACGTGCTGTCAACTTAAGCAGGTACTAGAACAGACATCCGCGGGGTGAAGGTCAAAGGTCAAACAATCAGAAGTGGCTATCTATTGCGGAGATCATCAAACAGGCATGCCGTCGATGGACTCAGGCGAGGACGTCGGACATTAATCAGCTCAGCCCTCGGTGTTTAGCCAGGTTGATTATATATGCCCCGGAACGTGAACATGTGATGACAGGCTGAGAAGCCGGAGTAATCGGAGTCTATTCTCAACAAAGGCCGGAAAGACGGATCAATTTGCAATATTCTTTTCTGCACCCATGCAACAAAGCAGAAACATGAAAGCGCAACACTAAGGGATGGACGCTCCCTAGGAGCCGACTGAATCGATAACATCAGTGGCGGAGGAAAAACTTTCTCATTCTCCGCTACCCCGAGGGCTTTCCCATCTCTGCGAACTGATGAGCGGTGGTGGCCTCTGTCACGTCCCCTTCACCTACGCGGTGTCATCTCCTGCCACCTCAAGGAGAATGTTGTTAAGCACTGGCCAAAAAGAGGATTCTGTTGGAGAAGTTAGAAAATGACAGTGTCTTGTTAGAAAGGCGCGCTGTGCCTCAGAGAGGCAGGTGGACAACTGAGTTTCCGGGGCGTTTCAGGGGCTGACAACAAGGCGGTGTCAAAACACCGTCAGATAGTGGGTCTCCTCGTCCCCCAAGCTCACTGAACGCACCAGGCTGTGCTCCCTGCTGTAAAATAGAAAAGGCTGTGCTATTTTCATCGTCCCCTATTTTCCAAGACCCAGGTCATCTGTGGACGGATGGAAAAGAGTCAGCAGACAAAGGAAAGCCGGGAAGCCATTTAGAGAAAGAATAATATGCGGAGTCTTAGCAGTGCGATGCCAGTCCCTGCTGAGACCTGGTTTCAATGTGCTTGTGAGCACACCGCAAGTTCTTAACTTGTCCATGTGTATATGTGTGTGCATGTACGTGTGCCTATTGGGATGAGACGAAACAGGGCAAGTGGCTGTCCGGGCAAGCATTTTCTGGAACTCATAAGACTGTCAGACCAGTTCTTCTCTCCTCTAAATCATTTCCTGTAAAACGAGGAGATGATTATCTGCCCGCTAGAGGAAAGTTAGGGGGTTATATTTCATTTTCGGGGGCTGATGTGGATCTATGACCAATGGAATCTTTTAGGCCAACCACCCAACATTGGTAGAGTTTATAACACGTGTTAAGAGCATTTTGTGTGTGGGGGGGATGGGGTTTATGCGTGTGTATAGTGACTTTGAGTCTGTGTCATTCGAGGGTCAGCACCTAAGGACTGTAGAGAGAGAGAGAGAGGCCACCTTGTAGCTGCTTAGACTGTGCTCTCACTATTCTTGCTTGGCATTCTGACTTAGAGACATCTATGCACTGTCAGGTTGGTTGAAATGAGTTCTGTGGAGGCAGAGATGACTCGATTACCTAGTGGAAGCAAAGAATATTGTTTTGCACAGGAAGGGATAAGATGATGAATGGTTGGTTCCTCAGTCAGTGAGAAGGTGCAGGAGTCACAGACCCTTCCCTGTAGGTAATGTATAGAGGAGGAGGAGGGGAGAGAATGAGGAGGAGGAGGAGGAGGGGGAAGAGGAAGAGGAGGAAAGAGGGAAGGGGAAGGAGGGAGGAGGGAGGGAGAGGAGGGAGAGGGGGGAGGAGGAGGAAGGGAGGGGGAGGGGGAAGGGGAGGAGAAGGGGGAGGGAGAGGGGAGGAGGAAGAAGGGGGAGGGGGAGGGGGAAGGGGAAGGGGAAGGGGAAGGGGAGGCCCAAGTACTCCTAGCTGGTCAGAGGGGTGAGCGGTAAAGCTGTATCCAGTGGGGAGAGCTGAAATTTTGGAGCCTGGAAGAGCAGTAGGCATGAGAAGTAATGCGGCCCAAGTACCTGTGAGTGGCTGGGTGCATCCTGCTACAGTGCACACCGACCCCAGTGGGGCCTAGATCATGGGTAAGACCTGCAGCAAGGATGGGGATCAGTTAAGTCAGGGACACTTTGAACTTTCACAGAGGAGGCCATACACCATTGGAGAGTTTAAGAGGAGAGAAGATGACCTCGCTGAAAGTAAGGTTTTTGACTAAAAACAAACAAACAAAAAACATCTACCCTTCATTATTTATTTTTATGAAGTAAAAAGCAGCTTTAACTTAGGCTCCCATTGAAGAGGAGAGTGATAAACGTGGGAGCTTAGCGTCCCTACTCCTTCAACAGGTCTTCATGTTGAAAGAGGAATTTCTTTTTTTTTTTTTTTTTTTTTTATTAACTTGAGTATTTCTTATGTACATTTCGAGTGTTATTCCCTTTCCCGGTTTCGGGCAAACATCCCTTCCCTCCCCCTTCCTTATGGGTGTTCACCTCCCACCCTCCCCCATTGCCGCCCCCCCCGACAGTCTAGTTCACTGGGGGTTCAGTCTTAGGGACCCAGGGCTTCCCCCTTCCACTGGTGCTCTTACTAGGATATTCATTGCTACCTATGAGGTCAGAGTCCAGGGTCAGTCCATGTATAGTCTTTAGGTAGTGGCTTAGTCCCTGGAAGCTCTGGTTGCTTGGCATTGTTGTACATATGGGGTCTCAAGCCCCTTCAAGCTCTTCCAGTTCTTTCTCTGATTCCTTCAACAGGGGTCCCGTTCTCAGTTCAGTGGTTTGCTGCTGGCATTCGCCTCTGTATTTGCTGTATTCTGGCTGTGTCTCTCAGGATCGATCTACATCCGGCTCCTGTCGGTCTGCACTTCTTTGCTTCATCCATCTTGTCTAATTGGGTGGCTGTATATGTATGGGCCACATGTGGGGCAGGCTCTGAATGGGTGTTCCTTCAGTCTCTGTTTTAATCTTTGCCTCTCTCTTCCCTGCCAAGGGTATTCTTGTTCCCCTTTTAAAGAAGGAGTGAAGCATTCACATTTTGATCATCCGTCTTGAGTTTCATTTGTTCTAGGCAACTAGGGTAATTCAAGCATTTGGGCTAATAGCCACTTATCAGTGAGTGCATACCATGTATGTCTTTCTGTGATTGGGTTAGCTCACTCAGGATGATATTTTCCAGTTCCAACCATTTGCCTACGAATTTCATAAACTCGTTGTTTTTGATAGCTGAGTAATATTCCATTGTGTAGATGTACCACATTTTCTGTATCCATTCCTCTGTGGAAGGGCATCTGGGTTCTTTCCAGCTTCTGGCTATTATAAATAAGGCTGCGATGAACATAGTGGAGCACGTGTCTTTTTTATATGTTGGGGCATCTTTTGGGTATATGCCCAAGAGAGGTATAGCTGGATCCTCAGGCAGTTCAATGTCCAATTTTCTGAGAAACCTCCAGACTGATTTCCAGAATGGTTGTACCAGTCTGCAACCCCACCAACAATGGAGGAGTGTTTGAAAGAGGAATTTCAAATCTCCATTTGGCTTGGTCTGGCCTCTTGGACATTAGAGTTCTGCATCAAGGACCCATACATCTCCATGGTCTGGCCTCTCTGTCAGCGACTGCAGGGGACATGTCCTGTTTGTGTGCTCTGAATTATTCTGATGTCAACAGCCATGCTGCATAGCTTGGTGATCTAAAACCTGAAGGAAATACAACTTTCTAGTGTTTTTCACACCAATGGCCAGAAGGAAGGTTTTCTGTCTTTCGGGAAAAGCGACTTTCTGAATTAAAATCAGAGCTTTCTTCTTCCCGACGTTTTCACATTTGGAATCCTGATTGTGTCTGTCATAACTCTGATACAGCACATCACCTTATTTTTTTTTTAAAAAAATTGATAAGATTGGAAGTAAAAATTTAGAAAACAGCTTTTTAAACAGATCATCTTAACGTGTTGTTGTTTTGTTAGATTTGACTTGCATGCACATGGAAAGAAGCTACAATCAATAAACAGAGAGACTCTGTATTCTGGTTTTAAAAATAACATTTAAGGATTACATTCTCTTAGATTTTGCTTATTTTTATTTTGTGGGTATGAGCGTTGGCCTCAGTGTATGGCTACAAACCACATATGCAGTGCCCATGGAGGCCCTGAAGAGGGTGTTGGATCCCCTACTTTGAAGTTACAGATGATTGTGAGCCACCATATGGGTGAAGGAAGAGGTCACTGAGCCTTATTTCCAGCCCCCGGATTTTATCTGACTTGCAACAATCTTCTGAATAAAATACACATTGCAGCGGCCCTCTGGGGCTGCATGGTCAGCTTCTTTCTTTCTTCAACCACTATAGAACACAGCAATAGTGATTTTTGTGCATGTGCGTGTGCATGGGCTTGTGTGTGTGTGTGTGTGTGTGTATGCATGTGCGTGTGTGTGCCTGAATGTGTATGTGGGTGAGTCTATTTTTCATTTCTTCCTATGTGCTTTTTCTTCTCATGGCAAATGCCTTGCGTGGAGTATAGGGATTTACTCCATTTACTAGGCTAAAGGAAAATAAGCAGAATCTTTATGGCTTCCAAAACACATGTCAGTGGCTTTCCTCAACCCAATGACAGTGTCCGAGAGAATGTGACAGTTTTCCGGGGTCTTCATCTGTACCTGGAATGCCAAAGCTAAGACGGTTTTCCTGTTATTTGAGCAACCATTGTTCATTCACCTCAGTTCAGCGTCACTTTGTCAGCGTTTGTTTCTTCCTTGGTCACCCCAAGGAGGAGGAGAGCATCGTGTACACTGCAGAAGGCACAGTGCTTGCCCGCTGCACCCTCACTCGTGGTCCACAGTGAAGGCTCTACAGCCATGGAGCAGAGAATGAGACGCGTTCTGTTTTGTTTTTTTTTTTGTTTGTTTGTTTGTTTTTTTTTCCGGAGCTGGGGACCAAACCCAGGGCCTTGTGCTTGCTAGGCAAGCGCTCTACCACTGAGCTAAATCCCCAACCCATGAGACGCGTTCTGAACAAGGCTGGAGACATCACGGTGCAAGCTAAGGACAAACTGCAAAGACTTAGCATCAACACAGCATGGCAGGAGAACTCGCCACACCGAGGGAACAGCACAGTGACCCTGAGAACCTAACAACCTGTCTATCAGAGACAGGACAGTAGAAAGGTCGGGCTTTCATTATGGGGATGGAGGAGGGTATGCTTGGCTTATGGTTCCAGAAGTTTCAGTCTGCGGCTTCCTTGAATGCAGGCCTGTGTTCAGGGCCATGAGCATGGTGGGGAGTCTACGGCGGAACAAAGAAGTTCATTTCGAGATAGACAGAAAGCAGAGAAGACGGAAAGGGTGGGCAAGACACAGCTTCCCAGGGATGCAGTCTTTTTCTTCAGCGACCACCAAATGTATTTTCTAGCACCTCCCCAAATTAACGTCTGTCTGAAGCTGAGAAACAAGCCTTCCACCTATGAACCTGGGGAAGGCATTTCATATTCAAGCCACAGCAGACAGCCATGCCTTCAATGAATGTTGCTGGGAAAAGTCACTGACCTTATGTAGAAGGAACATGATTGTCACCAGGGTACGTGTTTACCTAGCACGTGCAAGGTCAGGGTTCAATCCCCTGGCATCACAGTGAAAGAAAGAAAAACAGCAAGGAAAAGAAGTGTGGAGGGAAGGGAACACACACACACACACACACACACACACACACACACACGAGGGGGGGGCAGAAAATACAGTCTCGCCTTTATTATTTTCACAGTTCTATATGACACTTTAAACATGCACTAAGTATTATTCAGCGACACATTTATTGAACTGATGTTTGCTGAGGGTTTTCTATATATCATATACTTGGGTAAAGTTGATAACAGTGATTTTTCTACCTTCCTAATGCTGTGACCCTTTTATACAGTTCTTCATACTGGGGTGACCCCTATCATTAAATTATTTAGTTGCTTCCTTATAACTCCTAATTTTTGCTACTGCTACAAACTGTAATGTTAAACATCTGATATGCAGGATATCTGATACTCAATCCCTGTGAAAGGGTTTTTCCATTCCCCAAAGGGGTCATGACCCACAGGTCGAGAACTACTGGTTCTCAGAGCAAGACAGATACATTGTGTGCTCTTATGGAGTGGTCTAACGGAGGAAGACAGAGGTGCAACAGTTACAAAAGTCTTGACTTGTGTAAGCACAGAGAGTTACAAGGGCACATCGCAGTCTAGTGCAACTGTTCTGAGGGATACGGAAGGCTTCTTGGAAGAAACAAAGCACACTGCATTCAGAGTGCGACAGAAGTTACTGATAGAAGGTTACAGGTAGAAGGGTGGGGCAGGGGTGGGAAATGGAGAACAGCATTGGAGGAGTCCCATGCTCCACTCAGAGAGAGCACATCACAGTGAGGACCCGAGCGGGTAGGCAAGTGGGTTCCAAAATGGCAGACTGTGGAGTGTAAAGATCGGTGCGATTTGAAGCACCACAAGGGAATTTTGTTCCTCATAGAAGGTATTGGGAAGCCACTTTAAGCCACAGGAAAGGGAACAGTCTTGATGTTTATACTGATCTTGTATGTTTGGATTGACATTGAACATGTGGGTCCCCTTTGTTTTGCTAAATGTACAAATGAGTTGGTTCTGTTCTGAGTTTATTCTCAGGATATTTTTCCTTGAGCCCATCCTAGGTTGTCTCCCCAAGATAAAACCTCAATCCTGTCTTTGAGCTCAAAATGGAGAGCTGGTGGTTTCTCCGGTCCAGAAAAGTGATGGGGAAGTGGCTTTCCTTTGCAAAGTCAGGCTTTGGGGCCTATGGTAGGCCATTGCAGGCTGCGAATTGTTCTCAAGCGTGCAATGGTGTCTCTAGCCTGGGTCCCATGTTCTGAGTGGTAGTTTTGCTGCTGGACCTTGAAGCAAGATCGAAGCTCAGAGTCCAGGAGAGGGAGTGCCATGAGACCAGGGCATCTCCTATCTCTTGTTCTCCAGAGACTTCTCCACATGCCCCAGATGGATCCACATTGTGGTTATGCTGCTCAGCCTATCTCTCGAGATCACCATAGAAGCCAACTACCTGGTTAATTTTTTCCCTTGAAGTTCTTTTCCATTCCTTTCCTGGGTGTATTTGTTCCTATAAATGATTTGATTGACTTAGCTGGCTGCTACCAGGTGTTTGACTCTCGATTAACATCTAGTTATGAATTCAATGCCCTGCTTGTGCCTGAATATAGTGTGTAGGTTTATACTAACAACAACTAAGACAACTGCTACTGCTCCTTCCCACCCCACCACCATCGGGTATAATTTGCCAGACCTTGCTAGTTGTATATAATTTCTCTGGGTTCTACAATGGACCCGGCAAGACAGGTATTCATATTACTGTCATTCACTGTTTCAGTAGGCTCCCAGCAGAAAACAGATGGCCTACTCAAATTAGGATAATTTGTGCTAAGTTTAATAAAGGGACCTTTTACAAGAGTGTGGTTGGGGTGAGGGAAATCCCTAGCATGATGTGCCTGGGGCTAATAACAGTAAGCTTCTTTGTCACAGGGAGAAGTATGGAGTACGAGGGGAGAGGAGATGGGAGGCAGACAGAGCGGCTGTTTGAGGAGGCCACAACAGGAATTGAGTCTTTCTAAAAGCAGAGAGGTTGGTCCCCAGAAATCCTGCAATCAATACTCTAAGATCACCTCTCCCCATCACTGCCATCACTCAGTGAGAAGCCAGAGGGCAAGGGAGCTCGCCTATGAGTTCCGTGATCTGAGCTGTGAAGGTGGAGGAAGGAAACACAGAGTGGAAACACAGCACAGCAGCCATGTTTAGCCAGGTTTGGCAGTCAGTGCTCAGCTTTCCTTAAGCCCTGTCCCCACTGTGGATTACGATGATTACACAATTCAGGTATTCGGTCCATGATCCTTGTGACCCTCCAGCTGCTTACCTCCTCTCCAAAACTTCTACCTCTTGTCTCATTTTCATTCTCAGTGTTATCATCACTACTAATCCTGTATATTCATTGTGACCTCCATGGCAGGGGTATCTCTCCTGCTCATTGCTCATTGCTTCAGTCCCCGTGTCTTTATTTCCTCCTGTCCCCCCAGGTAAGGTTCTCCAGCTTGTTATTAGAATCACTCCATGAGTACATCATCAATGTTTGCATCCTCTGGATCCTTCATTCCTCCACCGGGTCAAACCCCGTTTTGGCTAACGTCACTTGAACATCCTTTCCATATCTGCACCTGAGTGTCTAAACGTTGATGGGGAAGGTTTGAAGCAGTGTAATTCGTATAATTTGAACCAGTGAATTTCATATCAAGATCTTGTAAACGGAAGTTCCCTGAAAAAACAAAACAAAACTACACGCTCATGGTCAAGACTCTCCAGTGTCGGTTGACTGGTTAAAACTTGGTGATGGTAACCTTGCAACACCATCTTTAACTCACTTAATAGACATTTATTGCTCATGGCTCTGTCTGACCCAATGTCCTCTCAACTACCAGGGGTAGCATTTGGGATATACTACTATAGCAGACCACCCATCAATCCCAAAGCCAAGAATGCGATCAGATAGCATGTGAAACCCACAGCAGCCTTTACCCTGCTTTACTGCAACCCACTTACCTGACGTCCCTACTGAGTGCATTGATTTATGACTAAACTTGCTCTGTGTCTAGTAACCCAAGCCCACATTCTCAGGCCGTGATCATTCATATTAGCTTAGCATAAACTAGTAAACCGTAAAGTAAGTGCTATGTTTTGTCTCTAAATCTGGGGTCACCAGTCATAGAACTCTATGACTGGCATTCCTTGGATGTGCCTATCTTGCCAGCTCCCCAAAATAAGTCTTCTGAGTCAAAGTCTTGCTATGTTACCCAGACTGGCCTTGAACTCATAATCTATCTGCCTCGCCTTCCTGAGTGTTGGGATTATAGGAATGTATCACCATGCCTGGGCCTATCTTTCTTTCTTCCTTCCTTCCTTCCTTCCTTCCTTCCTTCCTTCCTTCCTTCCTTCTTTCCTTCCTTCCTTCCTTCCTTCCTTTCTTCCCTCCCTCCCTCCTTTCTTTCTTCCTTCCTTTCTTTCTTTCTTTCTTTCTTTCTTTCTTTCTTTCTTTCTTTCTTCCTTCCCATCTTTCTTTCTTTCTTTCTTTCTTTCTTTCTTTCTTTCTTTCTTTCTTTCTTTCTTTCTCTCTTTCGTTTGCTCTGGTTTTTTATCTCTAGATCATATTGTCCCTCCCCCCAGCTCTATTACATGATTAATAGGCATCTCTGGAGACTGCTGAGCAACTGCCGAAATTCAAATTATGTTCTTGAATACACGCCTGAGTTGCCCATTGCAGCCTCTAGTCTAGACAGGTGAGTCCTTAATGTTTCTAGCTACATCGTGTGAGCAGAAGTGACATGTGGCATTTGTAGGTTTGGTCCCCTGCTATGCTCAGCATGGTTCCAGGAAACATGAGATGACCTTTGAGTTCTGAGGTCCAGTAGCCAGCCTGACCTGACTGGGATGGCTCAGCGATGAGGGAAAGACAAACAGAAAACAGACAGATAGACACAGAAAAGCTGAGACCTGAGGGAGAAACTTGAGAACTCTAGAGCTCAGCTGTTGCATACAGTTGAGTAGGGAGGCAGGGCTGTTGCGTACAGCTGAACAAGGAGGCAAGTTAGCTGATCTCAGGAGCAGGATCTGCAGGGGAGTGGGCTCCAAGCTGGAAACATCTATCAGGGGACATTTTCTGTCCATATGATCAGCATTTGCATGCAGACCACTTCCTTTTGAGTTTCACCTGAGGAAGACTTTGCCACTCCCATGGTCTTGAGGCATTGCACATGTCCTCTCAGGACTTCACCCACACTGTACAGTCCATGATGCACCCCCCATGATCTCCCATGTTCCTTTCATTGTATAAAGTATTTGTATGTGCATAGTGACACTTAAAGCAAATATTGAGGATCTAAATAGTGATCTTCAACTACCATTTAGAGAGGACCTGGCTACTGAGAAGGGATACCTGCCCTGTTTTCCATCTGCACAAGAACTAAATTCTTTTTGCGTGTAGTCACTGGACTTGTGTTTGTCCTGTAGCTAACTCAATCTTACTGAATACTTAATGAGCAGCGTCTTATTTTTAGTTTGCTCCAGCAGTATTTGTTTCTCTTTATACCACCAGTGGTTCAGATCCACCAGAGGGTACTGGCGTCCATCAGCTGCTTAGTAGCAGAAGGGTGCCTAGCATGTACTGTGTGTTCATGTGTGTGTGCTGAGTGGACACTGCTAATCCTCCAGGAAAGCCTAGAAACCCGTTTCACTGCATCCATCGTTTCTCTCCACCTCCACCACAGCATCTCAGTTCAAACTTCCGTCTTCCCATGAAGCCCTTGCACTTGCTCTCCCTTCTGCCGGTGAACATATTTATTTGCACTTTGGTATTGACTTTGCCCGAAATGGTCCTTCCTTGTTTTGCCCACGGCTGGGCCCCCTCTGCTTGTTCAGGTCTCAGCTGAAATGTTACCGCCTCAGAGGGATCTTTTCTAGTCACCTTACCTACCGAACCCCTCTCACACATTCACAGCATCCTATTTTGTCTTCATCCCCACACTTGGCCCTCCTTGACACTTCTGTGCCAGTGGATCTTAGTGTTTTTCCTTCCAGTTTTGTAAGGTGAGGAAATGGAGACATTGACCCTTGTTGTAGAGGACTAGCCTCCAAGCCACCATCTTCAGGAGTTCCTTGGGGCTTGCTTATCAGAAATCGTCAGGACAGGGCCTGTTGACTATTTGGGAGGGTCACAGAACCCTCACTTACAGATCCAGGCACCGTCCACTTCTGCCAAACGGTTGTGTGCGATTCTGCCTTAGTATATTGAGAGGAGAAAGATGAGGGGAGGGGTTCCAGCTATGATGAGGGAGTGGTTCCATCTATGTTGCCATAGGGAAACCACCATTCCTGTGGGGGTGCAGACATTCCAGTGCGGCTACTTTGAGGTCACCTGTGCTCCTGCTGGTAATCTCCCTTCCCTTGTTGCTTTCTAAGTAAGCCTAAGCTCCCCACCCACTCCCAACTCTGGTGAATCTTACTTCAGTTTTTCCGTGGGACCTGATGAGGAGGGTTAGATGTTCTTTATGCTTTTCCCAAGCAAAGAATTTTAGCGACAATACTGAATCCCCAGCATGGGAAGAATACTTAGCTTTAAGTACATACCTAGTAGGTGGTTCAGAGAAATGAAGGGACTTTCTCAAGCTCAGATGCAACGTTGCTCTGATTCAAATGCTAATTTGCTCACGGGTCCTGCATGCACTAGTAAGGTGTGTTGCTTAGAAGGATGCTGCTGGTGATGACTATTACTTTAGAATCGTCGAGATTTTTATAAAAATATTTCACTTTGGAGAAAGCACAAGCAAAAATAAGTACAGGAAAAATAGATGCATTCCATCAACCCCGGGCTGTTACAGCTTTGTGTGCTCCTGATTATGGACATTTATAGCACATGTGGTATACAATCTTATAGCAGTGGAATATCGGACCTGTCTTTGCATGGTGGGTTAATTGTGCTCATCTTGTGCTCCCCCTTTGAGGGCACTTTAGCAGAGCTCCCGGCCCAGTACTACATATTCCTTTGGAAAGTCAGTGTGTTTGGGTCTGCAAAATGGACTTGGCCGTTGATCACGGCTTTGCCCTTCACAGGCATTAGATGATACCCATTTATCATCGCCTTGGTCCTGGGGGGTAATAGTGAGAGTCAAGTAATGCCGTGCTGCTGCGGAATCTGGTGACTCAGCTGCTTCGGTGGCGACTGGCTAATGTCTCCCAGCAGCTTACAGATTGGCAGTGGTGAAGCCGACCTCCATTGTATGCAATAAATACAGGCTTCTTAACACCAACCTGAAGATGAGTTGGACACCGTACAGCTGCATTCTTCTTGCCTTGGCACCTGGAAAATGAGATTTAAGTAAGTCCTCAAAGACAAAAGATCTAGCCATAGCCTTAGTTACTATTTAATTTTCACAGGCAACATCAGTGAACCAGTGCAGGACGCAAGACCTGGGAAAGAAAAAGGGCAAACGGTAGCAAACTTAACGCCTAGAAACTAAAAAAACATACTTTGGCTTTTAAGTGGCGAATTGCATTGAGTTGATTTCAGAACCACCCTGTTCTGGTCTGGTTTTTGCCTTCGCTCCTGTTGCTGTGTAGCCAGAGCTTGCAGGTAAATCTTACCCACAAGTCCTTTCTGTAGTCCTGAGGCCATTTGTGTGAGACAGGATGTGCCCAAGCTAAACCGTGTTCCCCTAGGATGTTCACATCTTAATCTCCAGAGCGTGTTAATGTATTACTTTCTCGGGATGCAGATGTTAAAAAAAAAAATGATTGCTCCTGAGATGAGATTCAGCGGGATTACCAGGATGAGCCCACTGCGGTCGCAAGGGTCCTTCAGAGAGAAAGGTTTTGGAAGAGATAGAATCAGAAACAAATGTTTGGCTGGAAGAAGGTGGAGGAGAGAGGATGCTTTTCATATTGCTTTGAAGAGCAGGAAGTGGTCAGAAGCCAAGAGATGTGAATGGTCTTGAGAGGACGGAACAAGCAGAGAAATATATTTTTTCTTAATACTTTTAAATGAAATTCAGCCCTGTAGACCTGTTTTAGACTTCTGGTTTCCTTCCATTTTCCTCCTCCACCTTCTTCTTTTCTCCCCTCCTCCTCCTGTTCCTTCTCTTTGACACCCTCTCCCATAAGTGTGTGTGTGTGTGCGTGTGCGTGTGCGTGTGTGTGTGTGCGTGTGTGTGTGTGTGTGTGTGTGTGAGGGGGGGGATATATTTAACCCAGGGACTTTCATATGCTATACTAATCTCCCAAACTGTGATATACTAAATTCGTGTTACGTTTTAAACCAGAGAGTTCATATGGTAGCCATGGGAACTGCATACAATGTGGTTGATTATAACTGAGGGAAACTCCAGGTCAGAATTCACGCCAACTCCGCTCACTGGTGGGCAGGGCTCAGGTCTTCTTTGAGAATGACGCTGAGGGTTTGCTAACGGGATACCACCGTGATCAGTCAGTAACCTGTTTGTGTTCAGAGTTCTCTGCGTTCTAGACCTGAGTGGTTTGGGGATAAGTGAAAATATGACCCCCCCACGGAGTCTTAGAACCAGCTATTTTGCTGCTCTGGGAAATGGTCCACCCAAACAGGATGACGTGGGCATGGGGTATGTGCTCCAGCGACCTGTGCAGCTGAGGCTGCTTGAGGAGAGATGTTGCTGGCTCTACCCAAGCGTTGTCATCGCTTCAAGTTCCTGGCTCCACGTGCCTAGCGACTCCAGTAACTTGCGCGTTTGGAAGTTTCACGCCCCTGTTATTCAATCTTACCATCAACAAGAACCCAACTAAGCGAAAACTATTTTGGAGGTAGACAAACAAAAAGAAAAAAAAAAACAAATCAACAACAACAACAACCCCACCCCACCCCCAACCCCCAAAAACCCCACTCAGGTTTTTCAAAGGCGTAAAGGGGTGATTTAAACATAAAACCAGAGCCATGGGTGCTTAGTAACCCCAGGCATGGACAGCTCTTTCCCACCCTCTTACTCTTTCTCACCCTTGCCCGGATCCTAGCGCCCACATCATGCCTGTCAGTCTCCTGGTGAGAGTTGTACCCACTTGGAAATGAATCACGACTCATGTTTTTAGGACTGTGTCGGTGGGTAATAACCAAGACCTGTTACTTCCCACCTCTCAGGTCCGCGGAGGACGCTTGGTGGCTGTGGGACATAATTATGGCTTTTCTGAATATCTTTCAGGCATTTGGATCTGTGGCTCCCTCTTTGGATCGCTCCCCTGCTAACTGATACCGTTATTGGCTAGACACAATTGACAGCTGGCTCTGCCTGTGGCGAAAGGCCTACCTCTGGGGCTGTCTCAAAATGGGGCTAATGAGGGGGCTGTATGAGTCGTCTGAGTTTTCTAGGCATCATCTACCTGGGAGCGAAATCTGTGCGAGGCCCTGGTGTGCTAACCGGGGATCTCACCACACAGTTGGATGCACCAAATGGGCCAATTATTCTTGTAGACAGACTGTTAGAGATTCTTTTGCTAATTTTTAATGTAATTAAAACAAAACAAAGCGAGATTAAGCTAGACTGCTTCTGAGGCCCAGGAGGGTAATGTTTGGAAGTGAGCAAAGTTGCACTTTCTCTTGGTAGGACAGTCAGGCCGCCTCCTTCGGCTTGCTCACCCATGTTTCTACTCGATGTTAGGAGAAGCCACAGACCGAGTAATGGGGCTTAAACTCAAGCCGCAGATTGGTCTGTGGAGGCCGCTCCGTCTTTATCCACATCAGCTCATATGTTTTTAAATTTTATTACCAGAGGGACCCAAACCAGAGCCCATGCTTCCCAAGTTCTCCACAGGGAGGGACAACTTCTGAGAACGAGATCCCCACACAGATAGCCAGTGCCTTGTGGGCAGGGTTGGGTTTGTTCATATCTGCATCCCTGCTACTTGCGTCCTGGGTAATAGGTGCTTTTGAAATGAATGAGCAAATGAATCAGGTAATAATGCTTCACAGACAGTTCAGGTAGGAGAGATGAGAGTATTCACAGCCAGGAGCCAGAAGCAGAAAGCCAGGATAGATTTCTGATTTGTCTTTATTTTCTTATTTAAATTGTGTGTGTGTGTGTGTGTGTGTGTGTGTGTGAGCGTGCGCACGCTTTGTAATTATATTTATGATATGTCATGGAGTCCACCTACTTAAAGATCCACTCACTTTTGGAGAGCTATGGGTCTCAACAAGGAAGTCAGTAACCACATAGATCTATCGAGCACCTCAGCTGTGGCCAGTTTGGGTCGAGATGTGTTGTAAGTATGGAATACACCTGGCATCTCAAACTAGCCCAGGAATGGGATGTAAAATGCCTCACCATGTTTTCTAACTACTAGAGTTAAAATATTGATGGCACGCATGAAATGGACAGCACTAGAGATAAGTTGTGTCAAATGTGTTTTTGTGTTTGCACGTCCATATATAGGTATGTGCATGTGCATGGGCGAGTGGAGGCCAACCTTGGCTATGGATCCCCAGGCTCGGTTGTCTTGGTTAACTTTAGTTGTCTGTCAGCTTGACAACCGGGAAGGGGGAGGAGCCTCAGCCAAGGAACGGTGTCTATCCGATTGGCTTGTGGGCCTATCTTTGGGACATTTTCTTGACTGTTGATGAAGGAGGGCCCAGCCTCCCATGGGTACCATCCCAACCCATGGGTACCATCCCAAGGCAGAGGTCGGCCTGGGCTGTGGAAGCAAGCAAGCTGTATTCCTTCACGGTTGTGCTTCAGGCTGCTGCCTCAATGATGGAGAGCACCCTCTAAGCCAGATGAAGCCTGTCCACCCACAGGTGCTCTTGGTCAGTATTTTTTCACTCGCTGGTCTAGCGCTCACAGGGCAGGCGATGCTAGTTGACTACTAGGAATCTGCCTGCCTTGCACGAGCTGTGCTGAGATTAAAAGTGAACTTCTATGTTTGGTCTTTTTTTTTTTTTTTTTTAACTATCTAATGTTATTTATTTTATGTGGGCTCTAGAGATGGAACTCGGGTCTTTCATGCTTGCAAGATAAGCATGAGGAAGCTACCACCCACACCCTGAATCTATTATTAAGACTCATTTCCCTGTTTTAAAAAAATACCTCTTGAAATGCGCCTTACGTGTGGGCTTGACACTGTGTTTCCTTTTAATAATCCCTGCCTTGGGAAGTTCATGAGTGTCTTTGTTGAGCAAATGGGCTGGGGTAAGAGGTTATTAGCCAGGATGGGGTTAAAAAGTTATTTGATAATGTATCAGTTAGTTAAATGATTCTTAAGTAAATAGCCAAGGGATTACAATTAAGAGGCACTTTGGAGCAGATGTGCCTGCTTAGTTCTGCCCCACTGGCGAACCTCACTAGTCAGCAGGAGGCTGAACCTCCGAAAGCCTGAGAGCTGTGGGGCAGCTCTTGAAGCCGGCCTCGTGGGAACGCGCGTCTGTGTCCTTGAACTTCAGGGTAGGTGTCACGAAAACACGCTGAGGTATAATGCTCACCACCCATGTGTGCCACAAGCCATCTGAGCCTGTGTTCAGAAAAGTCGGCTCATTTCCTGAGAAAGGGCCAGCTCCAGGCCGTCCCTGTGTTCATCCCCTTCCTCATCTGCACTCCTGGAAATGGCTGCAGACCAGGGGCTGGAGACACCCAAGGCACGGAAGGGCACAATGGCATCCCTTCCTACTCTCCCCGCGGAGCGCTGGCAAAAACCAAGCGGTGTCTCTCTGTCGAGCCTGCCAAGGGTCCTTGCAGCCTCAAAGCTTGCGCTGCTTTTGCTCTTGCTGGTTGTAAGTGGATGGCCGCTCCTGAAGTTTGCGCCGTGACGCTGGTCAGACTTGCTCAGTCTCAGCATGATGGTTCCCACTTCCCAGAGGGCTTCTTGTGCCCAAAGCCAGTCTCACTTGACACCCGTTAGTCTTTTCGTGTCCTTTGTTTTGATCTGTAATTACCGTACTCACTTGCTTAATTAATCCCAGTTTTACAGGCGTGGAGATAGCTGTCCTCACTCACCTCTGTAGCCCAGCCATCTATCCCTCCAAACCTGCGGCCACAGAAATTAAATTTCATGTCCGGAAATGGTCACTGTTTCCCACAGACAGGAGCCTCAGCTGAGGAGTGAATCTATCCCTAGACAGTGTTCAGGGGAAGCCAGTTTAGGGCAGGGATGCACGCGAGGTAATTGTCCAAGTCTCCGCTGTCTCAGCACAGGGCGTGAGGAAATGGCTAGGTGGGGAGTTTGGTGTGTTGTGCTGGGTTACAGCTCTTAGAGGAAGCAGAATAGCGGATGATTTAAAGATAATGAGGTTCTTTGTGTCTCTGGGTGTTTGGACTTACCTTCTATTCAAAACATTTAATAGACTATTTCCGAGGTCACGAATTAGTACACGCTATTAATTTCAACATAATTTATCCTTCGTTCTCTCCTAAATGTGGTGGTGGATATTTTCAAAACTCAAAAGGGAATGGGAGGAATTTCATTTGGGGGTGTTGTATCCAGGAGCCTTTCATACGTGGAGACGAGGGGAGCTATCTGCAGTTTTATAAAACCAGACCGTGTGGCTCGTGCATGGGCATCACACAGGTAGTTGTCACAGGCAATGAATGGCTCTTCTGAGCAGATGGCGCTTTCACGTTGCTGTAGCGACCTGAGCCAGGAGGATCCAGACGCAGTGCTGGAGGGGGGACTATGTATTGTGGTGGGTGGGAGTCTTGGTGCGCTTAGCCCCAGAATGTCTGGTTGGTTTGAACTGACACCACACACAGACCCCCACATGCTCCTTCCCTTGTCTTGGATGGGAGGAAAGCTGAGTCGAATTCTAGGCATTGCCTCATCTTACCAAACTCCAACCAGAGGGGGCAGATCCAGGCTCTCAGGGGCTGCCATGTGGCTTTATTACCCACTAGAGGGAAGGGAGAGGCAGTCACTCTTGTAAGACCTTTTGAGGTCTCACCAGTGAGCATCTGGTAGAGTTCTACAGGTGCGCCATCACCAGGCTATGAGGATCGCGCAAGAAATCCCAGGATAAGGTAATGATAAAGTGGTAAAGCCACAGGTCAGAGGGGAAAGCCTTGATGTCATCGGTGAGAGCTACGTCCATCTTTCTGTTTCCTTTAACGTGAAGGTGGATTGGAGAAGAGAGGACTCTGAGGCGTCGATTCTCAGAATTGAGTTGGAGATTTTGGGATAGAAATGATTGACAGTGAGTTGACCGATTAAGGACCTTCTTTCTCCCATGTATCACGAGCTTCGTGTGTGATGATCACATGTGTTTCCAGATCACCCCAGCCTGCCAGGGGCTGGATAATGGAATCATTGTTGATGACAACTTTGATCTAGCTTATGCTTGCCATGCTTCCCTGGGGTGGGCAGCATCCGTGCTGACTGACGGTGGGGGCCAACCTGAGTCCATGGGGATCTTTGGAGGGAAGCTAGTAGCTTTCAGTCAGTGACTTACAATGCATTTTCACATGGGACGGGAGACCTAGAAGGGAAACTGAGTGTGAAGAAGGAGCCGTGTAGGTCAGACTGGCTTTGAACTCCTGATCCTTCTGCTTCAACCTCCCGAGGACAGAATAACAGGTCTGTGTTGCTCAGGTGGGTAGTTATTAAGATTATTCTTAAGATTAATCCTTGTTCAGTGCTTTGTCTGGAAAAAGAGAGTAACATTGGGAGTTGAATGTGAAATTATATAAGAGTATAAGTGTGTGTGGGGGGATAGGATAGTAGACACAAGAAGAAATTTTTGAAAGAGAGAGGGAGAGGGGGAACTGGAAGAACATTTATAGAAAATATAGCTATATGGTAGAATGCTCTGCCCATGTCCTGCCCTCTTCTTGGCCCATGCCTAGTGGCTCTGTCAGACAAAGGGGACATTCTTCCTTTCCTCCCTTCCTCGCCTCCAAGTTCAGGCATTTTGGTAAAGTTTAGTGTGTGTGTGTGTGTGTGTGTGTGTGTGTGTGTGTGTGTGTCTGCCTGCCTGCCTGCCTGCCTGTCTGTCTGTCTGTGTCTGTCTGTCTGTGTGTATGTGTCTGTCTGTCTGTGTTTGTGTGTCTGTGTCTGTCTGTTTGTCTGTGTTTGTGTGTATGTGTGTGTCTGTGTCTGTCTGTCTGTGTTTGTGTGTGTGTGTCTGTGTATGTGTGTGTGTGTGTGTGTGTGTGTGTACATGCTTGTTGGGAGATGTTAACTCAGGTGCATGCCACGGTGTATGTGTGAAGGTCAGAGGACAACTTTTGGTTGGTTCTCTTTTTCCTGGTTTGGTGTCAGGTTGTGAGGTGTGTGGATAATGGAATCATTGTTGATGACAACTTTGATCTAGCTTATACTTGCCATGCTTCCCTGGGGTGGGCAGCATCCGTGCTGACTGACGGTGGGGGCCAACCTGAGCTCGTGGGGGATCTTTGGAGGGAAGCTAGTAGCTTTCAGTCAGTGACTTACAATGCATTTTCACATGGGACGGGAGAAAAGTGCTCTTTACCTGCTGAGGCGTCTCACAGGCCCCATCTTGGTAAACATAGCTGGCATGCTGGAGCTGCCTGTGCTTCAGTGCTTTGTCTTGGTCCTAACATTCTCCACCTGCGTACCAGGAAGTAACCATGAGTGTAGTTGGTCAGTGTGGCCAGTGCTACACAGACGTTCTGAGTCCTTGGCACTGTTAAACATGTGTTTTCATGTAAACAATATTAAAGGCAATTATACAAATGAAATATAGTTTTGAATGTGCATAAGGAGAACACGCATTCAAGACAGTCCTTCCCTGGACAATTTGTGAGGCTCATGTTCGACCAGTGTCTTAGACGTCTGCAGAGGATGTGGGTCTCATTTTTCTGTTGAGCTGCAGAGCATGGGGGAGGCGGTTTTTGCTTGTTTACTTTTATTCTTAGCAATATCTCCATAAGCACACGCACTCTCTACTTTAAAACAGTGAATTCCGATGTAGCATTTGTTGAGGAATCTCATACCCTGACTTTTTCTTGTGGTTGGTCTTAACATCTGGTTACAAGAGTTACAAAGGAAGATGGGTCAAGTCAATCAAGCTGACTGAGGACCAACTGGCCGACCAACCCGAGTGATGGCGAAAAGAGACGCACTCTGAAAATGCATCTAGTGGTCTGTGAATCGTGAAGTGTCCCCACCCCCGCGGCCTCACTCCTTTTATGGTGAAGGAAGCCACCGTTGTCCACCAGGCGCTACAGAAGTTCCAGGTGGTGGAGAGGTTGACGAGTTCCCCCGTGCACTTAGACAAGGGCAGGGTGTCCCTTTGCTCGCTGGAGCAGATGGCTTTGTACAAGCTCTTTAGGATGCTGGTGCCCTGGTTTCAGCTCAGATCACTGAACTGGAAACAAGCCTGCCCACAGAGACACCCCACCTTGGATGGCAACGTCTGTTCTTTGCGCCTTTTGCACCTCTCCCCTTTCCAATATTCTGCCCTTGAAACGAGGCTTCTGAGAGGCCTGGTGGTCGCAGCAGATGGATTGGTGGTTACCTGGATTCTCCAAACAGTGGGCTTTCTGCTTTGACTTTCTTTTTTTTTTTTTTTCTTTTTTTTTTTTTTTTTTTTGCAACCAGCTTTAGCTGTGAAATGACTGCCTGCTTGCTCCCTCACTGTCCAAGTCACAATGTGAAAAGAAGATGGCAGAGGCCGTGTGCACGCCGGCCTGGCAATTGTACTTGTGTGCCAGGCTAAGAAGTGCTAAAAGCTCTTGGAAGTTTTAGCATTTCAGGCTAGGGGAATCATTTTTTTTTTTTTTTTTTTTTTTTTTTTTTTTTTTTTTTTTTTACCTCCTATCACAACTAAGAAGATTTGCCTTAGGAGGGAGGGCAGGTCAGTGATGGAGCTACGGTCATTTTGAGCAAGAGGATGATGCTTGCGTGACAGAGTCAGACGGCTAGGTTTCTGGCTTTGTCACCTCCCTCTTTACCTCCCTCCCACCTGCAAATCCCCACCTAATTATCCCTGTCTCCAAACCCTGGAACGATCACCTTCCACAACAGAGGATAACAGAAGGGCTAACGTCTCCCACCGCACAGGAAGAAATAGTCCTTTGTCTGAGGAGAAAGGTCTCCCATCTGGAGATTATGTCCTCTGTGCCTGTGCCACAGTAAGAAGACGGAGAGAGTCTCCCCGCCCCTGAAACTGACTGCTGTGGAAAACACTAATATCGGGATTTGGGTAGGTAGGGTAAGAGATTCAGAAGATTGTGAGGGTGGTCTTTGTCTTGAAAGTAAACCCAGAGATTTCCAGGATTAGAGAAGATGGGGAGGAAGAGATGCTCACCACAGGCTGCTGTTGCCTTAGCTGTGGCCCTCTCATCTCCGAACACCTTCCACTGGCTTAGCCGAGAGCTCTACAGCAGGCAGAAGTGGCCCAGGTCCCCTGGCTTGTTCTGTGTTTAGTGTCCTCCCTGAACATTGCGCTGGTAGAAATAGATGTCTTTCAGGTCTGCCCATGAGAGTTAGGATAGAAAACACATATTATATCTTCTTGTTTGGGTTCTTGTGCTTACAGAAGAAACTACTTTTATATTGAAGTTTGAAATATAGGAAAATGAGTAACAGTGTATCCTGTTGCAACTTTAATAGACTTTGCCCATGAATAATTTAGTAAGAAGTAAACCTCTGTCAAATTACACGTGTGCTATCGCCACAAGAACTGATAAACTTACCAGGGTTTGGAGAATGTGTCAGCCAAGGCTTAACTTAGTTTACAACTCAAAGACATTCCAGTTTATTCCTTGGGACTGAGACCCTCACAAGATCAATGGTCAGACCCAAGAACGCTCAGTGCACACTCAGACAAGCCCACAGATCTCATTGACTTGCATTTAACCAAGCCTGCTGTCAGACTGGATCCATTTTTGTCCAAGATCCAGGACTTTTTTTACCTGAGTGCATGAGGGTCTGAGTCAGACTCAGGGATGGCTCATACATGGCAAATATGTCCTCTCTGTGTGCCCCAGCCATAGTCGCTCTAGCTAATTGATTATGGACCACTCAGCCTTGGACCCAGTTGTAACCATTGTGAAGTGGCCGAGTCAGCCTGCGGGATGCAGGCTGGTGATGAACCCCAGCCTGCATTGTTTGATGTACGAATTGATGGCCTCCTTTCAAGGGTCTTAGAAATACTCTTTATTAGTGGCTTCAAGGTCAGATTTTAATGCCCAGGCTCAGACTGAGTCACAGGCTTGGCACATTTCTCTTCCTCCTCAATACTCTGCATATCTGCATAAGTTCAAACTTATGTCACATAGTAGAGAAGAGAATGGGATGTGTGATTTGAGTTCAGATCCTCCATTCTCTACTTGACAGTGGTGGAATTGTGAGTATTGTAGTTTTATGTGGACTTATGTGTGATCAAATTTGCAAAATTATTATGAGTAAGAAGTGATGTACAGAGCCTGGCACTGGGGCTGGCTGACTCGGAGGGTCAAGTACTTGCTCATAAGCTTGAAGATTGGACTTTAGATCCTCAGCACCCACAAAAAAGTCAGGCAGGCATGCTGGCCAACTGTAATCCCAGTGTTTAGGGCAGAGCTATGGTCCCCTGGGCAAACTGACTAGCTGGACAACTCAAATTGATGAGCTCTGGGATCAGCAAGAGACCCTGCCTCAGTCAATAACGTGAAGAGGGGCTAGGGAAGACCTTGCTTTTAACCTTAGACATGGCACTGGCTGGCACACCACTACCATGTGTGCCCAGGGACACGTGAACACACACGGAACCTAGCATCTTTCTTGAGATGTTTTAGTCACTCATAACTGGTTGTCATTAACAGTGACTCAGACATGGAATCCGGCACAGGGTAGATGGTTGGTTAGTGCTTCCTTTTCCTACCCAGGTCTCTGTAGGCAGTCTCCACAGATGGAAATGGGTGTGTGTGTGTGTGTGTGTGTGTGTTCATTTCTCTAGACAGCCTCACTAGATGGTGCACTCCAGGAGGGGCCTATGGCTTCTGTTTGGTCTCCTATACATAGCTCAGAGTCTAACTCCTAGTCATCACTCAGTAGATCTTGACTGAAACACTAAAGATGCTTTCTTCATTTTTTTCTTGTAAGCTATAGTCTATAAGGCTCTGGGAGAAGCTCTCCTCCACACAACGGCTTCTTGGGCTTGCCTGGAGGTTGGTTGAAATGTTCTAGGGAGGGAGATGTCCAGAGGCTTCTAGAGCCTTGCAGTGGGGTGTGGCCATCTCTGGGTTGTAAGCTGTAAACAAGTCTCTTAGGTTCTGATAGGGCTGACGACG
Source organism: Rattus rattus (assembly GCF_011064425.1). Classification (NCBI taxonomy): domain Eukaryota; kingdom Metazoa; phylum Chordata; class Mammalia; order Rodentia; family Muridae; genus Rattus; species Rattus rattus. The sequence continues at coordinate 87,815,983 of NC_046164.1, read as the reverse complement.
GGTCTTACCTTAGTAGATCTAACTACCGAAGAGCTTCCTGATCCCCACCTGGACTTGGCATGGCTTCGCTGCTGAAGCACCTCTGGTAGATCTTGTGAAGCAGGATCACTGCCACCTCTGCCTCTGTGCACTCGAGGTGGGGCTATTGAATATTATGACAGGCCAAGAAGGTGAGATATGCATGGGACTTTGAAGATTATGGTAACATATTTCATGTACTAATTTAACCGTTGACTGTACATCAGTTGATGTGTTTGACACACAGGGCTAAGCAGTAGTTCACATAAATAATTTCACATGTTTTGGCTCCTTAAAACGTGGCCACTAGAAAAATTTCAAACAACATATACTGGTTACATTCGTGCTCACAATACATCCACATTATACTCTCTCTTGGGCAGTGCCAGAAGGGGCATAGTCCAAGGGAGAGGCAGTGAGAGGAGCTGTGTATCAGGGAAGCAGGTCTTGGTCTTGCTTCTGCGCTAACTTAACACAATTGGATGAGCCATGCCTTGATCCTTGGGAGAATCTCCTTTCCCCAAAGAGCATCAGAGGATACCTAAATGCTCTTCTGGCTTGGGGAAAAATATCAAGGCCCGTTTTCTGTATGAAGAACATGGAGTTTAACAAGCAAGGTAGGAAATGCTACTCTTTAGGGCCTGGTTGGAAAAGAACTGGAAATTTCTAATCAAACCGAGATGCCACAGATTTACAATCTTCATGAAATAGCCTCCCAACCCCCATCCCCAGTCCTCCTCATGACGTCAGGGTTGTTTTCATCCTAGATTCACTCTGGAAATCCCAGGGTCAGTATTTGGACATAGTATGCACAAAATAAATGTAAGAAATGGCCTACTGACCCGGGAACTCCAGACCTTTTGTGTATTGGGGCCTCTGAGCAACTTCTTCCTCTAGTCCCTGCTGGGAAGGAACCAGAGAAATTGGATGATGATGTTCGTCTGATTTAAATTGCGTCTCTTTAATTTAGCATGTGCCTTTCTAATTTATATTATGAGCCCTTTCGACTGAAATTGAGTCTCCTTTAACATTCTCTATGTGTCTAGTGTGTCTTCTACGCTCAGACGAGATGAATGAGACATGCCTTTGACTCTTGATGTGCATTTTACTGATAAAACTCGTGCTTGCCCTTTGGAAGGAAACCTCCTTCACAAATTTGGGGTTTGTGTGTCCATTGTGTCTCACAGACATTTGAGGAAGAAAAACTGAAGGACCCACTGTTTACAAAGTATTTTGATAATTGGTAGCATGTTTTCATTCAAACTTTCTAGGGATTTGACTATCTGTATCAACGTTGTCTTGTGGTTTTAACCTGCCTATGTAAATGCAAGTCACGGCATGGTGCACACCTACGGTCTGGTGGGCACAGCTCACATCCTTACCGAATCATGGGTTTTCTTTCCCTGTCGAGTGTGTAGTTAACATCTCACACCTACTTTACAGATGCAGCAAACTGAGTCTCTGTGAGGGAGATCCTGACTGCTCATCTGAGGTTGTTCTAGCTTTTTGTCTGAACAACTGAACAACAAAAATGTTGCTGTTCCTGGACAGTGACTCCTTTGCCCAGTACTTTAATGTCTCTCACCAGACCAGGAGACTTGGTACGCAGATCAGCTTCCTAACAACTGCTGGGCACCGAAATGTGCCAGGTAATGGAACAGTTTCAAAGACTAAACGGGGGCTTTTGTTTCCAAAGAAGTAGAGACTTAAGGGTGAGGCAGAACGCACAAACACACAGGAAACAGCAGCAAGGCTCGCACTACGTGTGATCTTTGTCCACTTGCCACTGGGTCTGAAGGGACGTGTTAGCATCCGCTGAAGGGCACGGCAGTGAGGCCCACCTAACTCGGGAGTGGATGATCTGTTGAAGGAGTAGGGGCCATTTTCTGAAGGAGAATCAAAGGCTCCATACTTAGTAAGCACATGTGTTTCCTGGGTCCCCTCCTGAGATCCACTGCTGTAAGCGAGGGCTGCGGCCTGGGCTGCCTTAGCAAGGTCGGCTGAAGAGCTAAAGCAGCTGGTCTTCGCGTCATGCAAGCTGTCTCACTCTGGCTGAGTTGAGGCGATGTGCCCATTCTGGTCAGCGTGCTTCCTGTACTTCTGTTCCTCTTTCCCACCTGGGTCACTCCCTCCTTGCTGGGTCACTCATTGCTGATGGCCAGTGCCACCTGGTTTGACCAAATGGGGAAGTAGCATGTTGTGCCGGCTTTTCGCAAAGCAAGAAAATGCCTCCCTTGCTGTAATGGCTGCATCCCCCTGCCTCCTTCTAGAAACATTTGCATTTAAGCATTATCTCTGCCTGTAGCCTCTCATCCCTTCTGTTTCTATCCAAGCGTACCCTCACTTTTATTTTGGCAGCAAAGAAATTGCTGGAGTCCCCATTCGAAATAACTTTAAAAGGGCTTAAAGAGAAATAATCCCACAAATTACAGTTTCTGGTACTTATCCAAGTAAGACCCAGCATCCTGTTGCTTTGTTGACTTCTGGCCCTAGCCAACTGTTGGGGAGCAGGGGCCTGTAAAGTTAAAAGGAGGGCCTGGTTGAGTTGCCTCTCCACGGGAGGAGATAGGCACGCACAAGCAGATACTTAGCACTCCTTAGCAATTAGGGAGTTTTTATTCTCTCCTTGGCAAGGAGCACAGCACTTTGCAGCAGTGTTTCAAGTTTGCCTCCAATACTGTCTGCTAGAAGTGCTTTTATCCCCTGAAGATACAGCCCGAAAATACAAATCATCGTTGGTTTTCATCTCAGCCAGTACCACCGCTTCTCCAAATACATTTACTCTGTGCGACTGCCCGTCAGGCCATTTGTCATCCTCCACTCCGCGCCTCTGCGATGGCCGGGTTTTAAGGCCTTTCTTCTGTTCTTTGTTCCTTTAGCTCCACGGAGTAAACAGCAGGATTGATCTTACACCGCATTTTGGTATTGTTCCAAGCGCTCATCAATAGCCGTGGCTGGCGATGCACCGCATGGAAAGGCAGGGCCGATGGAAACGCGCTCCGCTTTCTTTGTGCCTTTTAGTGTGCAGCGGGACGGCTCTAATCTGAGAGCTGCTACACTGGCTGCCAATCCCCATGCAAATTCCTCATCAAATGACGGCTTCCACGTTCGTTCTAAGGGAAGTCCTTAAAGGTGTGAGGGAGGAAAAAGAGAAAGAAAGGCTAAGTGCTGAAAGGGGGCTTTTCTTCCCGCCCTCTTACATCCAGGGCACTAAATGGTCTTGGGAGAGAGGAAGGGGTAAGAGGCCGCACCCCTTGCATCTTCTTTCACAGGTGGACAAAGCAGCGGCATGATCTGCTTGGAGAGAGCTTTGTTTCAGAAATGTGATTTACAGCCACTAATGGTGGCCTACTCATAAGAAAGGAATGTGGGCTTTTCACAGCTATTGTGTTTTGTATGTTGTGTAACAATTTGGGGGTGGGGTGGGGGAAGTCCTTCTTAATTGAGCTATCACTTTATAATTTTTTTTTCATTGAGAGAAACCAACACTATTTGGGCTGGCCATATTTTCTTTGATAGGTACTCTTTTTTTTTTAAGACTCGCACCCTAGTCCCTTGTATTGGAAGGTGATAAGCTGGTTGGCTAAATGGATTTCATAGTATTTATTTATTTATTGAGGCAGGGTGTCAACTATGTAACGTCCTAGATGTCGGTTGGAACTCACCATGCAGACCAGGCAGGCCCGGAACTTGCTTTGTTGATCAGGCTACCCACAAACTCAGAGATCCACCTGTCTGCCTCCCACCTGCTGCGATCAAGGGTGTACACCACGGCACCTAACCCTTTAGATTGGCTTTGTTTCAGGACCACTGGTTATAGAGTACATTTGGGTGTTTTTAAGAGATAACAGGAAGAGGGGGGTGTATGGAAATGACTGTCTACTGTCAAGTCTTTGGCAGCCTCAGTGCAGCTGGGCCTGGCTGCAGGGACAGCAGCTAGGGACACAGCATCTCTGGTTGAAGGAGCTCCTTGACTTGTACAGCAGCTAGTTAATCCTAACTCCTCTGCCTCAACTTTAAGAATGCACAGTTTTTCTTTCCTTTCCATGGAGAGCCCTGTATTATTACATCTTGTATTTATACGGCTACTTAATAGAGTTACTTTTGCTGTGAAGTTTTTCCTCTGCATCACAGTTTCCAAAATAGGGTTGAGACTCCCTACGGCATCCTGTAACCGGACATGGGGAATCAGGAGAATCTGGCACCAGCAGACATTTCTCTTTTTTAAAGATTTTATTCATTTATTTTATGCATGTGAATATACTGCAGCTGTCTTCAGATGCACCAGAAGAGGGCATTGGATCCCATTACAGATGGTTGTGAGCCACCATGTGGTGCTGAGAATTGAACTCAGGACCTCTGGAAGAGCAGGCCACTGGGTCAGTGCTCTCTCCAGCCTACGAGTAGACATTTCTCAATGTCTCCATGACCAAACACTGGCTCAAAATCAAATGTGCAACGAATGCAGAGTGTTTGTGACAGTTCTCATCTATGTTGCAACATAGACGACTTCACTACGGTGTTGGTGAACACACAACATAGTTACTTTGCATTATGCATGGTGCCATGCTATATAATACCAGTGGTGTTGCCTGAATACCAGCTCAGATTTGAGAGCATTGTCTATTACACATACATTTCAGTGCTTTAATTGCCCATGCAAAGTCTTATGCTCTTATAAAATCAAAGCTTTCAATGTTTTCCTACTCAGCATGTATTATGAAATTAATATATCTTTTGATTGAGGTTGGCTCAGAATATTTGATTTTTAAATATATCATTTGACCTGATGACTTGAGTTTCAAAAAAAAATTATTAATTTTGGCTTGGAATTGGAACGAATATCCAGCAATTTCTGCAATGGCCCTAAACATACTTTTGCTTTTTTTGTACTGCCTATTGAAAGGGCATACTCAGCATTGATAGCTATAACATCAAAATATTGACTGGCTCTGAAAAATGTTGAAGATGTATTCTACATCCTGCAGTGTCACATATCTAGCTGGGATTTTAATTATGTAAAACTAAGCAATCCACCTCATTAGTATTTTAATTTTCCTTAGCCTCTAATGAGTGATACAATATGTACACTAACATTATTCCAAAATAGATTACTTTCTGACTTATCAATAAATGTTTGACTTATATACTTAACTAATATGCTTATGCACCTAGGGTTGCATGAACATTCCTCGGGGTAAGAGGGAGTCACAGGTATAAAGATGAGAAGCCCTGCTCTACGCTCGTCTCCACCCATACCCCACACTATCTGACTGAAGCCCACATTCACCATGCTATTTTCTCTTCTGTCCTGGGAAAAGCATGCCCACATACACATCGTCTGTTTTCCAGGATGTAGGATTGCCTGGATCAATTTGTAAGTTGTTTTTAAATGTGTAGGTTCCTCTTGCTTGAGGTTTTCCAGGTGCTAATTATTTACTTCAGTGTGGAAATGACGCCCTGCTCCACAGTTGCAAGCAGAGTTTGTTCCGGGGACGCCCTTGCTCAAGCCAGAATGCAACAGTGTTGCTGAGCTGGTTGTTTCTATGCGGCTACTCGAGAACTAAGGCGTTGGCATGAGAAGTAAGCTGGTTGAAAGGTGAGATCTGGTCTGCTGCTGGTTGACCTCTTTAAGAGATTCCCATGTGTTTTGTGCAAACACGTTTACTTACGCAAATGAGTTTATGTTCGGTTTAAACAGCGGCTTGCATTAGACCTGTTCCAAACCATTTTTTTTTAGCTAGTTATTTTTAAATTCACCTTTTGAGGTCTATGTGACCTTCCTCCTCTGATTTTTTTTTTTTCAAATATTGAAGCTCTCAGAAATAACTGTTAATGTGTTTGCCTGATTCTGAAGGGAAAAAAGTCTTTTCTTATTCACGTTTGTTTTCCTAGTCCAGAGCACAAAGTGCTCATAAATGTTTATTGAATGTTTGAATGAATAAATAAACAGATAAATTAAGATCTCTTTGCTTAGCTGACCTTGGCTAAAGGTATTTATTATAGAACCAAAAAAATGTTCACGATGCCGCTGTCTCCACCTGAAAACCTCTGGGCATTTGTGCTGAGTCTCAGCTCCCGGAGCCTCAGTCATCCAGAACAACTTCAAACTAATGTATCAGATACCTGGTTTCACTGTGACATTTCCTGCAGATGCTCTCATATAGCGTACTTTGCTGCTGTCTACCACTTGGTTAACCCCTCTTCCTTCTCACCAGTGTCTACTTCTCAAATAGTCCCATTCTGCTTCCACAGGGCATACTGGTAATTTTGATCTCAAGCATCAGAGAAAATGTGATATTTGTCTTTTAGAGCCCGGCTTAGTTAGTCCAGACAATGTTCTTCAGTTGCATCTATTTTTCTGTGAATGATATAATCTCTCTCTCTCTCTCTCTCTCTCTCTCTCTCTCTGGCTGAATAATCCCCCATTGTATATGTATAGCACATTTTCTTCATTCATCTTTTGACTGGATCTAGGCTGATTCTGTATCTTGTCTATCATGAGATAGTATTGTGTGTGTGTGTGAGTGTGTGTGTGTGTGTGTGTGTGTGTGTGTGTGTACACATGTGTCCGAGCATGCGTGTGTGCACACAGGTGTCTCTGTGGTATGCTGACTTAAGTGTATACCCAGATATACCATCCATGTGCAGTGTGGGACCATGCCTTGTAAAAGGAGATGGAGAGGGAGTAGAACAATGGCAAAGAACACGCGTGCCCATTATCCACTCTGGAACTGACCTACATGATACCCGCTTAGATGCCTTCCACAGAACATAACCACGTGGCCACTCCCAGCTTCAGGAAGTAGAGTTCGGCTGGTTATCTATGGACCCAGCAAACACTACGGAACTTTTTTCTTAAATCAAGTCAGGACATGGATATCCGTAGTGCAGCAGCAGTGTCTGGCAACCGTCTCTCATGACCCTTCCATCATGGACTTGCCTATCCCAGTTCTATCCTGCAGAGAAGTAAGTACAGCCCTTTCATAGCAGGGAATGGGGATGTGTGAAGAATCTTGATAGAAATCTATAGATCTCAGCAGAAGGATTTCTTCGGTTGCGACTGTGACCAGTCTCTGAACCTTCTTGTATATTAGTTCACCTGGGGCTACCACGGGTGGGTCTAGAAGCATCCTCTGATGTCTCAAGGGTTCTCCTCTCCCCTCTGCTGACATCTTTCTTTTTTTTTTTTTTTTTTTTCGGAGCTGGGGACCGAACCCAGGGCCTTGCGCTTCCTAGGCAAGCGCTCTACCCCTGAGCTAAATCCCCAACCCCCTCTGCTGACATCTTTTGTTATTTTATCATGTGCTTCAAAGCACTATGACATCAGAATAATTTTGAAAACGAAGTAGGAAAATCACCCTCCCCCTTACATGATATTTCCCCCACACCCCAGAAACGTGAGGAAAGAGGACAATAAAGTGAAAATGATTTACTTTTTTACACAGAATGCTTGGAATGTAAAACATGGATGACTTAAACTTGTTGCACACAGAATATACAGGACTGTAAAGAATATAAAAATCTGAACATGTGGAGGAGAAACCCATCCAATTTTTAAAGTAAAATCACCTTCAATTTTTCAGGAAAAAGGAGCTTGGGTTCTGTCCTACCTCTAAATCTCCCCTCCTGGATTTTCACTTGTACAGTCTGAGTTTTTCTCTTTTGTTCTTTGCTCTATTCCCAGTCTTCAGGTTTAGCTGACTGCTCAGTTAAAACCTACTAAAAAGCCCAAAGTGCGTCCCGTCATCATGGTTCGTCCTGCAAAGTCTACTTCTCTTCATCACAAATAAAGATGGGAACAACAGATCAAAGAGTTGGTCCACAGCAGTGTGGCTTGATCCTTACACATAGGCGACTTAAGACTGCGACATCCCCAACTCCAGCAGTTGCTAAGCGTGTGTGTGTGTGTGTGTGTGTGTGTGTGTGTGTGTGTGTGTGTGTGTATGTGTATCCTCAGAGAAGGGAGGACCTTGTAAACCTTCTCAGGAGAGGTCTCCAGGAGAATGTAGTGCACTCAGTCTTGTGAAAGGCTGGCTTGCGTCATCAAAGTTGCTCTGATTTTCAAATGACAATGACTCCAATGCACCCCAAGGACAGAGTTGCACACACGCTTAAAATTAAAGGAGGACAATTCACTCTGGAAAGTTTCATGGTTGCTGTAATGGGGTTGCCAACACTGAACGACCTTCTCAGACAGTTGCTTCTAAGGAGGGCAGATCTGTTTGCTGATCATGGTTCAATGTTGGCTGATAACAAAGTGAGTTAGAGGTAGGCAATGTGAGTGCAAGAGTCTCAGATGGGATGTGGCTGAGGTGTTTAGTGTGGTCCACGGGAAAGGAACTGAAGATCTTTAGACTCATCTAGGTGGAGGAGGAGGAGGAGAGAGTGACCGGGAGTCGGTTGCTGGGTTAAAAGAACAGAAAGAAAATCCTTTTCGGTATAGCTGAGGAGGGCCATGGGGAAAGCATGATGCCTGACATAGGGGTATGGAATGTTCTGTGCAACCCAGGACGTCTCCCTGATTGTCAGAATGTGTTTGGTGTTAATGTATCTTCCTTGGAAACTGGTAAGATACAGCCTCTGGATGTATGCAGAACTGAGGAGGTTAGGGTTTGGGAGATGGGGTTACATGGAACATATGCTAATGACGTACATACACTTCCATCACGTACTTTCTTGCAGTATGGTGATATATCCTCAACTTTCTTTGAAGAAGGAGTTTCTTTACAGTGGCCGGAGAGTAATAATAACGAGTAAGTGCTAACTTTGTATCTGTTACCTACTGCTGCACAGCAACCGTTGACTCACAGGGCTCGTCAGAGGCACCTTTTCCACGCATGTGTAAGCCCCCTGGAGGCACTAACTGAGGTTAGATGGACACGGATTGCTTTCAGTTGTCAGCCCCTCTGGGCGATGAGCCTCACACTGGGCTCTGGGTCTGCTCCAAATGGGTGGGTTTTTTGTTTGTTTGTTTGTTTTGTTTTTTTTTGTTTTTTTTTGTTGTTGTTTTTTTTTTTTTTAAATTTCAGCATTAACTTGAAGGAAGCTCATCTAATCATGAGGACAGAGACTTGAGAGAACAGTAGAACATAGTATACGTCTCTGGGACCAGCCTGGGCACGGACAAACTTCAGTGCACATTCTGCTGGCTAAGGTATTACATGTCAAGCCCTAAAGCCATCTGGTGCAGGAGAAACCTCAAAGGTTGTGGTTTCAAAAGGGTGAGACATTGGGACCAATAATCCAGTCTATTGCATCAACTGACCTGCTGACCAACTGACCCGTCAGAGAGCAAGCCCATTCCCAGACACTGTGGGGTGGGTGGAATTTTGAGGGTCTTTGTTTTTCCTCTTTGTGAAAGTGGCCATTAAAGTTAAAAACCTCATTTTTTTTTTGTAATAGAACGCACACAACAGTACACATATTGACTTATGTTTTTAGTCAATATCAAGATTTATTGTCCCCAGAGTTAAATAAATCGTGATATTGACCTCATCATAAGCCAATATCTTCCTAATGCATTTTTTAGAAAGTATTTTGTATTCATTTATATTAATAGGACAGAAGCCATCACTCACAGTACTACTTTGTTATCTCTTTCTTGCTCTCTCTTCTGACTCCTGGTAATTAGCATAAGCTTTAATGTCAGAGTAACTATATTTTGGGAAAGAGTCAGCGTGAGTACCATACAGGAGACAAGAGGGGGGTTTAAGAGAAGATAGACTGCAGTTCTCTTTTCTGGTTCCTGATGGTAGAAAGGCAAGGTGCCCATTTTCCCTGGCACCTGTCTGATGCTCCCACGTACGTTTGGTTGTGTCAGTGGGAACTGGAGGTGAGGGACAAGGCTGTGACTTTTCGGTTGTCCGTCACCTACATTTTCTGCATTTCCGTGCTGCTCTGTTCTTGCTTTCTTTGTCCCTTTCTTTTTTTCCTCTCTCTTATCCCCTGCTTATTTTGTAGCCAGCATTTACATTTTCTGGAGGAGTGGAAAAAATATTTCTTTAATACTGAATTCCATTTATCTCCATAAATTGGTTAGGGTATATGATCTAAAGGACTCAGCTGTTTTTAAAATAGGTTTATTCCTTCCCTTGAAGATTATTTCCACACAGTGTGGACGAGTTAGAAGGAGACTCATTTTGTAGATCTCTGGCTGAGCCTTCATTTGCAGGGGATCATTTCAGATGTGTGGCTCTTTTGAACAAAGAAATTAAATTTATATGTATCACCTAAATTATTTCGAATTCATGGTTCAGCAAAGGGTGCAGATCCTAATGAAATATACAGCTTGCATGGGCCTGCCCTATTTTCATCCTAACACACTAGTTCTCTTCACAGAGTTGACTAGCAGGGATGGATGTGGGGTGGCTTGGAGGGACAGTTTTGTGGAGAACTTACCCTTGTTTGCAGGGCAATAGTGTGGATTTGTCACATCTGCTGACCACCCTCACCCTCAAGTAAGGTAGTTGACATAGGAGCTTTTCAATCTTCTCTCTCTGCAAATAGCAGGATGACCCATCTCCCAAAAACGTTTAAATGAGAGATAACTCCTTGGTCTCCCTTCAGTCTTTTTTTTTCTGTCAAATGTCACTGCTGTTCCTGGCTCAGGACCCCACCCCCTAGCCCATGGGGATATGTAATCCACTCTTGGTTTAGGTTAGTGTCGGCATGTTCTTGTCTTAATATCAATCTTCAGAGCAGACTGAAAACTACAGAGACAAAAGTATAGTTTTAGGAAGGGAGCAGCAAAATGAGAAACTAGGACTGTCCTTGTCAACGATGGCTGTCCCCAACAACTCTGACTGCCAGTACCATTTGTTTTGGATGGATAAACTAATTTAATGTCTCCAATATTCTTAGCATTTGAATCCCCTTTCTTACACTGAAAGTCAAGCAATTTGCTAATGTCAAGATTGACTAGGGCTAGAAACCAGATATCGGACCCTGGAAGTCTCCACACTCACCTCAGGGTAGTTTCACCCATTGAATTAGGCTTTGGTTTTCTTGTCTTAAATTGAAGGAAAATAAAAGCAAGCCTGCATCCCTTATTCACTTATGGGCTAGGTTAGGCAGAGGACAAAGCAGGGCTGAGAGAAGGAAGCAAGGCTAGAGGGTTTTTGTAACATTGTAGCGCTTTTCTTAGCAGACTTAGGTGGAATGCTTGGATACCACGGCTTCTGACTTTACCCGAGCAATAAAGAGGCAGACGTGAAAAGTATCCCTTTCAACAGCTGCTGTAGTGTACCAGAATGTTCCATGACCTGGTCATACCCTTTCTCAGCCGATGTTCTGCTCCACGACATCAGCTGGGTTAAGCAAGGTGGTGGGGACCATCCTTACGCTGACCTGTACTGCTGGGACCTTGTCTGGGCTGGCAGTGTGGAGCCTCCCTTCAGTCAGAGCATGGAGGCAGCTTTCAGGATATGTTGTGCTTTCGCAGAGTTTGATGGGTGACTGTTGTGTAGTACTTGGCAAAAGCAAGTTAATACCATCTAGTTGAGCTGCATGGGGCTAAACACTACATCTTCCTGTTAGGTTTTCCATGGTTGAGATGTATCAGTTTTATTTGATGACTCATGGGGGTGATAAGTCTGGTGGGAAAAGAGAAAGAGCTATGGGCCTTATTGATCTCTTCAGACTTTCTTGGCTCTGAGTTCTGAAAGTCCTTCTCTCCCCCTGCCCCTTCTCTCCCTCTCTCCTCCCCTTCCCTCTCCCCCTCCCTTTCTCACTTCCTTTTCCCTTCCCTTTCCCCCTCCTTCCCCCATCTTCCTTCCCCCTCCCTCCTCACCTCCCCCCGGCTCCTCACCTTTTCTGTTCAGCTCGCCCTGCCTTCCTCCTCTCAACATCCTCCTATTTTTCCTTTGCTCCTCATCTCCTCTCTTCCCTCCCTCTCCTCCTTTATCTCTCTCTTTGGCTCTCTGCCTCCAGAGGTTGGGACAATTGGGCATCTAATGTCTGTAGAGAAGCCAGACTCACGTTCACAGCTGGCAAGCAGATGTTTCCTGGTCTATTAATTCCAAAAGTGCAGATTAGAAAGATTGGCTCAGGGACACTCTCAAAAGGGCGAATTATTTCTTATCCAGATCTAGGCTGTCACCGTTAGCTTCTCTGACTGTGAACCACAGTGACTGAAGCCCACGGTAGGAGGGAGGTGTGCGACACGCCCTAGAGCAGCCCCGAGCCTTCAGTTTGCTCAGCCAGTTTGCTCTGGGGGAGGAAGAATCCCTTGATTCTGGCCTGTGCGGTTCTCTTTAGTTTTGTTTCTTCATTAGGAGGGTGATGGTGGGGACATTTCAGTGTGAAGGAGCTGGTCAAAGCGCTTTTTCTTCCTTGGGCAATATTTTAAAGTGTGCTGGCTTCCCACATCTTGCTGACTGACTTATCATTTTTGATTCATATTTAGCCTGAATTTCCTCGGTTCCAGGCTCTCAGACTTACTCTTCTCTTCATTTATTTCGACGAGTGTAATTTCTTTCTTTTTTTTCCTCCTTTTTTTTCTTTTTCTTTATTGAGACAGGGCCTTACTCTGTATGATAGCCCAGGCTAACTTCCAACTCTTGACCCTCCATCCTAAGGTAAGGAATACCCACCTCTCTGACAAACATGTAATAAAATAAAGGGTGCACATTGCATGGTGCATGATAGCCATTCAATAAGTGGTCGTTCTTTGATCCATATGTACCTGCCAAGGGCTGTGACTGTAGTTGGTATATTAGCATTAATTAATAATTAAGGGCCTAAATGGGACGCTGTTATTTAGATACAGAGTCAAGTGATGTACCAACCCGCCATTCATCTACTCATTTAGCTCACAGTGTTTGGTCGTCTCCTGGAGGGGATCAGTTCTCAGGCGGGCGGGGTGATGGGGGGCAGCCTCTGTCTTACTAGTCTATTGTGTTTCAGTAGGAGAGACAACCCATTCTCAGCACAGATAAATCTAGCATTTTCTCAGGTTTGCTTGTACTCTACCCTTCCGAGAAGTACTGATCTCGTCTCTGACCTTTCGCAGTGGTCCACTCTGAGTTTTAAGTCATGAACGCTTCCCCGTCAAGTTCGATACTGAGAACTGTCCGGCAGCCTTGGCTGAGATGATAAATCACAGCCTTGGATGGTTCAACCTGATATCGCAGCTGGAGAAAGCAAGCTAGAAGCACCGGAGAGGCCAATAAAAAGCTTTCTTTGGCTCGGGCCTGCATATTATCAGTATGTTCCCTCTGAATAGAATCACCTAAATAAAGAATGGTTGGAATATTTGGAGGAACACATACGTATTTTTTTTTAAAGTTCATACGAGCCCTTTTGTGAGATAACGTTTACAGTGCCTTTACGTCTCAGCCAGGGGAGGTTTTCAGAAGGCAGCTGATTCACCAAGGGGTGAGAGCACACGTACGCTTCTGAGAGGCAATTTCCACAGACATTCTATAGCCTTCCCACTCTTTTCCTGGGCATTGTTTCTGTTAGAAGCAAACTGAGAAGCAAGGACATTTATGAAGTATCTGATATAAATAATAAATCACAGCACTTTGAGCCAATGTCCTATCTGTAATTTTTTAAAAAAATATATATTTTATTTATGTGTGTATTTTGAGTGTCTGTGTGAGTATTTGTCATTTGTGTTTGAGTGCCCTGGGAAGACAGAAGAGGGCATTGGATTTCTGGATTCGGAGTTATAGGTGGTTGTGAGTTGCTGGGTAAGGGTGCTGTGATCACAACGTGGGTCCTCTGGGTGAGCAATGAACACTCTTTTTTTTTTTTTTTCTTTTTTTTCGGAGCTGGGGATCGAACCCAGGGCCTTGTGCTTGCTAGGCAAGTGCTCTACCACTGAGCTAAATCCCCAACCCCCAAGATTCCTCACCAGGCTCCTCCCTGTGTTTTCATCCCAAAGGATCTTCTCAAGTCCCGAGGTGGCAAGATGGCGGTGTGGAGGGAAGATCACTCGCATCTCTCTCGTGCCCACTATGGTCAAGGTGGCTTCTGTAAGCTGATAAGCATTGAGAAAGACTGTAGAAATTTATGTTCAAGAAAGAAGTGGACAGGAGAACCCATGGGACTGGGGAACAGGGAGCAGGAGCATCCTGAAGTCACATGGGAGAATTAAGAGGTGAGGCAGGGTTTGGAGAGCTAAGGGGAGGAAAGTTTGGACCTTATCCTGTAGCCAAGCTACTACTGTGTCGCAGTGACCTCGGTACGGGAGAACATAGAATGGTTGTTTTCGATTAAATTATGTAATGTATACAGATTGCCAAGACCCGTGACTTAGATACAGTTAGCGCTCAGTTAACTTTTATTAGTTATTAATAGTTGTAGTATTGTCAGGTGCATAGGGTATGAATAGGGCAACGGGCTCTGCGCGCTTCAAAAGATATCCCTCAGGTTGCCGCACGGGGTCTATTGGGGGATTAAATAGATGCTCTCATGGGCGGCATAGGAAGAAGAGGGAGGATGTGGTCAGACAAGAGGTTTCTATTGAGATTAATGCATAGTTCTCACAGACAGATTGGGTGTGGGACATGAGGGGAAATAAGACTTGAAATGCGGCTTTGCTTTTGAGTCTGGACAGGTGCCTATTGGCACAACTCACTCAGCTAGAGAACGCTCTGAGTGAGAAGTGGCGGCGTGGCCTAATTGGGCTCTGAAAAACTGGATTGGCTAAGGGTAGTGGTTGGAAGGGAAATGAGTGTTTGGGTCTGGAGCATGCGCTCTGTTAGGCGCCATGCTGGATACCCTGGGATGCGCTCCATACTGCCGCCTCAGTGTGCGTTATGCACGGGAGGAAATGGGAGTCTAACAAAAAGAGACTGGCCAATAATTGGCCAAACCAGGAAAAGACTCCGATGTCCAGCTGGCGCGATCCAAGAGGAAGTGGGTGAACAGTGAATTTCCAGGCTGCCATGGAAATTCCTGCAGCAGTAAGAAAATAAATAAATAAATAAATAAATAAATAAATAAATAAATAAATAAATAAATAAATTCATAACCATTGGCTGAGTTTCTCACTTCTCAACCAGTTGTATCTATGGCTAGAATAGGGCATCACATCGAAATGATGTTGGCTGGTTTCTGACTTGCCCGCAAGGCTTTCTGTTCAATATTTCATAAGATTGCATCAATATCTTTGAGCACTTAAAAAATGATATAAAACCATCTGAACACTCAAATGCTTTCAGGAGGTCAGGCCGTTTCCTTTGTGAGGAAAGCGCTAGGCAGCTCTGTTTGGGGGCGTGATTTAAGGGAAGAGCTATGTGAAGACAGAGGGTTATCTGTGATGACCTCTCCAGAGAACCTCCCCTCAGTCCTGCTGTGTGTGGAAGAAGCAGTTTGAAAAGAAACGGTGAATTAGCATATTGAGATTTGGGGTTCATTCATAATGAATCCAAAGCAGGGAGCAGTAGTTGGGAGTCCTGAGTGAGGCAGTTTCTGTAAACAGGTTTTGCATTGCACTTCCTGGGGATTCTAGGCCTGTACTGGTCACTTGTATGTCTGCCGTCTGGTTCTCTGTAGGGTAGCCTTTTTTCTTTCCCCCAAACACTTTGTCAGGTCGTCTGTGGCAGTGTGTACCTGTAGTTCCAGCGCCTGGGAGGCAGGGGCAAGTTTGGCCCTGGCTGGGGTTCTATAGGCAGACTCTGTCCCCCCAAAAAACAAAAGCAAAATCAGGATTGGAAATAAAAGACGAAACTTTCCCAGAATGTGTTCTCAATGTAATATCTTAGCATTGAGCGATGGCATGAAATTGTACCGCTTAAGGGGTGACTGTCCACAATGTGAGTCAAATCGGCCAGGCGAGTTAATCAAGCACCGAGGTTAGCCGTTGCTCACGGCTGGGCACGCAAGGTAAATTCCTAGGTCTTCTGGCTTCTTCATTTGGAGACAGGGTGTCATTGACCACCCACCTTGAGCCTCCTCTGTGACTCACTTCAACCTTGGATTTTGGTTCTCCTGCCTCAACTCCATTGAACCCCAGGGGATGCTGAGGCAGGATTACATGCCCGTATCACCTGACTCGCTTTTCTTGACAATTCTAAGCACAGTTTAGCCGTTTTGCTGTTGGTGATGAACCAGGCGAAGAAGTCACTTCTAACTTGGCAGCTTGACAGCTGGAATTTCAATCAAAAGGCAGAGGAGATGAATGACAGGGGAGATGGTAATTTGGGTAGGTGGGTCACGGCAGAGACCCTTTCCGGAAGCCCAGGCATCACAGCTCTCCTCTTCCTAACGAGGCACCGTGGAGGATGCTTATAGTTGCAGCCATAGGATGCATGGTTCCGTCCCCCATCCCTTGCTGCCCCTCAACTGTTCTCTGCCTTTGTTTCCTTGGAGTTTGAAAGGAAACCCGAGACCTTTCTGAGCTGCTGTGGATGTAGCGCCCAGATGTTCAGATGCAGGGTTTCCCAGCCACACTGGAAGAGGCCTCATCATATTTGAGCTCTGCTCTTCTCCGCTGAAGCCCACCTCAGTAGAGGCAGTGGGTGGTCCTCACAGTCCTGCCATTGTTTAGGAACTGCTTGCCTATGCGCACGGAACCATAGTCACTGCTAAACTCTGCCTTTGAGGGTCTCTGTCAAACCGTTGCCGGGAACTTAATGTTGTTTCAACACGGTTTTGCGGGAAGGTGAGTATCCCATTTTGCAAGTTTGCTGATGAAAACTTTGTACGTCCCTGCCTTTATGATGGGAAACCAGCTGAAAATTCACGTAAGGTCCCTTCTGGAATACACACCAGTGAACTCTTCCCTCGGTCCTTCTCCAATTGAACACCAGCTCTTTAATGTTTGGCCTGAGGTGGGTGGGGGGCAGGGAGGGGGAATCTAATATACTTTAAGTAGGATGCTTTTTAAAACTAGAAACCCTTCAAAACAAGTTTAAATATAAATGAAATTGGTTTCCGAATGTCTTGTTAAAAAGTGCAGATGTTTTATATTTATTATATCATTTTTGTTTTATCACCTTGCAAAATTTTACAGCACGGAATTTTATTTAATGTGGTGGCATTTTGAACAGCAATATTAGACAGATGTATTTGCTTCATATTTGGGGAACTTTTTTTTTTTCTTTTTGGCAGGATATTAAAACTGAAACTAATGTAACCTGGTGTTTTGGGAAATGTGGAAGAGGCATTTTGCTTATTGGTAATTGAAAACAACGGCCATCTTCCCTCCAAATGCACCCCTCAGAAAATAAGCTTTATTGCTTACGTAAGTGATTAGATGTTTTCAGGATGCCAGAAGTTCAAATGCAGCCACTTAAAGGCAGACTTGGCTCCTCAAGTGTAGGAACCGCGTCTTCTGACTTTTGCTCTCTGGTGCCAGGCATGGCCTAATAAATCGTCCTGTTGATCCTGATGTTTTTGCTGGCTTGGGGTTTTCTAAGAACTTATGGCATAGACACAAAACACAGGCAGCTGAGAGATGACATTATCTTTTTTTTTCTTTTTTTTTTCGGAGCTGGGGACCAAACCCAGGGCCTTGCGCTTGCTAGGCAAGTGCTCTACCACTGAGCTAAATCCCCAACCCCTGACATTATTTTTAAGCATGGCATAAGGAAGCCAAATTCTGTTGCCTCTCCCTTACCCTAAGCCCCTCCACCATGATCTTTTCATTTGCTTTTAAAGATGTCCCACTGGTACCCTGAATGAGCGATCGGTTGGATGTTCATAATTGAAGAATGCCAGCTTACTGTTTTCTTTATTTTTGGTAAAAGATTTTAGTTTGTTTGTTTCCTTTCCCACAGGCGTGGACAGGTTTGCGGCTTGCTCCTAACCAAACCGCAGAACTGGTGGTTCTCACACCCTGCGGGTCACATCAAAATCCCCTATTAATTAAACAGAAATTGTATCTGAAATAAATCACTCAGTGAAAGAAACCCACTGTGGTGTTCTTTCTAAAGATGTTTGCAGTAATTAATGAAACGTTTGGTGACTGTTGACATTTTTTTTGATAACTCTTACAGGGCTAGAAAATGAAAATATAGAAATAATCTCTGGACAGTAGAACAAGTTGTCTAATGAATGAGAAAAGAATGACTAATAATTTTTATTAGGGATTTTTTCAGGGCTATTGAACGGGTAGAGTGGGTAGAAATCGAGGTTGGCAAAGCACAGCCTACCTTATCTAGCCTGAGGCCTACTTTGCAAATGGAATCTTGTTGGACTATAACCACACCTATTAGCCATTGATTTACACACCATGGCTGCTTTTCCCTTTAGTAGACAAATGGAGCACTTGCCACAGATGTGTCATAGCAGGGTCCATGAAGCCTAAAATATTTATTGTCTGACTCTATGTAGAATTCCCCAGCTGTGGAAGTTTTAAGGAAGTTTTCGGACTTATACCTAAATTCCCTCTCTGTACATGGGAAAAATCAGATGCAGTCGCCATGGATGAGGAATAGTATGCATATGTGAATATATGTGACAATGTATAATATGTAATCTATAATATAGATATCATATAGCCATACACGTGCATGTCTTAAGTATCATGGCTCCTCATTAAACATTAAAAATTAACTGTATAGCACTTTTTCCTACCAAAATAGATTTTGTCTCAGAATCTTACTCAACATTTTATAGACAGCCATTGCCAGGGTACACACATGTCATGAAAGATAAAGCCACCTCTCCATCTAGTCCTCCTATCCAAACTGTTTCTAAACCCACCAACATTAAAACTTTATCCACTGTGGGCTAAGTCTGATGTGCAGAATTATTGTGAGGGTTTGGGAGCCTACAAGAGCACTTAGACATCACCCCCTATCCCACTGAACAACAGAAAGATTCCTGTGCTTGTATTTGTTTAATAAATGTCTCCTGTGAATCAGCTCATTAAACTCTGTCCTAGGCATTGGGAATTCAGCGAGAGAAATTAGACACAGCAAGACCCTGTCCTTCCCAGAGGGAAAAAGCTGGTGTAAGGGAACACAAGCAAAAAATGAGATGTGTGACGCAGTGCTCTCGGTCATAAACATCGTCGGGAGGTGATGTATGAGGTCCGTGTAAGGATGAAGGAGGACCAAGGAAGATCTACCCACGGACATGATCTGGATTAGAGTTCTGAGCAAGATGAGGCAGAAAGCTTTGCATTGAAGAGAGATCAAGGGAACGGCAGCTGCAAAAACAAATGTGAGCAAGTGTTGGCTGCACCGAGGGACATCCGGGACATCCGGCTGAGGGCCCGGCTGCCCCTGGGGAAGGACAAAGTGGACCCCGGCAGCCCACTGCGCGTGGGGAGGGGAAGGAGGACCAGGCAGTCAGCTTCTGACGCCATTGTGTGGAGCCTGGTGACTGAAAATCCTTTCCCAGGGACTTTCCTTTCCTTGTCTGCCTGATCTTACCTACCCCGTGGAGAGACAAAGGTGATCCTAAGCAATTTGCAGAGTGAAGGTGGCTGCGAGCGCTCTTTACCGCATTCTAGACGGAATGAGCCAGAACCAGACAGCTAGCCTAGCCCTGAGCCTTGCTTTCTTTGTTTTCTCAATGCGGATATCTTACTGAGGAGTCCGTTCTGAGGTATCACGCGATTAAAAATTCCACCTACCAGCCTAGTGTGGGCTGGACTTGGTGATTTACCTCATTAAAACAGAAAGGAACACTGTAAGTCAATAGTGGCAGAGTCTGGCAAGGGTGGTCAAGGTGTCTGCGTGGTATTATGCAGACTGGTATCGTCTATGTTCTCTGATGGGCTGTAAGCGCTCATCTATGTCAGAGCCGTCCCTCAGATCTTTAACAGCGTTTCCATCACCCAGGAGGCTGAAACAGGAGTTCAAGTCCAGCCTGTTCTACATAGTAACCTCCATGTGTATACTCAGCAGGAGAACATCAGAAAAAACTAAACTGAGGGTCATCCTGTCAAATCCTGAACCAGCACATGTCAAGTTCTTCAAAAGCTAAAGAGGACTAAGGAGTAAGGAAATGATTAAGTGTGACTCGTTCTCCTGTATTGGATCTTGGACTAGAAAATGATACTAAATGGGAAACTGGTAATAGCCCAGTAAAGTCGTTCCTCCTACTAAATTGTAGGGCGCCTTGGTTGTGACCATAGACCCACAGTTGAACTTGATATCTTGGTTGGCTCTGACTACCTCAGTTTCTGTGGGCTGACCCCAGGATAGTGCCTACCCCTGCAGACAGAGCTATGCCCCCATACCCTTAGTGGGGGATGCTATAGGACTTCTCTTCGGCAGCCACTTCCTGGTTCGTGTACAACCTCAGAATAGGTAGGAAGCAGTAATTAATGCTTGGGGCCTGAGGGAATTCAACGTCCTTTATAGACTTTTCAGTAGAAATGGTTGCTAGACATAGCCCTAATTAGCCTAATTCATCTGCCTAGTCTGTTTCTACTGAGGGGTCTAGTGGAGATGTGTGCTTGGGGAGGAATCATGGCGAGAGAGAGATGCCCACAGTTTGGAAACCTAGCAATAGGGGTTAGAAACAGACCCTTCCCAATCTACCTCATGGAAAAGCTAGTGCTTGTTAGAGATCTCTCCAAGCCTGAGTGGGATGAAGTAGGGGTTTGGGTTTTTTTGTTTTCAGCTTTTGAAAGAGGAAATTGCTACTTTTCAAATTGTGTGGTTCTACTGGGTGAGTGGCTTACTTTCAAAAGGGGTTGAAGGTGCTTGTCAAATAACAGTGGCATTCCCTTGAGGGAAAATTCTCCTTTTTTGTCACCTCTGTTCCCTACAAGGCAGGACCTAGAGGACTGACCCTGCAGCTGGTAAAGACTCCTTACCTGGGCAGTCAGACTTAGCCTACATCTTCACCTGTGCGGCAACACAGATCCAAACACCAGCCCTCCAGTAAGCCACTCTGGGAACTGGTAGCCTTGCTCTTCCTGGAAGACCCCTGAGTCTGGACAGTGTCTTGGATGAGCAGGTCCCCACCACCAGCCAAGCGATCTCCCTCCATTGTGTGTGAAGCTGTTCCCAAGAGTGTGGGTGGTAGGTCTGTCTGTGAACCTGGAAAACCCAGTATGCTACTCAGTCCAAACTCAGGCCAGGTTCTTGAGTCTCCCCTTCCTATGGCTTTACATGCTTCCATTTACTCTGCTCATTCATTCATTCATTCATTCATTCATTCATTCATTCATTCACTCACACATTCATTCATTCATTCATTCACACATTCATTCATTCACACATTCACTCATTCATTCATTCACACATTCACTCATTCATTCACACATTCATTCATTCATTCACACATTCACTCATTCATTCATTCACACATTCACTCATTCATTCACACATTCATTCATACATTCATTCATTCATTCACACATTCATTCACACATTCACTCATTCATTCATTCACACATTCATTCATTCATTCACACATTCATTCACACATTCACTCATTCATTCATTCATTCATTGAGAGGCACTGGGACTTTAGACCCAGAGGTCTAAGATCTATTCCTGGTTCTTGCTGAATACTTCGGAGAAATTACATAACCTCTAAATAAAAAAAAAAAAAAAAAGAGAAACCTGCTTTGTACTTTCTGTGGGATTTGTGTGATGTGGAGGGCTCAGGACAACCTTGGGTGTTGGTCCTCCGTTGCCACATCGTTTGAGATTGGGTCTCTCTTGTTTACTGCTGCAAACATGGGGTAGCTAGCCTGAGTTTCCAGGCATTTCCCTAGTTCTTCCTCCCGTCCACGGTGGAGACAGGATTACGCACTCATGCTGCTCCATCTGGCTTTTACATTTGTGCTAGGGATCCGACCTCAACTCCCCAGGTTTGCACAGCAAGTGGCTTACCACTGAGCTACTCCGCCAGTCTCTCTGTGGGATTTCTAATGGTATAAAACAGGTCTCTTCTTAACACTACTAACATTTTGGGAGGGATAATTGGCATGGGAGAGTCCTGTGTAGCAACATTGTGACCTCTTCCATCCATGCCTGTAGCGCCCCCTATCCTCCAGTGTGACAATTACAAAAATGTACCCAGACATTGACAAATGGGGAGGAAGAAGGGACCTTAGGAATGGAATGCAGTTGGTACACTAGATGTCAGAGGTTCTGCAAAGAGATAGAAAGCCATGTTCCTGCTTTGAGAGCCATGGTAGCTGGTCAGAGGGCAGCCAAGTCAGTCTGGTCAGAGAGAAGCCTTTAACCCTGGGCTCCTAAGTCCATGTCCTGGAGCCCTGGGCTCCTAACTAATTCTGTGCCTTGGGCCTCCCTTTTAAAATTGCTTCCAGTATTTTAAGGAAGCGCTTTCAACTGTAGAATTTTTGGAGTTTTAATGCTTTTTTTTTTTAAAACACTGAAGTAAAACATTATTAAATATTAAACAATTTCCTTTTAGCCTCAAAGATAAAAGTTCTTTTATGGCTGACTTTTTTCTTTTAGTATGGTAAAATCTGCACAACGTAACATTTGCCATTGTAACCAATATTTTTCTCTTCAGTGGCACGAGGTACATTTATATTGTGTAAGCATTAACACCACCCATCTCTGGAACTTTTCGTGGGCCCCAGTGAGAACCCCTTACAGTAACCAAATCCCCATCCCTCTGTCGTAGTCCCGGATGACACAATCGCACTTTGTGTGCATGCACGTGACTGTCCTAGGAACCTCACACTCGCGGGCTCTGGCTGCATTCACATCTTTCTGTTTGGCTTCAAGTCCCTTGCTGAGCTGGCCCTTATTTTTAAGGCCTTTGTCTGAGGCTGAGGAATCACACCTATTCCTCACGAATTGCTGACAGCTCTGTCCTTCTTTGTTTGCTTCTCTTCATGGCACTCACCCTTCATGGCCCTGTGAGGTGGGGGTATGGTAAAAGTCAGAAAGTGCGGGGGCTTGCTGTCTCAGACTGTCAGAGGGACTGCTTTCGGCCTCCCCTCGAGGGCAGACCAAAGCTGTGTTCACCTAAGCTCTGAGTCATACTGTCCCTCTTTTCAGTTCTATCAACCACGGCAGCCCCAAGCAAATCCCTTCTGGCCCGGAACGTAGATGGTGGAATGACTGATGGGCTTGGATATTCCTTGGGGCTCTTAATTTCCTTCTTTCTTTCTTTCTTTCTTTCTTTCTTTCTTTCTTTCTTTCTTTCTTTCTTTCTTCTTCTTCTTCCTCCTCCTCCTCCTCCTCCTCCTCCTCCTCCTCCTCCTCCTCCTCCTCCTCCTCCTCCTCCTTCTTCTTCTTCTTCTTCTTCTTCTTCTTCTTCTTCTTCTTCTTCTTCTTCTTCTTCTTCTTCTGCTTCTTCTGCTTCTTCTGCTTCTTCTTCTATTTTTTTAATTGTGGTTTTTCTATCATCTCATGTACGGTCTCCAAGGTCTTTTGTGGTGGAAGTCTCTTTAAATATTTAAAGCAGATAAATAAATGGAGGGTTGTCTTTGGAACACCTGGCAGGTTTATTTGGGTTTGAAGGATCTAAGTAGTTGAGATTTTTAGTGCCCCAAGAACCTGCAAATGCAAGTGTCAAACATCTGTCAAAGTCATCAAAATATCTGAGGACTTAGTTCCTAGCCTGTGCGTTCTGACAAACTGCTCTTTGCCCTTAGAACTGAGGGGCAGGCCTTCTCCCTCTCTGGCCCTTCCTGCTGGGGGCAGGTTCTCTCATTAAGCCACAGGGAGGCAGTCTCAGCTCTGATACTCGTGGGTAAATTGTGCACATCCTGGACCCAGGCAGAAATGTTTGCAAGTCATAGATGCCAACTGTGGTGGGGAGGGGGGTCTTTGGTGCATGTTGTCTGCTCTGTGTGGTGGGGACGGAACACACTGTCAGCTGGAGGAGCCAACAGTCACCTTCCACCAGCCAAGACTGTGGCTTTCATTCAGGGGTCATGCATGCTTCCAAACTCATGTCTTGGGAAAAAACAAACAAACAAACAAACAAACAAACACCGCCCCCCCCCAAAAAAAAACCCTACAAGATTCCGTGGCTCTCCCAGAAACCGAGATAAAGATTTCACACTTGCTAGCATTCACGCCTTTCCACGGGTATACCCAAGTTGTAAAATCACGCAGAGAGCTCAAGACAGCATCAATGGGTCTCAGCCCTGGTAGCCCGCGACATCTAGCACAGAGCTTTGACAACGCTACCCATAGATCCCCATCTACTTGGTTCAGAATGGGAGAACTGGGGCTGGGTGGTTTCAACGGGCCGTGGTGGATGAGTTAACTTTTCTGTTGCTGTGTTAAGACTTCCAACAAATGGAAGGAGTTTATTTAGACTCGTGATCACGGAAGGATAACATGTCACGGGAGGAGGCATGACAGCAGGCACACATGACGGCAGGAAGCTGAGACCTCACATGGTAACAAACGCCATCGCCAACCGGGAACTAAATGTTCACATACCCAAGCTTAAGGGTGGGTGAATATTCTTACTCAAACCACCTTACCTGGGGTTTGGAAACTCCTGTCTGAGGTTCTTGTTATATACTTTTATCTCATCCCGGGACCCATTCGCCACAGACGTCTAAAGCTGACATTACTGCCCTTACTCCCAGGCAACCTGGACCTGAGGCACCGAGGAAGTTAAATCATCTTCCGAAGATCACCCAGCTGGTACGGGGTGGGACCGGGATGATCTCATGCTGCAGCCACTGGACCCAGGAGGGATGATGAGGTCGTTAGCCAGTTGACCCCCAGGTGAAGTAGCTCTGTTCTCCTCAGATGCCGTGCTCTCCTCCCAGTCCCTCTGAGGAAGTGGGTGTCGAAGCTGCTGGGACATGATAGCGGAAGTCTGGCCGTAGCCTTGAAGTGCTCCACGGGGGCCGTGCCTGTGGGCAGCCATAGCCGGATGGGAAATACATACCCATAGTGGCTTCGGTGTCTATGCAGAATGCCGACGGCAGGAAGAATTAAGGAGTGATGGAGGGCGACGAATGAAGCCAGCATCAAGCGACTAGGAGGCTGTGGGACTCGGCCATTTCCTCCAGCTCTTCCTCAGTTCACCAGTGGTTGCTTCTGAGGCCATCAGGGCCCGGCCCTAGGATCCAGTTGGCTGTGGGGATCGGTATACATCCCCAGTTGTTTTGCAAGTCACTGGGCTGAGAAGAATGCCAAACATTTTTTTCCTATGGAAATGTCCTGTGTGGTTCTGATTACTGCTCTCTCCTCTGCTGTCTTCCCAAGCTGCTTTTCCCTTCCTGCTGTTGGCCGGCCTTTTTGTCTTGGTCAGTCTACTTTTGTCCACTTAACACTCTTTTCCATGGGGCCCCCATTCTCTTGCTCTGCCCTATCTCTTCTTGGGGCGCTCTTCTCCAAGACTCCTGCTCAGTACCCCCCTTTGCCTGTGGAGTCTGTGTGAACTGCCACGCCAAATGCTTGAACCGGTAGCCATGACAGGAGGGCCAAGGGTCCTGAACGAGACAGTCACCTCCTGCCTTGAACGGAATCACTACCTGGAGCGTTTGGTGGCGGGCGCTCATTTTGTCACGTTATTCCGCTGTTGATACATGTTGGGTTTGGATTCGGGTGGAGAGGACAGTTTCTTCTGTGTGGGTGGCTTCTGTTGTTGTTTGCTTAATAAGGGTCAGTTAATAGAGGGACGTTTAATAGAGGGTCTTTCCACTGGTGGTGCAGAGATTGGATGACGAGGTTGTATAAAAGCAGCAGTCTCCGAGATCCTAGCCAGCCCCTCTACTTGTGGGTCGTGGGTTTTTTTCAAGCCATTCTTTTTCCTCAATTTCATTTGTCAAAGCTGTTGGCGCTCAGAAGGCAGGAGATTGGGGAAAGTGCAGCCCGGATGAATCGAATCAGCTGCTTTGGCAACAATTCCCGTGAAAAGCCTACGCTAGACAGGAAGTTCAGCGCTCGGCATCCTTGGGGTCGGAGGTCAAGTAGGGATCTCATTTATCTCTGCCAAGTCCACTGCCCCCTGCCCTTTCCAGTGCTCTTTGCCTGCACCCAAGAACCTGATTTGTGTTTGAAAACCAGCAGCAGAGTCACCATGGCCCCGTGTTTCACGCTGAAGCCAGTCTGTAGGGAACACTAGAATTTAGGTGGGTATCTTCTGGGATCCTGTGCTGTCCCAGCGGCCCGGTCTCCTTCCCCCGGGCATTTCACCGGAGGCCAGATGCAAGGGTCTCGGTGAGAGAGGGGCAAGGAAAGGGTGAAATGAAACGGCAGAAGAAAGCCGGCTTTCACAAAGGGAAGTCGCCGATTCTGTCTGTGATCAATCATGCTCAACAAAGAGGCCAGTGACACAGCCTTGCCCACCCCCGGCATCGCCACCCCACTATCCCATGCCTATCGGAAGACACCGAGGCCATTTCAGTGAAGGTCCGTTTTCCTGAAGCCGGCTTTTCCCAACGCCGATGACACGGATGAGCTGATGACAGCACTTTTTTTTTTTTTTTTTTTGAATTTTGAATTTTGAATGTGGTCCTGGGCGGCAGGAACCACCTTCACGAGAGGCCACCCATTTCCCTAGATGCGTCCCCCCAAAATGTCAACCTACACTATAAAGCCGAAAAAGACATTTCACATACATAAAATATGTAATTAAAATGATGAATTATTGTAAGATAGAATATTAGCCTTGTGACATTTTAATCTGAACGCGGGAGAGAGGGAGAGAGAGAGAGAGAGTACAATCTGAAGCGCTCAATTAAATTTAGAATTTCCCCCTCCATTGTTATGAATAAATAGGAAGGATTCTGTAGCAGTCAGTGGAATTATTAATTGCAACTAGTGTAGAAGGAGCATGCACCATATCATGAAATGGAATATCATTGTTAGTGACTATATTTCTTGGTAATTAAGACCCAGACTAATGATGCAAGTTTTCTCCAGCATGATTTTCATCTGATTATGAGGCTGCTTCATTAAGAGCACTCATCTTAACGAGCTGTAGCTGTAATAAAGTAATTTTCTGTCTTGTGCTCTGATTGATAAAGAGTTTCTATAGCTAAAAGGAATTGAAAATATAATTATAATTAGAAATGGTTGAATAAAGTTATTACAGGATTGCTGAAGGGTACTGCAATTGACACCATAATGTTTTTTTGGGAAGTGAGCATTTTAAAATTAGACTTTATAAAGCAACGAAACTCCTCTGCTAATAACTGGGCCGAATGTTGCCGCTTCCATAAAATGAACATTTAGATTCAAGGCGAATGAGTCTTTCCCACATTGTTCTCCACAAGAAAAAACATATGCAGGAAGAATGTTTCCGCCCCTCTCCTCAGCATTCTTCCCCCGTGAAGCAAAGCTCATGAACATACTTTTTACTCCATTTATAATAATTTCCCTTCTGCCATATGTTGGGAAAAGATCTTTTTGATTAAGCTGATGTCTTCTTAAGCGTACAGTATAAATTCGGAGGTTCTCCTTGCCAACGTGCAAAGAGTTATGCCGTCTGTTTACATGTTTATATTTATGAAGCTCTGGGTTTCAGATAATTTTGCAGGATTGTGTGGAGGTATTCTTTTCTGTCTTTGCCAGGCATTTGGTTGATATCGAAATATAACTGGGGAGTATACAAGACTCCGGCCCCCCTCCCCTGGGGAATGCTAATCAACTTTTTAGCCTAGAAACCTTATTTCTTTTTATGATGTTCACATTTATAAACCATGAAAACCCTGTTAGTTCAACCCTTGGTGTGTCTGTCATTGGATATGTCTGCAATATTGACATATAAATCTATGGCGGTGGTTTTATTTAGAATTAGCTGATATACTTTGTGCTTCAAATTAGTTTCACATCTTTAATTTAGTCTCTTTTGTCTCATTTGAGCTCCCTGCACTGCACGAGAGACATACATATACTTTAAAGCTATATGGTTATGTAAATCTGTTTTATGCAAACTCCAGCAGATATCAGCTCTGGGCTGCACTGAGGAGCCCCTGGCCCCTTCTAGGTCCACTTTTGATGGATTATTTCAAAACAGTTTCTTCCCCCGTTTCTAATAATCGGAAAGACTTAGAGTTTTTTTTTTTTTTTCGAGACCCATTTTAAGCATACCATAGAGTAATAAAGATATGTTATTGGAATACCATTAGTAAGATTAGAAAGGAAAAAAAAAAGGGCAGAATTTTATTGGCTGTTCATTGAAAATGTTAGCTGTGATTAGTTACATAATCCTACATTAACCTGTAAATTAAAATTCCTTGGTGCAATTTGATGGCTGATTTAATTTTGTCTTTCTTTGTTTGCCGCAGGCTAATTCCATTATGAATTCTTTATACAGCCTTTTCCCTCAATGATTAGCAGCTTCTACTGAAGTTCTGATTACTATTGTACACTTAGCACTACATAAAGCCGGGGATTAATATTCCCCTGAAGAATTGTTGCTATGGCTCTGCTCTATTCCGTCTAAGAGATGTTTCTGCAGCTTCAATTGTCCATAAATTATGATCTCTGGTGAGTTATCAGGGGGAGTGAGCCGAGCTTAACAAGCTGAAGACTGCATTCTCGCTCAGAGAGGGAAAAAAGGCAAGGGAGAAAGAGAAAGATTCTCAATTATTCATTGTGAGGTTGAGTCGCTCAGAACCGGTATTTTTTCCCATCTCTGCCTTCACAGACATGTACGAAGCGGCGTGAGCGCGTACGTTAAAGCAGAAGCTTTTAAAATCTTTCAATATTTACTGATCAGAACAGATGAGAGGTCCTGGTCATCTGGAAAGCAGGAGAGACGGACTTCTGATCCCAGGAACAGCAGACATTGCATTTGTTGTGCGTGGAGGAGTGGCACTTTCTTATTTGATGTACTATGATTTCTGTACTTCTGGGTATAGGAATATGTATCTGGGTACTATTGTTTTATTTTTACTCGTTTTTTTTTTAAAAAAATTGAATTATTTTTATTTTCTGTGTATGAGTGTTTTGCCTTTTGTATCCATGGGCACCACATGTGCTGTTGGTGCTTGTGGATTCCGGAAGAGGGATGTGGGATCCCCTAGAGCTGGAGTCGTAGACTCCATATGAGCTCTCATGTAGGTGCTGGGAGTTGAACCCAGGTCCTTTGCAAAAGCAGCAAGTGCTCTTAACCACTGGGCCATCTGTCTAGCTCTTGTGCCACTGTTTCGAAAACCTCATTTGGGGACTAGCAGGAGACCGAGATGGGATCATGGGATCATGGATTCAGACAACAGTTTAGAGTGGGAATTTTTTTTCCCTCGAGAAGCTGGCATTTCCAGTGGCCGTCGAAGGGTCTCAGCTTCGCTTCTGTTGGTCTGAAAGTAGGGTGGTGGTCACAGTCACAGAAGGGCACGCTCCCCCAGAGGAACCCAATGCAGGGACCACCTGTTACGCTCGCTCTGAATGTGGTCTGGATAAAACCACAGCCTAGCACCCCCTGTTACACAGGTTCTTGCTCCACTGGAGGACTCTGTCGTCCTGTGGCATGTGGAAGCTCTTTGGGCTCACATACTTGGAGAGGGCTTAGTCAAGGAAACCTGTTGGAGGCCACCAAGGTTGGTGGCTTGCTGGGTCTACCACTGCGCGTTCCAGTCCAAGCGATGGACACATTGGAAGACTCTATTGTGTAAATGGCTCTCTTATGTTCTTTTAGATTCTTGTCCTTCCTTTCATTTAATTTCTGTCTTCCCCCATCCTCTCTTCCCTTCTTATTTTTATTCTTTTCTTGGTTGGTTTCCTATCCTCCCTTAACTTTATTCTTTGTGATCTCTCTCTCTGTCTCTCTCTGTCTCTGTCTCTCTCTGTCTCTGTCTCTCTCTCTCTGTCTCTCTCTGTCTCTCTCTGTCTCTCTCTCTCTCTGTCTCTCTCTCTCTGTCTCTCTCTGTCTCTCTCTCTCTCTCTCTCTCTCTCTCTGATCTCTCCTTTCTTTTCATACTGATCCCTACAGCTACTCACCCCCCTCCAAAGCCTATAGTCCTAGAAATATGCTGGCATTTTAAAATTGAAACAAAAGGTGAATTATCTTGCTTCTTGGAGTCAGCTGAGGGCAGAATCCTGAGTGGAGTGAGATAAAATAACAGAGCTGAGACAGGCACTTAACTGAGCAGGCAGGGCAAAGGATCTTTCCCAGGAACGATTGCTTCCCGGCTTTCCAACGGCCAAAGCAGCTAACCCTTTACGGAGTGAAGAGGATTCCGTTGTTGGGGAAATGGTTCCCTGGAGTCGTCCTTGAGAAGGTTCTTGAACTATGCTCAGTGATGCCTTGAATGTGAAGTGATGCCCATTTTTCTCAAGAACCTAGTTATGGCAGTTTGGGTACACACTTGTATACTCTATGCAGCACACACATCATACACACACACATGCATGTCTGTGGCAAGGCGGCACACATGTGCATCCATGTAATCTGGCTGAGGATGCTAAGAAGAGAGCTCTCACAGAGAAGCTGCCTATAGTTTCCAGGCTCAGCAAGGATGGCAGTTACATTGGTTATGTCGCTTGTCTTTATGACCAAATAAATGACAAGGGAAGGATTTGTTCTGACTCTTAATTTAAGGGGTACAGCCTGACATGGTGGGAAGGCGGGCAGGCTAATGGGCTCTGAGAACTTGTAGTTGGGCTTCTTTACATGGTTCCGACTCAAGAAGCAAAGAACAAGATCGGCTGGAAGCGATGGTGAGCTAATCCCAAAGACTATTCCTTCCCAGTACACATAGCCCTCAGCTCAGCTCTGCTTCCTAAAGACTTCACAGCTCCCTAAAACAGTTCATCAGGAGGGAGCCAGCTAGTCAAACACAAGACTACGTGGGACAATTTACACTCAAACCACTACAGTGATCTGTGGTACAGAACCCAGGACACACGAGAGAAAGTGTGTGTGTGTGTGTGTGTGTGTGTGTGTGGTGTGCATATGTGTGCATGTGTGTGTGTGTGTGTGGTGTGCATATGTGTGCGTGTGTGTGTGTGGTGTGCATATGTGTGCATGTGTGTGTATGTGTATTCATGCTGTGTGTATGGTGTGTGTGTCTATAGTATATGTGTACTGTGTGTGTGTGTGTGTATGTGCCTATGTGTGTATATGGTGTGTGTTTGTATGTGTGCATGTGTTGTGTGTGTGCATATGTGTGCATGTGTGTGTGTGGTGTGCATATGTGTGCATGTGTGTGTGGTGTGTACATATGTGTGCATGTGTGTGTGTGCATATGTGTGCATGTGTGTGTGTGTGGTGTGTGCATGTGTGTGCGTGTGTGTGTGTATGTGTGTGCATATGTGTGCATGTGTGTGTGCATATGTGTGCATGTGTGTGTGTGTGGTGTGTGCATATGTGTGCATGTGTGTGTGTGTAAGTACTAGGACTACAGTGAGGTCCTAGTTACAGTTTTGCACCACGTGTGCTC
The DNA here is from genome assembly GCF_011064425.1 of Rattus rattus. Lineage (NCBI taxonomy): Eukaryota > Metazoa > Chordata > Mammalia > Rodentia > Muridae > Rattus > Rattus rattus. The sequence continues at coordinate 87,784,767 of NC_046164.1, read as the reverse complement.
CCTATCTTCTAAAGATGCTGTGGAAATGGCTATCTTATCGAGGATTGTTCTGGGAATGAGTTGCCGCACCATTTGGGAGAAAGTTTCTGCTCTCTGATCAAATGCTCCTACTTCATCCCTCCCTTAATACTGAAGCCTTTGTGGTCTATGAGTCCAGGAAGCAATCCATGAGGGTTTGGAGCTTGGTGGGAGCTTGCTCGTGGCAACCTTGCTCCTGTCGTCTGAAACATCATCTCAGGACTCTGTCGGCCATGTTAGTTTACTCAGCTCTAGGGACAGCATCAGGGGACCAGGACTAGTTTCCTGGAAAATGTCAGCTCTCTCATAACACCTAGTGTTGAGTTCCTAAGCACTCGAGATGGCACAGTAGCAGAGGATTCTGTGTTCTCCACAGGTTACAGGATGTTGAGTGCTCTCCTCCCCCAAATTCCAGATACCTCAGGAAAACATGAGAGAAAACTGGTTCCCTAGACTTTTCCAGCCACACACAATGCTCTTCAAAACAAAGCTTTCGTTTTTTAATTGGTTCCTCCTCCTCCTCTTCTCCTCCCTCCTCCTCTTCCTCCTCCTCTTTCTCTTCTTCCTCCCCTCTTCCTCCTCCTCTTCCTCTTCCTCCTCTTCTTCTTCCTCCTCCTCTTCCTCCCCTTCTCCTCCTCCCTTTCCTCCTCCTCCCTCTCCTCTTCTTCCTCCTCCTCCTCCTATTCCTCCCCCTCCTCCTCCTCTCCCTTCTCCTCCTTCCTCTTCCTCTTCTTCCTCCTCTTCTTCCTCTTCTTCTTGTAGGCAACTATTCTACCACTGAGCTACCCTGCCAGTCACAAGAGTTTTGATAAGCCCATTTAAGGTGTTTTCTGACATTCTAGTGAGATTTGGTGTCCCAGTGATGTTTTACTGGGACTTAGAAACTGGTCCCTACAGGGTTTCCCACTGAGCCTTCTGTTCCTCAAGCTCAGCGTGAGCTGGGTTTGGAGTAGGTCAAGAGTTTAACTTACTCCATTCACGTAATAAATTGTTTTGAGGCTCATTTGGAAGGAAAAATAGAACAGCAGAAACATACTTGACTTTCAACATTCACTTACTGAAACGGAGCTCTGTTTCCTCCTGAAGCCTCGCCCCAAGGCAGGACCTGGTATGACACAGGTACAGAGTCCAGGCTGTATTTGCTGTGTGTGTAGCAACAACTTTGAAGAGGGTTTGTGTTGGCCGTGAGCATCAAGCAACAGCAAGGTGCTGCCCTTTTCAGGTTGTGAGGCAAAAAGGAACATTACTCATTTTAGATGGGTGTAACGGGAGAGCTAGAGTGGCCGGTTTAGATGCTCTCATTTTTCTAAAGAAGACAAGGAAGTCAGGAGTCTTGAAGTGATTTAAAACACGTTTTTAAAAAGTTTTTATTCATGCGTGTCTGTGCACCACATGAGTGCCTGTTGCTTGCTGAGGACGGACTTGAATCCAGCATTGGATCTTTTTACATTGGAGTTACAGATGGTTGTCAACCACCATGTGAGTGCTGAAAATCGCACCTGGGTCCTCAGTAAGAGCAGCTGGTGCTCTTAACCATCGAGCCATTCCAGCCCCTTGGAAGTGACTCCTACTAGACCGCCATCGCCATCGTAAACACAGCAGCTTTTGAACTCAGCATGCCAGCCGCTGTCCTCGCTCCCCATCCTAAATATCAGCTCCTTTGAGCCTCACCATGGCTCTGATAAGCATGGTCATCCTCACTGCTTTATTGATGAGGAAAACAAAGCACGGTTTGAGTAAGAACTCAATCTGTATAAATCCTAACTGGAATGGGGCAGAGAGGGAACTGGAGCAGTGGACATCAGTTTTGCAATCTCTGCGGACCTTAGTCTGGAGGCTATTTAGGTGGACGCAGCATTTGAACTTGAGGCTGGCTTGCTGGCTTGCTTGCTTTATTTATTTATTGATTTATTTATTTATTTATTTATTTATTATTCATAGGTGTAAGGCATTCCTCCCCTTTCTCTTTTCTTGCTATCAATGACTTGTCTCTGTAATTGAGACTCCCCTGTACTGATTCACTGCTTCCTGTCCCTGCTTCATTCATATCCTCACCCTGACATTTACATCTCCACCCCCTCTCAGCTCTCCCCGCCGCCTCCCTTGCCAAATACAAATAATGACTGTTCTTTTGCTGGTCCTTGTTTCTGGTGCACTGGGACAAAGAAGGGACCAGAGAGAAATGTTTCTCAGAGCATGGCGGTGGCAAGCATTGAAAAGAGGGAGCCCTGGTAACAGGCCCAGGGGTAGAGACAATTTCCTTACTCTATTGATGTCTGTCTCAGGGAAGAGATTCTCAGTAGAAGAGCCAGCTCTGGTTTAAATAGCGTGTGTGTGTGTGTGTGTGTGTGTGTGTGTGTGTGTGTGTGTGTGTGTGTGTGTGTGTGCGCGTGCGCACGCACAGTTTCCATGTGGTAGAAAGACAGAGCCTCAAGCTAAGTGGCTTTGTGAATAGTAGGCACAGCCATCCCTGTTTTTACAGCGCAAGTTAAACATTTTCCTGCCTTCTGACTGGTCCCTGAGACCGAGTGAATGAAAAGCCCAGCAAGTGGGGCACATATATTGTGCGGACGAGTATCTCTCTGTGGGAGTCCATTCTGCAGGTGTACAGAGTATTCTTCTCTGCCTTTTACTCCTTCTCCTTTCCATCTCCGGTTCAAGTTTGTTTTGGTGCCAAAGAAGCTGAGTGTTTTTCCTTCGAGGTTGCAGAAAGACTTGAGTCAAATTCCATGCCAGTTGATTCTGCTGATTTGCATGTGAGGAAACACAGTCTGATGAGGATGTAAATGTATGGCCTTGTTTCCTGCCTATGGGCTTTCTGCTTCTTATTTGGGGGAAATCTACTTGAAATAGTAGCTTAGAGAGGTTTGGACAATTGATTTCATTTTTAGAGACTTCAGGTCTCCTTTTATATTAACTCATTCAATCATGCTCATGATAGGAACTGTTGAACATTGACATTAAAAATACAATACAAAGACGAGTCGTCAAGGGGCCTAGACTTCTAGGAAGTCAGAGGGAAACACAGTTTTAAATGCAATCTAGAGTTATTTCGGATTTGAGTGAATTCTTTGTATAAACAAGTTCCCAACACATTTCGATCACATAACATATTGTCGATTTATCATTTACAGAATACCGTTGCAATCCCTGGCAGGACAACAGAAGTTTCTCCTGCTCCTTCCGAAGCCATAACGATATTGCTGGGAAGCATTTTAAGGGCTATTTTCTCAGTTCTGTGCAAACCCAGAACTGCCACATGCAGGACCCTGTCTTGCCCCACTTAGCGTCGGGAAGGATTATCAAGGTGTCAGTCAGAAGGAGATCCTGAATGTTGGGCTAATGCATCTGCCAGTCCCAACACTGTGCACACTTTAGTTTGTCATGCTGCTGTTGGTATGACTAAGCTATCCTTTGTGGACCAAATGTAGAGTCTCTTACAACAGCAAATAGAATAATTCAAACTTTGGGTATTATCAACAAGACTCTAACAGTTTCTCCATGGCTGTAGGTTTGGGAACTCCAAGCTAGGCTGTGATTTACATTGAGGTTAGTAGTCATTCAATTTGGAAGTGGGGAACTTGGGACTTCGAAGGACCTGAAAGCAGTTTTGAGGCTGCTGTATTTTGTGTGAGTGTTCTGAAGGCACAGAGGAGGGAGAGACAAACAAGAAAGAGAGGCGGTGGCACACTCAAGGGTTGATGTCCTTGTGAACTGGCATGACTGGGTTGTAAGGACGAGAGTAGGGGAAGAGGTCTAAACGTGCAGAGGGAAAGAGTGAGGGGAAGGAGAGAGAAAACATCTAAAGGTTTTCAGTTGAGGTGTTCACAGAATACCTTAATAGAACCCACCAGAGTCTCTGTGGAACTGGGGGCATGAGATTTAGACAACACCTCTGGAGTAAAACAAGGGAGGCAGCTGGCATTAACGAGAGAACTCAGGGAAAGGGATCAAAGGCTGTGGTTCAGAATTCTGGTAATTCCTACTTTTAGGGCTTGGTGGAAGAAGATGAAGCAGTGAGGAGAGAGACCAGAAAATTAAGTATTGTGTAACTATGACAGGGACAGAAGGAAGTGTCGAGCAATCCAGTCAAGTGCTGGGAAGCAGTTGAGGATGTAGCTATTAGACGTCACTAGGGACTCGTAAATGAGAGGATCCGCTTAGATGCTGTGATGCCACTGTCACATTAACTCGGGTATCTGCAATAGGGAAGGCAATTTGACTGCTGGGAATTAGCAGATTAGGGTGGAAATGCGAACTCAGAAGGGCCAATGGTAGCAGCCAAGGACAGACAACACAGAGGGAGCCAATCCGATCAGTGCAGTCTTCTAAGACATTAGAACCCAATGTAAATCGTCACTAGCCTAAAGTAGATGGTGTTTCTGGAGCCTGAAGAACAACAAGGATAAGCCAGTAGACTCAGAGTTGGGGGGTATTGGGGGTGCTCTTAAGAGAGGAGGCTGCAATGCCCAGGCTGGGATTTGCCTGCCTGGTGGATTGAATGGAGCTGGCAAGGTTACTCAAGAGAAATCAACCCAAGCATGAAGGCAGATGGTTGACTGTCACAGTGAGGACACAGAATCTGTTTCGCAGGGGGAGCATGTGGCGAAACTGGGAGTTCAGAGAAGGAAGTTTTGAACTTCTACATTTGTATGGGGGATAGTTTTCAGTATTTCAACAACAGCTCTGATGGATGGGAGGTGGCTGAGGAGACACTAGAGTGGGATCTTTCTGTTCTGTAGATGTGGATGGCTTAGGTCAACCAATGTGATCCCAGTGTGGATTCTCAACTCACCAGAGTTAAAGGCACGACAGAGAAAAGAAGAGGAAATTACTCATTCTGGAAGGCTTGTGTCATGTGGCTTTTTCTGGGGAGACAAGAAGGATCACCCCAGATGCATTGATGATTGACCAAAGGGATGATTAAACCTTTGTCTAGCTTAGTTCAGGAGTATGGACACTTCATATAACTGCATGTATGGCGACTCAGGCCAAGACATACCCCATCCCTGGAGATCTCTACCCAACCTCCAGCCTTTTCCTCCAAAAATTCTGGTGTTCCTTGGCAACTGTTGACCACTTATGTAACCTTGGGAAGGGGCTTTGTGAGTCTTGTCACTATAGTGAGTCTCCTACACCTTGCTTATTTCCTTAGCTTACCAATTCATAGCCTCCCTCCTCTGTCTGGGAGGGGATGTTTCGATTCCAAAGATGTGAAAACAACCTCTTACTATGTGCTATGTAGCGTGCCAGTCATTATTCTCTTATTTTGTACAACTTTTAGGCCTCAAAAGCACTCTACACTGAGAGGTAATGGTGCATTTCCTTTGCATATGAAGAAACAGAACCCTTGCCCGGTTGCTACGGTCTCCTGGATTGAACTGTTGGAGATGGGATATGAATGAGAGTCCCACCCTGATCCTATGTTTGCCTAGGAGAAGAACCACAGGCCAAAAGCAGATATCATCAAAGAAGGGCCTCCATAGAGCCAGTAGACAGTGAGTGAATACATTTGTATAAATGTTAACTATGGAGAGTAATGGGGGAAATGCACTACATTGGGGAAGAGGTATGAGCTCAGAGAGGTAGCAAAGCCAGCATGTGCAGTGCTGTGCTTGTTCCAAAGAGAATACCTGGCCTCCTCGCCCCTGATAGATCAGATGCACCAATGCGTGGGAGGAAGCCTGGTCCTCAGTTGAGCTAAGGCTTGAAGCCCCAGAGACCCTTAAGGGATGGTAGGAGCTTTGCCTGCTCCTGGCTCCAGGCCTCTGTCACATAGTTGCATCGCCCCAATAGATTTGTGAGCATCAGTCACATAAGAGCAATGTCCCAAGCCTTTCACATGTAGATGAATCATCCCTAATGTCTCAGACCAAGACAATAGGAAAAGAGACATGACCACATGACCTGTGGTCATGTAGATTCAAGACAGAGATCTCCATGCTAATGAGGTACCCAAAGGCCTGGAGGGTGTTGCCATTAAGATTCCCTTCCCATAGCTAGAAGTTGGAAAGAACCCAGATGTTCATCAACAGAGGAATGGGTACAGAAAATGTGGTACATTTGCACAATAGAGTACTATTCAGCTATTAAAAATAATGATTTCAAGGAATTCATAGGCAAATAGATTGAACTAGAAAGTGTCATCTTGAGTGAGGTAACCCAATCACAAAAAAAAAAACCACACATGGTATGCACTTACTGATAAGTGGGTATTAGCCCAAAAGCTCAGATTACCCAATGATATAATCCACAAACCACATGAAGCTCAAGAAGAAGGATGACCAAAGTGTGGATGCTTCAGTCCTTCTTAGAAAGGGGAACAAAAATATTCATAGGAGGGGATATGGAGACAAAGTTTGGAGCAGAGACTGAAGAAAAAGCCATTCAGAGACTTCCCCGCCTGGGGATCCAGCCTATACACATACAGCCACCAAACCCAGACAATATTGCTGTTGCCAAGAAGTGCATGCTGACAGGAGCTTGATATAGCTATTTCTTGAAAGGCTCAGCCAGAGCATGACAAATACAGAGGTGGATGCTTACGTTCAACCATTGCACTTAGAATGGGGTCTCCATTAGAGGAGTTAGAGAAAGGATTGAAGGAGCTGAAGGGGTTTGCAATCCCATAAGAACAATACCACCAACCAGAGCTCTCAGGGACTAAACCACCATCCAAAGAGTACACATGGACAGACCCATGGCTCCAGCTCCATATGTAGCATAGGGTGACTTTGTTGGGCACCAATGGGAGAAGCCCTTGGTCCTGCCAAGGCTCGATCCCCCAGTGTAAGGGAATGTCAGGGTGGGGAGGTGGGAAGGGGTGGGTGGATGGGTTGGGGGGACACCCTCATAGAAGAAGGGGGAGGAGGGATGGGGTAGGGGGGGCTAATGGACGGGAAACCAGGAAAGGGGATAACATTTGAAATGTAAATAAAAAGTATCCAATAAAAAAGGAATGAATGAAAAAAAAAATTCCCTTCCCAGATTTTCCTCCCTAAAAAAGATATTTAATCTCAGGCCCACCCTGAGAAATGGGGTATGGTTTTATGCATCCACTTTCCACCATGACAGTAAACTGGATAGACCCACGGTCTGCCTCTTTTCATTGAGTTCCACCATGGGGAGCCCTGGAGAAGTCCTTCACCTACAGAGGAGTAGCCTAGTCTCCCATAGAAGGCCTCTCTGTGCTCCCAGCCACAACTGCCACCAAGCCTGCCATCATCAAGCTGAGGAAAATTACCTTGGGACTAGCCAGAGCTCCCCCCCCAGCCCCAGGCTAGACACAACCCACAACAACTGAGAACTCTGTTCTCAGTTCTTCCTCGATTCCCAGCAGCACCTAGATGTCCAAGAGCCTGAGAACCTCACAGCCCCAGGGACCGCGGAGCCCACTCTGGCTTTCCCACACCTCACACTGCACTTTCCCACGCTTGGAGCTGTGCCTTGGTAAACTCCTCAAGTTCTGCCTCTCCAAGCATCCATGCCCTGTGGTGGAGTGGATGGGGGACCCACAACTCTTCACCAATGCACCACATGATATACTAGAGGGTGTTGATGTACAAAACCCTCAGAGGTGCCTGCCCCAGGACATGGGAGTACAGTGGGCATTCACTGCTCCTTCTGATCTAGCTACCTCAGAGAAGGAAGCTAACCTCAGAGAGCCCATGTTCACCACTGACCTTGAAGAGTTGCAGACAACCTGCATGTGAAAAAAAATCTGAAATTTGCTCTCATGTATGCTATCAACCCACCGCTTGCCAAGCAAGTCATGCCTCAGGTGTGTAAGAAATGCCTCGCAGTAACTGACAGTAAGCAAACGCACCATGTGCCTATTTGGTCTTCCTTCTCCTTAGGGGGATGCAGGCTTTCTGTAGCTCCCTCTGGTAACAAAACATCTGAACGTATTCAAAACAGTGTTGTTATTGCTCAAGCTCCCCTTGAGCAGTGCAAAGGAAACATTGTGAACAGGCAGGCACGATGTTACTAACGCTTTCTCCAACATCTTAGCAAGGCTCCTCTTAGGAAACCTTCCTTTTTGCCTCTGGAAAGATGCTGTCTGCTTTGCATTTGGGGGTCTGTTTCTAGGAAGCATGTGGTCCAGTCCACTCTTACTTTCATTCCAGCTCTACCACTGTATCCCCTAGATATGCACAGTTCAGTAACTTAGAGTCAGAACCTGATTTGATTCTGGCTTTGTGGACATGATTTTAATTGCGACGCGAAGAAGCAAGAGACCTGAGCTTTGCAGGAGATCTTGGATGCTGAGGTAAAGACTATATACGATCACCAGCCACTCCCTCACCTGTGCTAGACATCAACAATCAACACTAGCATGCATTTGGACATAATGTCTATAATATTCCTAAGTTCAAGGCAACCACCACTCACTGATAACCTGTAACTATAACTGACTTGTAGCAATCTCCTCTAATTTATAAGAACAGTTTCTTGGTCACAGTTATCATTCTTGTGTGTAATGTCAACTTCAGTATATTTTAAGATGTTCTTATTTGACTCAATAGAATGCTCTTAAATATAACAGAACAAACATACCAGAATGCCCATTTGTTTTAGGGTAAGAAGAGGGTATATGGGAGGGTTTCATAAAGGTCATTGGATTTTGCTAACAGCTCCATTTCCAGGGAGGTAAGGAGTTTTAGTTTCTGCTTGCAGCCTTCTCTTGCCTTCAAGGACCTGTGAGGTGAGTCTTAGGAAGTGAGCTAGAAAGAACCATCAGTTGGCAAAAGGTAGCTGGCTGTGGGAGTGGAAAAAATGGCAGCTTTCCTGATGACAGAGAGGCAAGTCCAGCACTCTAAGATGAGGGGATTCCTGCTGACCCCATCCTTCAAGATGATGCCCTTTAGACTTGGAAAAAAGATGGCTTCCAACAGAAGGAAAGCAGCTAACTCTTACCTAGCTTTCTTTTCCTGTCACCACAGGGCTGGGCTGGCCAACTGGGCAGGGCAGGAGGCAATTTTTCTCACAAAGTATCTGTTTGTAAATGCCAAGAAAGAATTTATCAGAATGTTAAAAATTAAGTTGTAAAAAAAATTCATTTTGGAGATTCTTCATTAGTTTTAACAATGTATGCTCACTGACAGAACTAAAAGTTCTGGTGGCTGCTGTGAACTTAGGAATATTATAAGGACTATGTCTAAATGTAACAAGAAAATGTGCTGGGATTGATTGTTGATGTCTAGCACAGGTGAGGGAATAGCCAGTGATGCTGACTTCAAGTACAGCAGAAACCCATTTCTAGAACAAGTAGGGAGATCCCCCAGGGGCCAAGCTGTGGAATGTTTTCTAACTCTGATAAAGAAGAGGAGAGAAATGTAGGAAGAAGCACCCTGGAAGGATGACAGTCTGCGTTTTAATGGCAAACTACTAGGAAGGGACTCCCTTCTCTACCTATCTGCTCCTTGTCAAGGTGGGCCCCGATGTCTCCCCATTGAGACAAGGAAGGCTCTGGCTATAAAGCACAAATCAGAGCCGTGGTGAACTCGGGCATAAGGATGCACAATGAAGGCACGGAGACATAGCCAGGTGAAGAGTCAATGATGCATGGGCCATCTGGAATACAGGCTGCTGTTTGCCTATTTCTTTTTTCTTTCCCCAGTGATGGCATCTCATCTAAAAGCTGTGCTTTAACCCAGCCTTGCACTCTTGGGCATCACTGTCTCACGGTTTAGCTGTCTCTCCAACCTTACTTGATTCTCCCATACTCTTGTCCTAACTACTTTCTTTTCCAGCATGGACTCTATGATTCAGTGTTAAAAGCCATCTCCTGTAAAGATCTTGACACTTTGGTCTATTAATCCTATCATGTAGCTTTGGCAAGCCCCCACCCATGGTTATCACTACTTATTTATTCTATGCCTCCACTCTGCAAATTATCTGATGTGCCTCAGATTTCAAGGCCACATCCTGAACAGGGGAACAACACTTAATAACAATCTGTTCTAACCCTATGGGAGTCATCTGTGGTCACCTTCTACCTCCAAGTCTTTCACTCATTCAACTAAAGTACAGTTGGTAAACTTTGATTTACGTCTGGCACAGTGATGGTCTCTCGGGACAGAGCTCCAGGAAGAAGTTATCCAGGTAACTATCAACCAACACAAAAAGCAAATTAAGAAATTTGGGATGAGTTTCCAGAAGGTCTGCCCAGTTGTTCTGTATGTCATGCTTTGGGGAAAACCTTGATGAAGAGACGTTAATGAAATCTCTGACTATCAAGAAAGACTCACTGTGTGAAGATCAGAGAATCATTGCCAACAGAAGGGAGAACTTGAGCAACCTGGGAGATGAGATATGAATCATTTTCTCTGTGGATGTGACTATGGCTGGCAAAGAAGAGAATCCCATAGAATTGCAGGCATTGGGAATGGAGATTCAGGAAGCTTTGTTTGATAGTGAGCCCATCTATACTGAAACCCAAGGTATGCAGGAGGTATTCCAAAGGTAGAAGAGTGCAGTAGGAAACTTTTGACATGGTCACTGAATGAATGGAGAAGGAATTGAGCAAGGACTATAGTAGACACCTGAAGTTGCCTTTTAGACCTTTTGTGATGGGGACCAGAGTCTCTAGCTGGGCTGTGATGGCCACAGATGAGGTTGCTTTTTGCATTAATCTTGGGATGCTGCTTTTCAGATTGGATTTGGAAAAAAAAAGGATGAGGCAAAAGAAATGAGTCTGCCAATGAGTAAGAAATTTGAAGGTCAAGCATAGAGCCCGGGCTGTGAGAGGAACAAAGTTAAGCATATGAGAGTCTGAGATAAGACAGAATCCTCCATGAGACCAAAAAGCAGCTATAGAGTAATGCTCAATAGAAATTTCATTTATTTTTTTTAACTCAATAACAGAACCTGAGCTTGGGCCCAGAGCCTGCTTCTGCATCAAATGGAGATGTCAGCTTGATGCATGGCAGGCTGGGTGATATTAAGGAGTTCTGGTAAAGGCTCCATGTTTAAGTAGAGGCATTTTCTAGCAAGGCCAGAAGGGATGGTCTTGCAGAGAAGAGGGAAGCAAGAAAAAGGGAAGAAAGATAGATGGTGGAGGAGAGCAAGCTGCTGCAGTGTAAGTCACTGATTGTGTCTGTGATCCATCATCCTAAGTGGCTAGGGACACAGGCTTGTCTTCCCAGAACACTGTCATCCTGAGGCCAGGAGAAGCCTGGATCAACAGGAGACTCTGGTTTACGGGAAGCTCTGTTCATGTTAGCTGCTTATTCTAGGAGTGAGGGCCACTCCATTGTTCAAATTCCCTTTGTATACAAGCAGTGGTCACTTCACAGCACACAGCATCATCCTCTGGAGAATGTGCTTCTTTTCATCTTTCATTGCAAAACAACAAAAAAAAAGTTTCCCAATTTCAGCCTTGCCTAGGGCTCGATAGGTGTGAAAACATGCAATAACCAGCCTCACGCGACTAAATCAAAATGCTGGGGATCACGCGTTTCATTGCAATCTTCTTTAGACTCTTTCGAAACAGCTAGAAGTTTCCATTGTTTTTTATATTTGCCTTTATTGGGCCAAAATGTAATCAATACAACATACATGCAATTTGTTTTTAGCTAATTAGGTGCTGATCACTAATGGCTGCTTGGTCCTTCGTTGCTGTGTGTAGGGGAAGCTGAGGCATTGGTCTTTAAGGCTAGTCTATAGGGTATTAATTAGTAAAAAGAATATGAATGTTAAGTAAAAATTAGTGACCGAAAAGTTGCAGACTGATTAAACAGGGTTTTCTTAATGCTGAATTTCTGCAAGGTTTGGCTATGGTAAGAGCATTGAGAATCTCCTAGTTTTAGATTGGGGATGAAGTAAGTCTTTGTTCTTTAAGAGTCAAGGTCTCCTAAGTTGGAGACTCTTGTGAGATGGATATTACACAGAACACACTTTGGGGCAATTTGCAAGAGAGGGTTCTGTGTGCAGAAAGATGTTTGAGCTCAATATGTAGTGGCAGACCTCCCATGCTGAAAGACAAGGTTCTCCTCTGGTTCTGTTTTCCCAATTGTGCACTTTGAGCGCCATCTATATAACTAATCTGTGATAATTAAGCTATAACTTCTCATATATTTACTCTATTCGAGTGACTTTCAGTTGTCTAAAAGTATGATTGATAGAGTCTACTAGGTTTGGATCTCCCTATCCATCCATCTATTTTATTTCAGTGCAGCCAATACCATATCAGCTAAGAAGTAAAAGTTTCCTAAGCTCAGGAGGTGTCATCCCTGCTCAAAGAACTGTGGGAAACTAAGGAATACTGAGAACAGGAGAAATAGTCTTTCCAGGAAAGAGTAAACTAGTTGGTTATCTGGTATCTAGTGGTCGGCTCTGAAAACACGTACATACAAGTTTTATACAGACTGAGCAGATACGTATGTATTTAGGAATATATATATATATATATATATATATATACACACACATATATATACACACACATTCATGTGTATGGTTGTGTGTATGTAATAACAATTAGTTAGGAAAGAGACCATTTGAAAAGGAAGGGTATCTGGGAGGTTGGAAGGAAGAAAAGGGAAGGGGAGAATAAAGTAATTATATTATAATCTCAAAAAATAATTAAGAAAAACAATAGAGCCAATTGTGTGATACAGCCAAAAGGAAGTGTAACAGAAGTCATGCAGGTGACTTCAGTGTTAGATCATTAAAGGGAGATTTCCTGTTTGCCCCTGTCTCTCTGTCTCTGCCTGTCTGCTTTCTCTTCTTCCTCTTTCTTTTTTACCCTCCCATTCACTCTTTTGTTGAAATGTAGGATCTCTGTTAAGGGGAACCCGAACTGAGCTTGCCCCCTTGAAGAATTCACCAGCTAATAGGATTGTTGGCCTCTAGAACGTGAATGAATGAGACTTCGTATCATTCAGTGAGCTTCCAGGTCTTCCAAGAGTGCCCTAGACACTGCCCAGCAGACACAAGCTGCTTTTGCTGGGCTCTGTCTAAAATCTTGCCCACAGAAACCGTGGACATAATCAATGATTGCTTTATGGAAGCACGTTTTGAGATAATTTATAATATGGTCAGAGTAATTTAAGCAGAAGGGTAAACTCCGGGCCATTAATCTAACATTAAAGAGTTTTGTCTTAGCTTCTTTCCCGTTGCTCTGATAAAATATCCTAACCAAAGAAACTTAAGGGAGTAAGGGTTTAATTGGCTCCCAGTTTCAACTTACTGCCCAGCACTGTGGGGAAGTTGAGGTAGCAGGCACTTGAGGCCTCACATTCCATTCATAGTCAGAGCTGAAAGCAAAGAGTGAGTGAGAGTTTGCAAGCCAGTGTTTAGCATGCTTTTTCCATTTTATACCTTTCAGGATGCCCCGACAAGGAGTGGTCCCAGCACATTTAAAAGGGGTCCACCCATCTCTATTAGTGTAGTTAAGACAATTCCTCACAGTCATTTTCAGACACTAATCTTAGCCTAGACACCCTTAACAAGTGTGTCTCCAGGCTTGCCCGTTGACAATACTGAGCATTATACATAGGCCCTGTCTACTGGGACAACAGCTTTCCTATCTATTCTCTAGCTATTCCCTGTAGACTCACTGTAGGAACTCTAGCGATCGTCATTTTTGGTGCCTAAAGAAAAACCACACTCTTATACCTGTACATTTTCTGTTTGCCTTGAATGAAATGATTCTCTCCTACCTTGAATCCCAATGAACTACATCTTTGTGTAACCGATCTCATTAGTCCTTACAGTTGTTTTCAGACAACGCCATATCCCGTTTTCCCTGCCCCTTCCTTCTTTATTCTTGAACTCCCTTGAGGATGCGTGGAGACCCCTCAGAGCCCATGGAATCATCTGGACCACACTGTGAGCATCATGAACTAGAACTAGGATGCCTTTGAGAAGATTCATATTAAATCCAGAGGAGGTCTCTCTCGGCTTCTGTGGGGCAGGAGAGGCGAGTTGGTGAGGGAGAGGCTAAAATGTAGAATTCCATTCTGGTTCTTCAGGATCAGATCTTCATGCCACAGGATAACTGTGTGAGATTTCATTTGGCTAACACAGAGTGAGTGGGCATATAGCCGAAAAAAATAAGAAATTCAGAAATCATAGGGAACTTAAAAGTTTCTGGGAAACTTAAAAGTGTGTTGAGGGATATCTGAGAAAGCAAGGGACTCATGTTCATTTGTATATATAAATATGTATATGTAGTATATGCAAATAAATAATATACTATATACATATGTATTAGGTACTTGAAGGAGTCATGCTAAATAGTACCTAGTGTCCGGAAATGAACAGATGAGCAAAACTAAGTGGAGTAACCAGGTGTCAAGGGTCCTGTGGTTCAGGACCATTTTGGCCTCGCAGCATGGGAGCAGCCACCTGCAGTTGATGATAATTTCTAGATCAGGGTCGGATTGTTTTCTCTTTCTCTTAGTCCTTAGTCTCCTCCTGTCAGTGGCAAAAATCATACAAGAAGCAAGTGAGAAATAAAACCTGGGAAAGGGAGTTCAGACTTCCAGTCCAACACACAGACACACTGAGACACACAGACTCACATACAGACAGACAGACACAGACAGACAGACAGACACAGACAGACACACACAGACACACACAGACATACACACACATACACAGACACACATACACACACACAGACACACACAGACACACACACACACAGACACACAGACACACACAGACATACACAGACAGACAAACAGATACACACAGAGACACACACACACACACACACACACACACACATACACACACGGATTCCTGTTGACTTGATCATGTTTTATCATAATCAATAGCATAGAACAATAGATTATGAATGGCATACATTGGTGCTCAGCTCATGGTCTACACCCCTATAAAATCTAGAGTCCCCTGCTCAGGGAAAGACGGCACCAACAATGGAGGTGTCTTCCCGCTAACCAAGAAAACTGTTCACAGACACGCCCACACACCAGCCCCGTCTAGACAGTTCCTCACCGAGACCTCCCTTCCCAGGTTATTTCAGATTGTGCCAAGCTGACAATTCAAACCGTCAGGGCTGGAGAGATTGCTTAGTGCTTAAGAGTGCTGACTGCTCTTGTTCAGGACCTGGCTTTGGTATTAGCACCCACAGGGATGCTCACCACTGCTTGTAACTACGGTTCCAGGAATCCTATTCCTTCTGGCTTCTGTGAGCTCCTGCATGCATGTGGTACACATAAACACACATAGACACCCATACATACACATTATAAATAAATGAATCTTAAAAAATAAAACTAGCCATCATTATATATATATATATATATATATATATATATGCACACACAAATTTATACACACACACACACACACACACACACACACTGAGGATAAGTATCCCTGTCACACATGAACAACTAGAGAAATCTGCCTTGCCTCTGTTTTTTCAAAGTATCCCTGGTCTTCCTTCTGCCCACTCGATAAGGTCTCTTTTGAGCAAAAATCAAATTATGTCACACCTTTTAAAAACCTCCCCAGTTTCACTAAAGATAAGAAACGATCCTTCCTTCCTATGCAAAGTCTAGAAGGTCCTGCCCGCATTGGCCTTGGCAGCGCTCTCAGATACTGACCAAGCCTCCCTTTTGATTTTTGCAGTGCATCTATAGTGGTCTTCTTTCGGTTCCTAGCACATGTCATTCTCCTCCCCCTCTTCCCTTTTTGCGTGCTTCTTACACAGTCATCTCTTTGGATAACCAGTACATTCTTTATTCAGAATTCAATTCAATCATCGTTCTCTCCTGGAAGTTTTCTTTTCCTCACTGACTGGGTTAATTATTCTATTTTAGTACAAATATTTCTACCTACCAACCTCTATCTTTTCTGTGTCTTTACACACACACACACACACACACACACACACACACACACACACACAAACAACACACATCAACATACACACGCATCAATGGACACACACCAACAAACACATAGACACCACACCACCAACATATATATATATACAGCAACACTTTCTCTCTCTCTCTCTCTCTCTCTCTCTCTCTCTCTCTCTCTCTCTCACACACACACACACACACACACACACATACACACACACACACACCAACAAACACAAACACATTTTCTCTGTCTTATCTCTGGACTTTAAATTTTATTAATTCAAGAATTATTATTTTTCTGAAATACCTCCCACAGTATGTAAAAGGTTCTTAATAAATGAATAAATGTAAGAACATATAGATATATGATTAATTAATTTATTCTCTCTGAGTGCAAGATTTTGTCAATTGTCTGCTTCTTATTCTGCTCTTGAAATGCTGAATTCACTTTTGGGCTATCACAGGCACCATTTAATTATTAGAAAAGTGACAATCATTTTCTCTAACTGCTCTGTTTGAGAGGTACGTCTATCTGCATACGACTGTAACATGTTTCTGAAGCAGGTTTGCTTTTTTTTCTGGCAACCCTGGAACCCCAAACTCTCCCTAAAGACTCCGGCGTTCATCAGAAACTTTTCCATGTGGGAGGTCCCCTGAGAATGCTACCATTCATTTGCTGGGTGATTTCCAAGACTCCTGTAGTCAGGGAATAAAAGCCCAAACTGAAAGAGTTTGAGTTTGCCACTGGGAATTTAAACCATTTGACTCTAAGACAATGGTGACAGAAACATGGAGAAAAATAGATGAGGGCCAGAATTGTGAGAATTCCCCAGGTCTCTCTGGAAAGTTATCGGAGGAAGAAACAAACCATTCAGTCTTCAAAGGTCCATGCTGGGGTTAGACACTGTTCACTTGTTTATTTCTTTGGCTAGTTTTTTAAACCTTTACTTCTAGAAGATGCCTTGAACCAGTGGCCGGGAGTCAGTTGGTTTGTATGGCGGCCATGTTTGGTAGAGGGGTGTCATCTATATTTTCAGTTGGCCATGAATACACATCCTAGGCCTTGTTTTTATAGAGCGGGGTGAAGTGGGCAACAAAAGGTATGAAATAGGCCACTGGTCCTGAAGGATTGTTGTTCTTTTGTCCCTATTCCTAAGCATAGGTTAGATGTCCTATTCAAGGACTTCAGCTGACTGGAGGCTCCCAGTCTCTGCCAGATGGAGGAAATAGGAACCTGAAGGGATATATTTTTGTAGTGTTTACAGTGCATGAAAGTTTCCTTAAATATATAATCAGACGTAATTAGTCTACATGGCGTAGGAAGGGATATAAACACTATTGACATGCTAGTCTCGGAATAGGTACCATCTGAGTTGATTTGCCTTTGACAGTTTCTGATTTTCGATATTTTTGATATTTTGGGAAGCAGATGTGATGAGGGTAAAGAAGTTCAGCTCGCGAATAACATCCCTTGGTTCCAAAATAATATAGCCTGTTTGCACCCTCCTGCCTTCTTAGCTTGCAGAGATGTGTCAGCCCCGTGGAGGGTATTGTCAAGGGCTCAGTCAGGCAGGTGATTCAAGATGGCAGCCACTATTAGCTACCATACTAATGAGCTCGAAGTAAGGACACTGAAACCTGCCACGGTGATTGATGTCTTTCACTCTGGCTTGGATTTCTTATGCTTATGTCTCTGGTCTTGAGGCAGAACCGATGTCAGGGTGTTGTGTTTCACAGCTGTCTAAAATGTATTAGTTGCCGCTGTTTTGGCATTGTACAAAAACGTAGAACGTAAGAACTATCTCATTATCGATACTTCCGAGTAGAAACAAACGGCATTTCTCTGTGTAATACACAATAAATAGCTCCAAGTACCTTCCCATTGCCCTTATGTGCAATAGTTGTGCCCTGGATTGTGCCTGCCTAGAGTTAGACTCTGGGTACCACAAGCTGATAAGACCAAGTCTAAGGCTTGATGCCTGTCTTTAGAGTAGTGCCAGGGGGATGATGCTGGATCTCACTGATGGTGCTGCTATATATCAAACCACCCAAGGGCTTAATGTCTAACAACAATATTGTTACTTTAGAAAATGGTGTTCCTGTGACTTAGGAATTTGGAAATGGGGTGGCCAGCTGAGTCTTTCTTCTGGGATTGTAATGATTATCCTGGGACACAGTCATCTGTGAACTTGGTGTGGAGGGTATAGTGAGAACGTTGGTGTCTTTAAAAAATACATTATACGAATAGAAAATATATTAAAAAGAAATATTATAAGAATTTGTTTTTGTTTTAATCCCGGGTACGGGATGTGGGGCTATTTCAGACTGTCCGCAGTAGCTGACTATGATTTGCCTCATGCTCTAGCAGGCGTGTGATTTTGCCAGGTGAAGGTAGCATTTGGAATTCTGGGGACTTTTCAGGGGGTAAATAAATGCTAGGACCCCTAGAGGTGTGTCGTTGGTCATGGTTGGTCACTAAAAAGAAACAACAACAAGAAGAAATTAGATATCAGGGCAGTGAAGATCAAGCTTGCCTCAAGAAACTCAGCACCTTTAATCACCAGGAAGTAGTCTAACAATAACGTTGCTGCTTCCTTTCTGACCCTGACTTTATTCAGGGATCTCTTTCCTTTCCCCTCTATCCTTTTTTTTCTCTTCTACCTAGTGTTAGAGGATTAAGAAGGTGGAAGAAAAGGGGTGGAGAAGGGTGGGGAAAAAAAGAACCCACAAAGTAGCAAAGACGAGAGGGTCAGCTTCAGAAGTGACTCTCTCACATGGCGGTTCACTCATCACATGTGTCCGTCGACGTGATTATTTAAGTGTCTTCATGACATGGCGGCTGGCACCCCAGAGTGAGTGAGCTGGGGAGTGCAGAGGGAACACCTTTACATTCTCTTCCCAAGAGCCCTGGGCCTCCCTTCTACCGTGTTTTTTTCTCGGGTTGCTCCACATTTACATTCAGAGAGGGACAGGGATTAGTCTCTACTCATGGAAGCCATAGCTGTGGAAGGACTTGTGGACATACTTAGAAATCTTCTGTCGCCGTTTGTGGCCTGATCTACTTTAAATGATTTCTTGTTCTCACTGGGAAGTCTTGTCTGTCCTGGGCATGGTGCCTCCAGCCAAGAGCTGTGCTTGGTTTACTACGCTGTCATCTTGTTGCTCAAAAGCACCGTGCTTACTTTGCGGGGACTCCACTTTGGCTAAAGCTTTGTTTGCTTGGTTGGTTCTGGGTTTTTTTTAAGAAGGTTTGTAATGGAGAATGTCAACTAATTGTATAATTGCTTCTTATGTTTTGTAAAGAAAAAAAAAAGACTTTGGAATAATTCACTCTAAAAGCGAACTGTCCCATCTTTGTTAGAGTTCTGGACCGTGGTGGAATAATTCCCTTTTTCAGGATTCTAGTATTTCCCTATCAAATGGACTTCGTCAGCTACATGAGTCGATTAAAATTTGTGTTAAAATGGGAAGTGGTCATAGACTGTGGCCACTCACTTTGGTGGTTGAGATTTGAAAAATCTGGAGTCCCCAAGTTCTTAGGAAGACTATCTCGGGGTGTAGTCTGTGGCCAGTGTCAAACCCCTTCTGACCGTGGCACACTGTGAGGTCAGCCATGTCTGTTCCTTCTTAGGGACCGTGTACTTATTTCTCTAGGAAAGAGCTTTAAATACCCACAGTTCCCCCATTGTTGTTTGGTTGACTCCTTTTTGTCATCTAAGCACTCAGCCCACACAGTGCCTGCTCAGACAGGCTCTCTTAACCCTCCACTCTCCTTTCCTGACCTAGGCTTCCTTCAGTCTCCATCCTACTGTGTTTCTTCCAAGAGTGGCTCCTCTCAGAGCTTTGTGTGTTTGTTTTGTTTGCGTATACTCCACACTGTAGGGTTGTGGGTTCCGCGTTCAGCACAGGGCATGGCTGCTGCTTGGGGAGGCGGGACGCAGGAAGTTTGACTGCGTTTACCCCACACCTTTGCTGAGCGGATAGGGGGAAGCCCTGGGACACCACTCCAGGGGTGGTAAAGCTCAGTCTGAGGTGCAGGACAGCCAGAGCTGGCTCAGGGGTTCCGGGCCTGTGAAGAGGCTGGAGCTGTGGAGTTCCCGGGCTCTTGGAAATCCAGGCAACTTGAACACCCAGGAGCCTCTGAAAGTGACTGAAGAGCTGAGAACGGAATTTGGGCCTGCCCGATGGATCTAGGCCAGGGGTGGGGTGGAGGTAGGGGTGGGAGTAGGAGGAGCAGAGCTCCGGCTGGTTCCGTGGGGAGAGTCCTTGGCTTGAAGGTGGCTGGCTTGGGCTTGGTGGCAATCTGTGACTGGGAGTGCAGAAAGGCCTTCTACGGGAGATTAGACAGCAGCTCTGTAGGCAAAGGCCTTCTCCATGGCTCCCCACAATGGATCTCAATGAAAGAGACAGTCTGTGGTTCCAAATCATTTATTGCCATGGTAGAAAGGAGATGTGTAAAACCGTACCCCACTTCTCAGGGTGGGTCTGAGATTAATACCTTTTGCAGGGAGGAATGTCTGAGAAAGAAAGCTTATTGGCTAATCCCTCTAGGCCTCTTGGTACCTCATTTAAATGGAGATCTCTGTCTTGAGCCTATGTGACCACAGATCACTTCTTTTCCCTCATCTACATGTGGAGGGCTTGGGGCATTGCCCTTATGTGACTGGTGGACACAAGTTTATGGGGGCTGTAGCTAGAGACAGGGGCCTGGTGTCCGTTAGTAGGTGAAGCTTCAACTGTCCCTTTAGGAACTCTGGGGCTAGTCTTAGTTCTACTGAGGACCAGGCTACCTCTCACTGCCCCACACTATACCCCTAGAACACGAAGACCGAGAAAGTAAGGATGTTGCTTTCCAGTTCTTCGTAACATCCATATCATTTCAGCAAGAGTTGCCTTGGTCATGGAGTCTGCTCATAGCAGTAAAACCCTAAGACACTGATGAGTATAGTTTCTATTATGAAGTAAAAAGAATCACACACACACACACACACACACACACACACACACACACACACACACACACACACACTATAATAGTAGCATTAGAGCCTGGGCCGTCTGTGTCTGGGGAACTATGAGAGGAGAGCTGTGAGGAGAAGCACAGCCCGTCTGCAACAATCAAGCCTCATGGTCATTCAAACCTGACACCAAGAAGTGTGACTTCCTCTTATCTAAGCTACTGCCAAGGGGTATATTTACTGCGTGGGCCTTCTGCATGTGTATTTGGAGCCCCAGTGCTAGCCCATGAGCAACATCAGGCCCCTCTTCCCATGCCTCACTTTCCCCAGAGGTGAGACTTGGGTGAGACCTCTGCAACTTGTGGCTATGCCTCCCCTCTGGTTTCTCTCCTTTGACTCTCCAATTCTTTTCTTCTGTGACCATTTTTGTCTTTAGCTCCAGATGACAAATTCAGTTCAAGGGACTCACTCCTGTCCATCATAAATACTTCGTAAAAATCTGAGGGTTTTGTCACATATGTCTAAAGACCCAAATGTGATTAAGAAAAGACAATCTAAATCCCGTAAGTCTCTCCGTGATACACAGCCACAGCTATTGGCAACTGTGAGTGTCGTGCTTGGATAATACTTCCACTGTTTCTGCTCTGTTGTTCTTCTCTCTCTAGGGAGTAGTCTTTGCTGACTAGTGCATGCATGGGTATGTGCATGTGTGCATGTGTGTGTGTGTGTGTGTGCATGCATGGGTATGTGCATGTGTGCATGTGTGCGTGTGTGCGTGTGTGCGCGTGTGCTCATGCGTGTGTGCGTGTGCATGCATGTGTGTGTGCATGCATGTGTGTGTGCATGTGTGCGTGTGTGTGCATGTTCATGAGTGTGTGCGTGTTCATGCGTGTGTGTGTGTGCATGCATGTGTGTGTGCATGCATGTGTGTGCATGTGTGTGTGCATGCATGTGTGTGTGTGTGTGCATGTGTGCCGCTCCCGTGTTTAAAGGTTTCAGAGATGAAAGGAGTATAAAGGACAGGCTTTAAGGGGGAGAACGAAGTAACAATTTGAACCAGGTGAAGCCACCTCTGGGCCTTGAGTACAGTCCCTTCTAAGTGTACCCTGTTGCTGAAAACATATAGCAACCTAGTTGCTATTTTTCTGTGCTAGGCAGATAATGTCCTTTCCTTTAAAGGTCTCAGCATGTTGCCAGAGAGTAACTTGATCCCTTTTGGAGAACTTTAAAAATGCAAAATTACCTGGGAATGTGGATTCCTGAAAATACATGCTGTTTGAGCAGCAGAGAATAAGAGTTACTCCTGTACAGGCGCACAGCAATGGGCTTTTGAGAAGAGGCAGACAGTGGTGTGAGTAGGTGGCCTGTCACCCATTGTCCTGCAAAATCCAGTCTCCATCTCTTTCTCTACTCGTTCTGACCTGTCAGAAGCTGCCAGTGGATACCTGGCTTATTTCTAGTTGGACTTGGCTATTGGGACTATAGCAGATACCTTTCGTGCTGTTGTGACAAAGTCCTCAAAAGCATCACAAAGGAGAAGGCACCTTTTTTTGGCTTACACTTAGATGGGATACAGTCCATCGCGGTGGTGGAGAGATGGCAGTAGGAGCTGGAAATGGCTGGGCATATAGCATCAGCAGTCAGGGAGCAGAGAGGGGCGAATGCTCGTGCTCAGTTTGCTTCCTCTCTGAAGGCAGTCCTGGGATGTATCCCATGTCATAGTGCTGCACACTTAGAATGGTGCTATGGCTTTTCAAACTTGGGTTGTGGAACTCTGACGACAGGCAAGGAAATCAACATACAGACACATGTGCAGTAAATCTGGGACCAGGCGGGGAATTTCCTAACCTGCCGTAACCTGGACCTCAAGCTGGGAACTTCCGAATGCTTATGAGGCAGAGCATAGGGGGAGGCATAGCCTCCATGGTCCGGCTCTGCAGGGCAGCAGTCTCGGACTGCACACACGGGGAGAGGAAGCTCAAGTTGCTTGAACGAAATGATCAATCCTCCATAAACGCTCAGCCTCTCCAGGAGAGCTTAACCAATTTCCCATGGGGCCGAGGTCTTGGGTTCCTAATGTGGCTGTGCCCACATCACCAGTATACGCTGAGAACTTCACTTTCTTAGCAATTTCTCTGTTTCCTTCAGAATGGGTCTTCCCACCTCAATCCACCTAACTACAAAACCCTTCGCAGAGACACACTGAAGTATATTTCCTAGGTAATTCTAAATCTGGAAAAGGGAATGGTAAAGATTAATCACCACAGGAGTCCCCAACAGAGAAGCAAAATAGGAGAGCAAAGCCAGCTCAGGGCATTTACTCTGCAGGATGTCTTGGTGGACGCTCTACACATGGTCCTTATGTACACATAGCCGTCTAGTTTCTAGTAACATCTCCTTGCCATTGGCTCTTAGTTATAGGGGTAGGAACAGTTCTTTGTCGCTGCTGGGCCTGGTGTATGGCACTATTTCTTCCTGGTGCTTTGGATCTCAGTCACACTTTGGGAAGAAGTCTCTTCATTACATTCTTCTCAAATAAGTGATACCTGCTTCTTACCAGAAACAGAAAACTCCTGTGAGTAAATGTTGCTCTTTCTCTCCAAATACAAAAGCACAATGCCTGCTTCTGTATTCTGCATTCTGCATTCTGCATCCTGAATACTGAATTCTGCATTGTGCATTCTGTATTCTCTATTCTGCATTCGGCATTCTTCATTCTGCTTCTGCATTCTGTATTCTAAATTCTGCAGCATACCTTCTGCATTCTGCATTCTGTATTCTGCATTTGGTATTTTACATTCTGTATTCTGCATTCTGCATTCTGAACACTGAATTCTGCATTCTGTATTCTGTATTCTGCATTCTGAACACTGAATTCTGCATTCTGCATTCTGTATTCTGCATTCTGCATTCTGTATTCTGTATTCTGTATTCTGCATTCTGCATTCTGTAGATATTGGAACTATGCAATTTGCTCCCCGGCATTCCAGAAGAGAAAGGTAAACACAAGCTTCTATTGTAAGTTATGCAAATTGAAAAAGATGTATATGCCCAGGGATAAGTGAGTTAAGGGTTATTTGGTCTCATTTTGGGATGAAGTCCCAATGACTGTTGTTTGTATTGATTGGCAAATAAGTTCACTGGGTCTTCAGGCCTCTCTAATTCCTTGGAGCCAGCTGAAGCTCTGATTCAAGTGAGTGGTGGAAGATGCTCCTAGAATTTTATATTTGTGTGTGTGTGTGTGTGTGTGTGTGTGTGTGTGTGTGTGTGTGTGTGTGTGCTTTCATGAGTGTATGCGTGCTCAGGTTGAAGGCCTGAGGTTGTGTCTGGAATCATCTTGGTTGCTCTTCCCCGACTCACTGAGGCAGACTCTCTCAATAAAACGCAGAGCTCCTGATCTGTCTAGTCTTGCTAGACAGATTGTTCTGGAACCCTGTTTCCACCTTTCAGGACTATATATACAGTTGGGCTGCCATACTTAACATTCATGTGGGTTTCTAGGGTCTGAACTCTGATCTTCACAAGTAGGTTATGCACAAGCATTTCATACTTAGATGTCTCCCAACCCTCAGATTCTCCTTTTGACCTAAAAAAATGTATATAAATGTTTATTTTGTCCACTCAATGGTCTATGTTGCATGATGGGCTACATCTTCTTCTTTGGAAAGTTGGAAAGCAAAAAGTGTTGATTTTCATCGTCTGGGACGCTCTTTGTTTATTCTTTTTTTAAATTAGCTTTTTGGTCAGCTGTATATTTATAGCAAAGCTGCAGATGAGGAGGTCACTGCAAACCCTTTACCTAGCTTCTTCTAGCACTAGCGTTTTATAGAAGCTTTGCGAATTTTTCAAAATTAGGAAATTAATAACGATCTATTACCATTAACTCTAGACTCCGTGATTTACTTTTTCTGGTTAATATCAAATGTTGTGATGCAGGATTCAGGCAAGGTCAGCGCATGGCCTTCATCATCGTCCTGGTACATTTGATTCGCTGTAACCAAATACCTTAGACGGCTAAGTTCCCCAAACAGCAGAAATTCCTTGCTCATCACTCTAGAGGCTTAGGAATTCCAAGGTACAGATTCAGGGTCTGACGAGGGTTTTGTCTCATTGCCAGAGCTGGTGGTTCTCGCTGTGTCCATTTATAAAAGAAAAGGGCTTTGGAACTCCCTGAAGCATCTTTCATAAGGACGTTGGTCCCACGATGAGTGACAGACCCCTCACAGTATAGTCACTTTCCATTGTCCCACTTCCTATTGCTATCCCGTAGGACGTTGAGTTCCTAAATGATTTTGTAAGCAGGTGTACCAATTAAAAACAGAGCAGTCATGTGATCACTTTGGCTTTCTGTAACCATTAACTCTTCCTGATTTTTCCTTATTTTTTTCATGACTGTGACATGTACTCAGGACTTTTAAAAGTAGCTGGTGGTCTATAAATGCAACAATGACACCAAGTTCAACATTGTGTTCCTCCATGAAAGGTAAGAGGTATTTTCAAGTAGCTGCTAGCGTCTTAGAGTTCCAACCCTGAGGTGACAAGGCAGGGCCTCTCATCTCATAGCTTGAAGCTGAGTTGTGCTGAGTCAGTTAATGCTGAGTGGGTTGCAATTTATGGTGGAGATCGAACGTCACTGGAGATTTTGGGATAAGTTCCTCATTATGCTGATCAGAGGCATTCGCTGGCACCCTGTGGAGAGGAATGAAAAGGTATCTTTAGGAAAAGAGACTCAAGTGTTTCCCAATGGCATTCCTTTGAATACAACCTGGGACCCTCCCTCACATGGCCGTTGTTTATATGAGTTTTGAATAGCACTCCTGAACCTAAGTTTCTGTCCCACTGGCTGGACTTTCTGGTGGTTAGTGATGCACGTTACTGCTTGAAAGTTAAAATCTCTTTCTTGAAAAGCCCTTAAGCATTGCTTCGTGAAAGGTGTTGGAGGAGCGAATGATAATTTCACTTACCGCCAGTATGATGGCGTCATCCCATTCCCTAGAACTATGCTTTTTGAAACTGTCATGGCCTGCGGATGCCTCTTGTGTGTCACCGATATGGACCGTGCTGAAACCAGGCTCTGTCGTCCAATTATTTTTATAACAGTGCCTGAATGGATTTTTCAATCTAGGTGACTGATAACTCGTGCTCAGCTTTCTCACCCATATAACAAGAGGTGGAAAGGAAAGATTCCAGCCGCTGTGCACCTGGGTGATTATAACCCCAGGGCACCAAAGCTAAGGCACTAGAACGACTTCCGTGAAAGGACTTTAACCCGAGAACCTGTGCAGCTCGAAGTCTTTGGGGACTTGAGAATTAACCAGCATTTCGAATTTGGACTGTTCTGGCTACTTGTATTGCCAGCCGTAGTCTACATTTTTCCCTTGCAAGTGCTTATGGAGTACTGACTGCATGTCAGCCACTGGGTCCTTTTCTTAAGCTTATAGAGGTGTAGGACGCATGGCCCTTGTGAACATGAGAGGGAGACCATCCAGGAGCAAGTGCTGCTCCATCGTGCCCTGCTAGGAGGGCCTTGGGCGTGCCGAGGGATATCAAGTACAGAAAGATACTCTAGCTGTTTGGGTATCGGGTTCCGAGGATAGCCCTGTTCAGAGGTTAGCACTTTCCAAATAAATGCATCCCCCTAAGTTTCTTCCAAAGTTATTGCTTCCAAAGTAAATAATACTTCGGGGACAATTTGGCTTTATGTAGAGAGGAGAGTAGGAGACGGTGTGGAGGGGACAGATTAGTTAGGGAGACACGTGTACTCTTATTTTCCCATGCTCTCTCATTTTCTTATGAGGGGAATCACAGTCTCTAGAAACTATGTATGTGGAACTGGTTTGTTAAAAAGCCTCCAAGCATGAGTAGCTGACATGGTCTCTGTGGCTCTGTCTTTTGTACAGAATGGCGTCAAACATGGAGTGTCGCTCTGGGCTGCTGTCAGACCCACTCCCTGCCTTCCCTGCCTGTGTTCCCAAGTGCAGAAATGATCTTTCCCAGACTTCCCTGCTCTTTGGCTCCTACATCAGCTTGACCAATGAGTGACAGCTGCCAATCACAGACTGGCTGTGCAGTGAATCCAGGGCCCTTTCCCTGTGGCTTCTGTGGGGTGAGGGGGTTTCACTGTTGTCAGCGCCAGGCTTTGTCAGGGACACTGATACACTGTGTGCCTCACTCCTCACTCACGGAATGAATCTGCTGTGTTAACTCTCCCCGGTCTGTCGGCGAGCGAACAGTCATGATAGGATCTATTTTGCTGGCTAGATCCTGCCTGACTTGTCACATGGAAGCTTTGCATTTATTAATTTGTGATATTGGAGATTGAACCAAGAGCCTCACACATGCAAAGCAAGTGCTTTCCCCAAGAGACATCTTCACTTTGTTGTGTTTTTAATGCCAGTATAGAAATTTATTAGGTACACCTGAGGCTTATGACATAGTTATAAGATCCATATATTCAGTAAAATAGTTAATATAATGAAGTAGGTTAATATTCTTAGTGTGTGTGTGTGTGTGTGTGTGTGTGTGTGTGTGTTGCAAAAATAGCTAAAGTCTAGGTATTTAATAAAAACTCCCTATACAATTTTATCGATTTGGGCCTTGAGGTAGTGCAGCAGCTACCTAAACCTGTTTGACCTACACACCTGCTATCTTTCTTCTTTCGACTCCATCTTCCTGTTTATTCCACTTCACCCTCCACCACCAACCATTATCTCTTTAGCCGTGTCTGATGTGTGTTGACCTCTTTTTTCTTCATTGTTCAGATAGGGTCTCACTTTGTAAACCTGAGTTGGTCTGAACTCCCTTTGAAGAGCAGGCTGGCTGACGTTGTGATGATCCTCCTGCCTCTGCCTCCCGATGTTAGACTTGTATGTGTGTACCACCATGTCTAATTTCTCCTTCTAAAATAACAACAACAAAAACACAAAATAGAGGGCCTGGGGAAATGGCTTACTTGGTAAAGTACTTGTAACATTAGCATGGAGTCATGAGTTCAATCCCAGCTCTCATGTAAAAGGCCCAGGAGCATCAGTATACACACATAACCCCCAAAGCCAGGAAGTAAAAGCAGAAGCATCCCTGGGGCTTTCTGGCATGGCCAGCCTGAGTCAGTGAGCTCAGGGTTCAGTGAGAGACCCTTTCTTATAAAAATAAGTGATAGAGGAAGACACACGGTAGTGACACACATACCCGTACACATAAGAGGACACAGACACACACACACAGACACACAGACACACACACACAGACACACACACACACACACACACACACACACACACACACACACTAAACATAAAGAGAAATAGATAATGAGCAAATATCAACTCTTTGGCAGGCACTCCCCAATGCTGACAAACAGATGATTACTAAGGACTTGAGAAGAAAGTCAATGCCATGAGTCACCAGGGACCTGTAAACTCACATCGAGGCACTAGTACAGGTCCACCAGGATAACTACATATTGTCCAAAAGGGTAACAGTATCAAGGTAAGTCTGGTGAGTTTACAGAGCAAGGAATATGTTTTCTTTTAAAAGGCAGTTCATATTCTTATGTCATGATCTCAAACTCTGCTTATAAATACTTGCCAAAGAAAAATAAAAATGTTCACATATATAACGAATCTACAGAGCATTTAAAAATTATTTTATTTTATTTTATGTGTATGGGTGTTTTGCTTGCATGTATGTATGTGACCACATATTTTCAGAGCCTGTGGAGGCTAAAAGGGTTTGAGATCTTCTAAGACTGGAGTTACAGTCTGCTGTGCATCACCGTGTGGGTGCTGGGAACTGAACCTAGGTCCTCTTCGAGAGCAACAAGTAATTTAATCTAAAGCCATCTCTCCACCCCTAGTAGTCTTCATAATATTTCTATTCACTCTAAGCTTAAACTAATAACCAACCAAATGGCCATTAACTAAGGAAAGAATAAACAAATCCTGATGTAGCCATGTCATAGAAAACTAGCCAACAACAGAGTGGAAGCAACCACAGGTGCACACCTCAGCATGGATGAATCTCTCACCAACCATGGAGGGAAAGTCACGCCATTCGCAAACTGCTTTCCAGTGCTTGTCTGAGGTCATTGGTTGCAGCCTGGGGAGGCTGTGAAGAACCTGGAGCGTGGAGCTCAAGGATGCTCTCTGTGGCAGCTGAACACGCTGTATATCTTGATTTTGTTTGATCAAAACTCATTGTTCTGAATAATTAAAATGAGTGGTTCTGTGGTACCTCATCTAAGGTGAGAATCATTGAAAGCAGGGGATGATAGTATTTTCCTCAAATCTCCTCAGTGGTTTGGATGAGAAAACTAGGTAAGCTAGTATGGCTGCTGAGAAAAAGTGTGTTGGGCCCACACATAGTCATCAAGAAGGGAAACTAGAGGCAGGTATTGTAGCTAGGGTTTTGGAACTTTGAAACAAAAAAACATTTGTAAATAAGTAACTTCTTGGAAATGGCAATGTTCATGAAACTGATCACACAACAAGGGAGACAGCGGACTCCATGATGCCAGATACTTTGGCCCCCCACTAGTTACTCTGTGGTATCCAGTGACAAAGTATCGAAGACAGAGGACTAGAGCATTACAATGTTGTGACATCAA
The DNA here is from genome assembly GCF_011064425.1 of Rattus rattus. Classification (NCBI taxonomy): domain Eukaryota; kingdom Metazoa; phylum Chordata; class Mammalia; order Rodentia; family Muridae; genus Rattus; species Rattus rattus. The sequence continues at coordinate 87,755,335 of NC_046164.1, read as the reverse complement.
GAACATTTTATGGCTTTTCTTGATGTCCGCTAGGTGGTTGACATCAATGTCTCCATGGAGAGTCTATGGGTTCTCCAGACATAAGTTCTAAACTGGTCGTACTTGTAGAACTCCCACCTGCATCCCAGAGCTAGAGGCACACATACCCTTCAGCCACCGATCGAGACACAGTGTAATGGTTCCTTGGCATTGCTGTGCAAAGCAGAGTATTTAAAAGAAAAATGCTTTTATTTTAGACCTTTAATAAAATGGTTCGGACAGACGAAGCTATTGCCTATTGCCACATCGTTTTTATGCATTAAGTGGTGCAACAAAATTGAAAGTGGATTTGAGCAAAACCGAAACAAACCAGGTGATTTTCCTGCTCCCTACCATCTTCTATATGGAAAAATAGGTCGAGAAAAATGAGTTCCCGCGAGTTGTAGCCCACAGCTATGGAGAGTGTATGTGCGGGTGAGTAGTGGGCAGGTGGGTTGGACCGCCATTCCACAGGCACAGCTCTGTAAGGGATTAGAGAGATGCTTGCTCCTCTCTGATCCCCAGAGGCATGCAGGGTTGGTAGCCTCCGCTGCTCCCCATGGGTGCTTCCACTTCCGGGTCGGATGTGCACTTTTCTTTCCAGATGTGTAGGACAGAAGAAGAATGGTGAGTCACCCTTCTTCCTTCAGAGAGTGCTGCCTAGAGGCCGCACAGACCACCATTGTTCATCTCGCAGGGGGAAAGGCTTTGTTTAAAGAGTTATAAAGCAGGTTGGAGAGATCAGTGCTTACAGGAGTGCTCATTTTTGTTAAGGGGACCTTGTTAAAAGATAATAGGAAATCCTGGGAAACATCTAGTCAGGCCTCTAGGAGACTGAAGTGACGTGAGATCAGGAGAGAGACCTTTATAGGTCCTAGCAGAAGAAGGGTTTGAGGACAACAGGGCCTTCAGGTTTGGTTAAAATAGGGTGGTACCATACAGGAGGCTGCCTTAATTAACTCATTCCTGACCACGGGGCTAATGAGAGGATGCTGAGAAAAGGCCAAAAGGTGTCTCAGAGGGTAAAGTTCAGACATGGGGGCAGATGAGGCCACAGCAAAGACAGCAGTTCCCTGGGAAAAGTCAGCATTTTTAGTTGAGGAAGGTGAAAGGTATGATGGTTACATTGACCTAAGCAGGAAAATTGCTTGGGAGAAGAGCCCTTTCTTGACAAAAGTAACTGTTACAAATACAGTTTCCTGGTTACTCCTGATCATAAAGTACCTGTGAATTGAGAGATAACTTGGTGTTTGACCCATCTCTGAGTCCCTGGGCCCATTCTCAATTTCTCCCAAGGTAAGCACACTTTTAACCACTGTGGGAGACCGAAAGCCAGGGGATCTTGCTGTGTGAGATAGAATGAGTGTCAAATAGCACGCCCATCACTGCACAATAGTGTCATTACTGTTTCTTTATTATGCTTAGAAAATACACAATGGATGAGCCTACTAAATATTGACGGGAAGTGAACATCCACTGTGCTGACGCCCAGTCTTTACTCCAAAACCACAACTGACAACGACCAAAAAGTTCCCCTTAAAGATTTGTTCTTTATCTTATTTTCTCCTTCCTTCCCTTCTTCCCTCTCTTCCTCTTTCTCCATCCCTTCCTCCTTCTCCCTCTCTCCCTTCCCTTCCTCTCTCTTTCCCCCCCCCTTTCTGTCCTAGAAACTTACATGTATTTAACTTCGAAGTCAACTAAAAACAAAATCAATGTTTTCCACAATATCCAGGTGGTGTTTGCTAAAGTGAATTCCTATTTTGTAAAACTCACATATATTTCTAAATTCTTTGGCTTTTAAATGCTGAAAAACTCAGAAGGTTCTTTTCAGAACAACTGGGTGGTTTTAAGTACGTCATAGTGGACTGGTGGAGAAATACCAAGTGGTGTACCTGGACAGTGAGTGGTCAGCCTACATACATTTGTGTTGTCCGTCTCCGGGGTGATGCGTGTGTGAGGTTTGAGGACTGGAAACTCAGTGTTTGGAAAGATAGGTATCTGAGACCTGGGTGATTCTGTGTATTTGCTGCAGGAAGAGGGCAAATGAAAGAGACATTGCTTTTTCTCTGCCACTCAAGAATTGTTAGAACATTCCCATCTTCATGGAAGGATAGCACTTAGGCATCTTTTGACATCCCTGCCAGGTCTCTAAAGAACCCATCGAAAATATAACCAAACAAGTCCCGCCACGCTGGAGCGGGGGCATCTCTCTCCGCTATGAATGCTTCTCTTTGTGGGGGAAGATACTCTTTTTTCCTGTGCACATTTTATTCACCGTTTCTCTGAATAGCAGGTAGAGATGATTCTTAAAGAACTTTGGTGGCCAGTTGATCCTATTTGAGTCGAGAGATTGATTTTCTTTTTTTGTATGAAAATCCTTTCCACGAAGATTGCACCTTCACCTAGAAACCGGTGGTTCTTCTGATGTTAAAAAGAATCTCCGTACAATGCAAGTGGCGATGAAAAGCCCGATGCACAAAGGCACAACTGTCTTTCTAAATTCAGTGGCTGTTTCCTGCCTAATTTCTTTTTCCTTTTCAAAGTAGTCATAGGTATCAGACAACATTTTGGACTAATGGCCTGGAAAAATTCATTATAAAATCATTTTGAATTACTCGGGAAACATACAGAGCCTGCAACTATTGCCTTCTGCCTCCCCACCCCCCATTCCTTACCGTTTGTGCCCACTGTGGACGCTAATGGAAAGGGGTTGAACTTGCTTCCCCTCACCACAGCACAGAGCCGAGCAATTGATTTCAGACTGGTTGTTTTCTCATCTCCAAGGAAAGGGAAAGCAATAATAATTGGGAAAATTCCTTTCGAGAGTAGTACTTTGGCCAAAGGACATATGCAGCGGTAGTTTAAAGAATTTCAATAGTGACATGGGTGCACTAAAGTGCCATGGCAGAAATGCAGCCTACCATTCAACTCAGTTCTGAAGAGAAGGCAGTTTCCAGCTCTCATTCTGTAGTAGAGACTCCGGGGTGGGGTATCACCCTGCAGGCGTTACACGTGTCAAAGGAGTGGAGTCATCCTTAGCTTCAAGGTGGTTCTAAATGAGAAAGAGCAGGAGAGGGGGAAGAAGGGGAAAGGAGGGGGGAGGGTAGGGGTAGGGGAAGGGGAGAGGGAAGAGAGAGAGGGAGGGGGGGAAGAAGAGGGAGGGGGAAAGGGAAGAGGGAGAGGGGGGAGGGAGAGAGGGAGGGGAGGGGGAGGGGAGAGGGAAGAGGGAGGGGGAGGGGAGGGGAGAGGAAAGAGAGAGGGAGGGGAAGAGGAGGGAGGGGAAAGGGAAGAGGGAGAGGGAGGGGGGGAAGAGGAGGGGAGGGGGAAGGGGAAGAGGGAGAGGGAGGGGAAGAGGGAGGGGAGGGGGAAGGAAGAGGGAGAGGGAAGGGAGGGGAGAGAAGAGGGGAGGGGAGGGGGGGAGGGGAAGAGGGAGGAGGGGAGAGAGAAGAGGGAGGGGGGAGGGGGGGGAGAGGGGAAGAGGGAGAGGGAGGGGAGGAGAATGAGCACATAGTAGTGTCAGGAATGAAGCCTGGAAAACAAACCCCTTATCTGTGTGGACATTTGTCATTCGGTCTTTGCAGGCTGGAATGCTTTATTAAGTATGGTTGGGGGAGGCTTTCGAATGAGAAGGAACTAGCTATTTCTGAATATTTCATTTCTGACAATGAACTGTGTTTGTCAAGTGCTAACAAAGAGAAGCCCTGCTAAGCTGCCATTTACATATAGATGTGGGCAGTTCTCATCACCAGACATTCCCAACAGTGGCTTTTATTGGTCAGAAGAAGGGTTTGTACACAGGACTGGCGTTTTGTGGAGGTCAATAGAGCATTTTCCACGGAGAACCTACTTGGGTAGGGTCTAAGACACCTATTCTTAGTTACCTCAGAAACCCTCCTGGACCTGTCTCTGAGCATGCGCATCTATGACATCCTTTGCTGTCACTGTCATATCAGTACATACGTATGAAATGCTCACATTTGTACACATGGGGAATCTTTGATGAGGATTGTGATGTACTCCGATTGCCTGTAAGGGCCTCCTGAGAGGCTCTGTCTGCCTGTCTGTTTCATGTGAAAGGTAGTTGGGAAGCACAAACATTGAAAATTAAATTACCTAAATCTATTACTAAATAACATACAAAACAAAGGCAGTAACCGCTTCAAGCTCACCTCTTCCTAACTGACTATTTCCTTGCAGTTCCTTGGCGCTCTGGTGCTTACCTATAGAAGCACCTGTGGCGATTCCTGCATTCAGCGGCAGCCCTGGGTTGTTCTCCACATACAGTGTTCTCTCATCTGGAGGCGAACACAAGTATCTAAACTGAGGCTCCCTGTGAAGGCAAGCCTGTGCCACTTGGTACTTCCACTCAGTGTCAGGAGAGGTCTTAGCTCTTACTTTCTGATTTGTGGTCTATGAAATGGCCGCCAATAATAGTCACTGAATGCTAAGTCTAAGAATGCTAAGTAAGATCCTATGTAGGAATCACTGGGCAAGCACAGCAAATGGCAGCTAGGGGAATTCATTGTTACAGTTTGATCACCACGACGGATACCATCACCACCAAAGTCACCACCACCACCACCACCATCACCACCACCACCACCACCATCACCATCTCCACCACCATCACCACTACCATCACCACCACCATCACCACCACCACCACCACCACCACCACCACCACCATCACCACCACCACCACCACCACCACCACCATATACACCACCATCACCACCACTTCAGTGAATACTGCCAATGTGTAGAGTTCTGCTCAAAGCATTTTACAAACGTTGTCTCTTAAAGATTGCAACAGTTCCTGGGGCTAAGCAGGGCATTGGTCCCACATAACAGAGCAGGTACCACAGCAACTCACGGTCTCACCTGAGGTCACAGAGCTTGTGTGCGTTTGGAACTTAAACCCAGGTCTGACTCCAGTGTCTGTGCTTGGATAACTCAACTGCTTTTGTTTTCCTTCTCCATCCCTCACAAGGGGCACACATAGTGGGCGTTTAAGGAAACGGTTTTGATGATGTTTTTGTGAGATGTCCAGCACCATTTCGTTTTTCTTGAGAGGGGGTTCAAAGGCTCTTCACGGAGCCAATAGCCCAGAAGAGAAACCCTGGAGTATTCTGCAACGTGCTTACTAAATTAAGAGTAGAATGATAAAAATATTCATCTCTACGGCTTTCTTCTTAAGGGTACTTGGGGGTGGGGGGCTCCATCTGCTGTGCTGGGTAGAGAAGTTTGCCACAGTGGTTTGTATACTTGCTTTATGAACTTTCTCCCACGAGCCTCTGTAATCTAGCATATGAAACCCGTTCCCCAGTAGGACTTACCTTTATGAATATCTGAGAATTCTTCCTGGAGAAGATTAAATTGTTTAGTTCAATATTTAATCTGTTACTTCCTTTCTAAGGACACCTTGTGGACTTTGCCGTGTACCTGACGATACTAGGGATATTGATCAATCATAAACAAAACAAAAGAGGAATGGCCAGTACAACCTTTCTCAGGCCCACCTTATAATTAAATTTTGATCTGAGACGCTTTTGATTAATCTTGTTTGCGAGTGTGTGAATTCCTGCCTGCCAAGTTTCTGAAGTTGCCGGGCTTCGGTCTCTGGTGGATGGCTGGGCTAAAGCACACTATGATTGCGTTTTTATGGTTTTCAGATATTTAATAGCTCCTTCCTGTCATTTTCTGAATGACTGAGTACTGCTAGGCCCGATGGGAGCAGTGCGGCATCCGAGTGCGGGGAGGATGACTGAGGTCCGTGTACTTGACTGATTGTCTCAGTCTTAATTGTTCTCTTAATTAGCTGCAGTAGCAACAGCATCTGGGGAGAGATCACGCTATTGGTAAACAGCTCCACCCTGGAGCTCAGGGTAATGTCTTTTGGAATCCTGACAGCCAGCGGCTCCTCTGCCTGTCTCTCTTCAGTGACAGGGACTTGCCAAATTGGCAGCCCCTGAGGCCCATGTGCTTCTCTCATGATCTGTCACTCCGCATGTCCCCACCCAGAAGCAGGTCTCTGACTGTTTGTCCTTAAACAAAATAAATTTTAGTATGCTCAAAGCTGAATTCAATCAGCTGGATGGACGCACACGGAAACAAAAGGACAGGGCTTGGGGGGGTGTGCTTAGCTTCAGCAAAGCGCTCCTCCTGGTTGGTAGAGCGAGCTTACCCTGGGGTGGGCGGGGCTGCAAACTGGGAGGAGCTGCTTCCTCTGAACGTGTTCTCCAGGGAGGAGAGAGACCCTGATGGGCTAAGAAGGCTGGCCTTTGGGGTGTGGCGCGGATCCAAAACCTGAATCATTTATTCTTATGATCTACCTCAAGGATCGCTATCTCCTTCATGTTTCTCCCCTGTGCTGTCATGTGGAGGTATAGAATTCCTCCCAAAGAAGGTGGAGAGTCTACCTAGTCCGAGGGAGTTAGAACTGGAAGAGTCAATAGTTCAACTTGTTTCTCTTTGGATGTGGACAGCAGTGCCTTATTGTCCTGGGACCTGGCTGAGGTATTTTAGAGTTGGAGGAACTGGCCCAGGCTTCAATTTATGTCCAATATGAAAAAGAAAATACATATGTAGGTGTCAGATTATCATGTCAGCACTTAATAAACACTCCAAAAACCTACATAAAGCAATACGGAATCATTATGGGGATGAGATCTTGAAAATGAGATTAACCAATTTGCTGCATTTTTCAAGAAAATAATCTATTGGTATAAGGTTCAAGGACATAGGAGTCAGTCAAATTTCAGAAAAACTTGAGTGGGAGTCCTCTTTAACATGAGTAAGAAATCCTACCCGCTCATACTCAGCATGAAAATTAGGTAAAATGGTACTGCTAAGCTTGTTTTGAAAAATAAAACAGAGTTTATACAATTATCATCCAAAGCTCTCATGACCACAAGTGTATCTTCAGAGCCTTGAAAATAAAAACGCAGCTCAGATGTGCTGGCATTTCCCATGAGTGATGCTGTAGTTGAGCTCTTCTTCCAGAAAACTCTCTTAGCCTTGATCTGTCTCTCAGGCACCAGAAACCCCCCTCTACTTTTATAGAGGCTGCTCCCCGAGCCTGAACTAGGTGGGTGTTACCAGAAAGGCAAGGGCAGGAGATTAAAATGAGTAGATCTGGAATATGAAGGCTTGCAGGGATGTGTCTCACCACCCTCGGGACCAGACTGAAAAGCTCAGTGTAGCTTTTTGTTACAAATGTAACTGGTAAGGTTAGGTTGCTGTTCCTATGCTATCCCAAGGTGGAGATGACTGCCTTCTAGTGTTGAAAGTAACCTTTCCCCTGGAGGCTCAGCTATCTTTAGTAGCATTTCAAGCTCAGCCTTTGGCTTTCTGTGATTGGCTGCATTTCATGATGCAGACTGCTTACCTATGTGACCTATTTTGATGTAGTAGCCAAACCCTTGTTATCTTGTCTTTGGGGGCAAGGGGAAAGTCGTCGACTTTGGTAATAGAAAAATGGCACATAGATGCCTAAACGTCATTGGTAGAAATAAAAGCGTCAACATCAGTGAAGCTCATTAGAACACCGGTCTAATTGTTGAGGTGAATGCAGCCTCCTAAGCAGGGCTTGCCATTACAGCTTCATGTTGGCACACGCTTGAACATGTGCCCCAGTGCCATGCCCTGTCTCCAGAGGGTGTGGTTTCCCCATGTGCTTCACAGTCTACACCCTTTCTCCTGCTCTCTCCCAGAAGCTAAACTAGTAAAAGTGAACCCATTCAATAATGGGCATCCACCCACGCTTGGGGGCTGGAGAGGGAGACAGGGTAAAAGGAGAGGAGAGAGGGAGAGGGAGAGAGAGAAATGGAGAGAGAGAAAGAGGGAGAGAGAGGGGGAGGAGGATGGGGAGAGAACAGGAGAGGAAGGGGGAGAGAGAGAGAGGGAGGGTGGGGAGGGGGGAGAGAGGGAGGGGGAGAGAGAGGGAGGGGGAGAGAGGGAGAGAGGGAGGGAGAGGGAGAAGGAGACAGAAATGGAGAGAGAGAAAGAGAGAGGGGGAGGATGGGGAGAGAACAGGAGAGGAAGGGGAAGAGAGGGGGAGGGGATGTGAGAGGGAGGGAGAGAAAGAGAAAGTGGGAGAGAGGGAGAGAGGGTCGTGAGGGAGAGGAAGAGGGAAGGAGAGAGAGGGAGAGAGATACTAATCTTCAATTTGCTGGTCCTGGAAACATTTATGCTTTACTGGTAAAAGATGCAAAATTGTCTTAGGTCCAGCCTTTTGTTCTTTTCCTTTCTTCATCTGACAATGCCAGCCATGCCTGGTAGATGATCAGCTGTCACGTGGTTGTCCTACGGTGGAGGAAAGGGCCTGGGCCCAGGAAAGCAGGGGTGGGGGGGGTGTATACACGGAACAGCTGCAGCATCTGCCTAGTCTTGTTACAGGAGAAAATTGCTGCCGCGTTGTTTAAGTCAATGAACTGTTCCGTCCCACGTCTAGATGACGACATTTTTCATTGGTAAAAAGGACCCTGTGAATGTAAAGATTGTGCAAAGCACCAAGTATGTGGCCTCTGTAGAAACCCCAAGCCAATGAAAGCTTCCCTTTCTTCTAAAGAATCAGGTTTGGTGCTGAAGGGTGGCAAACTAAGCCAGTTGTTTTGCTGCCTGTTTTTATAAATAAAGTTTTATTGGAACACAGGCACACTCGTTTGTTTACATGTTGCCGATGGCTACTTTGCCCTAAAAGACTACTGTTGAGTCGTGAGCCAATTGGTGAGTGGCTGTGTGTGAAACCTACCTCATGGACTTGTCCAAAGCCATTTGAACGTGTGTGATAAGTCGCCTGTTCTCACTGGCCAAAGGCATTTGTTGTAGTGAAAGGGGCTCACTGAGGATAAGCAATTTAATCCCCTTTAATCTGTGTGTGCACGGTGAGAGGAGGCATATAGCAGCCTATCCAATACCATATTCCTATGAAGTGGGTTGTAGCGAGCAATGGGTGAGTCTGATTCTATTCTAAGGTAAATACTGTCTTCTTGGAAACTCTTCCGGACAAGTGTTACCGTGTCATCACAGAGTATAGTATGTGTTATGTGTTCGAGATTCGGGGAACCGAGGGAGGAAGTCACCATGGGTGTAGTCGCTGTGCTGGGGGTCTTGTCTCAGTCTGTCTCTGTGTCTCTGCCTTCCCGCCACTGTGACGTGGGTTGCTCCACTGTGCTCCACGATTAAAACCACAGGCAGGATAAATCCTTCCTCCCCAAAGTCATCTTCTCAGGTGTTTGGGTACATCGATGAGAGTCCGATGAATGCAGCACCCGATTCTGTCTCCTCTCCCTTGGTCAAGATCTGTGTCTTATCTCTTTCCGGTGTCTGAAAATAATTCATCCCCACTGTAGTACCACTTCAGTGCGGCCAGCAACCAATGCATCATCTCTCCTTCCTCTTCTCTTCATACAAGAAAAGTTAAAGAGTGGACTAGGGAAAGGACAGTGACAGCAATACCAAGGTACCAGTGGCAGCAATACGAAAGTAGATTTGCTCTAGCAGGGTTAGGAATTACTCTTTCCAGAGTCTCAGTTTATTAATGACTCAGGGGTTGGCTTCAGAGTTGCAAAAGAGACCCCCAAGCTCCCACACAGAGTGTAGAACGAAGCTTTCAATTGCCACAAGAAAGGGGCTGGAGAGATATCCAAAGTCTGAAAGGTACCTAGCCAGGCCATTCTTGGCCTTGGGAAACAGGAAGTGTCAGACAGTGTAAGCATTGTCCCATGGCTTAGAACATGAAGCTGCAGGTCATAGGATCTTGATCCTGAATTCTAGAAACAGCCCTCAGTTTCCATGCTCTCCTCTGACACCTCCCAACATTCTAGTTCCTAAAACCAATGGGCCAATAGGCGACTGGATGTTAAATTTGCATTGTGATTCCTGGGGAAGAATTTCATGATGTGACCAGTAACTGGGGTCTGTAATGGAGGTAGTAAGTCTGGAAGGTTCCATTAATGGGCATGAGACGATGCCTTGGGTTCACGTGACTGTCAAGTACTGAAACTGAGACGTGTTCTGTCTTTGTCCTGAAGCTATTCAGCTATAAAACATTCTGCGTTGGGACAGCAATCCTGTTGTCATTCACTTCTTCCTGGCTGGTGCTGGCTGCTTCACTACGAACAGGGAAAAAAGAGAGACTATTTACACGGGAGGAAGAAACGTCTCAAAACAGGCATCAGAACACCTAGACTACAGAGCTAGGCTTGAACCCTAGTTGTCTAGGGCCAACCCACCTCTTCCTGCTACAAAAACTGCCTTGGGTGAGGGAGAACCTGGTGGCAATGACTCTGGCTACTTAGCTTGCAGATGAGGAAGACAGGCATAAATGGTGACCTCTGCTCAAGTTGCTCAGTGGTTTGTGAGGTTAGACGCTGTCCTCCAGTTCAACCCAGTTTACAGCACTTTGAATGCGAAGGGTAGGTGGGGGGGCCAGAACTTCGGTTCAAATTAATACAATTCTTTACAGCCTCAGGATGCCATCTTTACTTCCTGTGCTTCTTGCAGAGCAGTGCTTCCTGGGAAATAGAAGAAGGGGTGAGGGAGGGTGAGGGGGGGTTCTCTTAAAGGAACTACATTCCCAACCAGTGCTTCAGGAAAGTGCTTTTGAAGCCCTAGGAGTCAGGGCATTTTGAAACCCAGGCCCCTTTCTTCTCTTCTGTCAATTTTTGCAGATACTATTTTTTTTTTTTTTTTGCAATGTTTCAAGGAAATGTGTGCCAGGTTTCATACATTTCTTTGGTATCAGGCCTTACGCTTTACATACCTCCTCTTTTTAAAAGATTCGAACCTACAGACTAAACGATATAAGCTTAAAAATTATAGCTATGAAGTAGCGATGACAAAATTTTATGACTGGGGGGGTCGCCACAACACGGGGAGCTGTATTCAAGGGTTGCACCATTAGGGAGATTGGGAACTGCTGCTGTTCTAGGATGTGCAGGACTCATTTTGTGTAGGACTCTATTCTTACCAAATCTTGGGATGGTCGTTTATCGTCCTCTGTGGAGAATACCTTCCCCCAGAGCTGCTAAGGTTGGGAAGCTACACCCTGCCCTCTGCTCTCTGCCCAGAGTTCCTGGCAGCCCAAGGCTCCCTGCCGTAGGAACTCATGCCCCTTCCTGGGTCTACTTGGCTCATTTCACATTTGGATTCTTAATTTAGCAACAGCTCTGGCCAATAGCGATTAATTACCCCTTTGCTCTCTCCCCACAGCAATTATTAATTAAGCTGCCTAGAGAGTCATAATGAGAAGTTAAAGGCTATGATAATATCACAGGAAGCTGTGTCCTTTGGACTCAATGGCACATACTCTGTTCCAAGTGCGAAGTCTGGTTCGTTTGCTCAATTCACAGCAAGGAGCAGAGCCTCCTCTAGTAGAAAGTCCCGCACCAAGCTCGACATTTCACAGCCATGGGACAGTGTTCTACTGGAGAACTCAAGATCACTGTATGGAGTGTTATTTGATAAACTCCTTTGCTTCTCTCATTTCTCTTTCTCCCTCGTGTCCCACTCCATGGAGACCAAGGTTCAACATCCCTTATATCTCATTACCCATGGTTCACTCCTACAACCTCGGAGGGCACCTGGGTTAATTGCTCTTCTTCTGAGTTCCTATGGTAACCTTGTAAACACCTGTATTACAGAATTAATATTTCACAATCCTTTTCAAAAAGCACAGCTTGTTCTCAGTGAGTTTTGCCAGGATGAAAATAGTTTCCTCTCTACCTCTCAAATACATCACACCTGGCCCAGGGCTCGTCCGCTTCTTAGTGCTTAGTAAATGTTGAAGTTTTACAATTCCAAACAAAAAATCAGTGGCTACAGGCAACAAGTTCTGTTCTATGGAAACTCTTGGAGCTGGGAAAGAAAAGTCGAAACGTGCCTTTTCTGTCATGCGACCACACAGAAACAACGCAGGGAGGAAAGGACTGCTTCAGATCATGGTTTCAGATAGTTCAGTCCTTCATCATGGGGAAGCAGTCATGGTGGTTCCAGGAAACAATGAGAGCAAGAAGTCGGGGAGAGTGGGTCACCAGCGTACTCCCTGGCCCCTGTTGACTAACTTCTAGCTTTGCCTGTCACACAAATGCAGAGCCTCTTAGATCAGCACCATCAGCAGGGGACCGAGAATTCTAACCCTAGCTGTGTGTGATGTTACAGACCCAAAGCCTTGGGACAAGTCTAGCCTAGCGGCAAGCATCCACAAGGGAAAAGACTCGGAGCTGGTCTTCCCCGGAGCTCAGAGTCTGACTTATCTGGCTCCTTCTATCAAGCCAGCCGGCCTCACTGCATGCCATAGGCAACACTGGCATTCCTGCTTAATCCTCCTGTCATCTCCAGCTTTAGCCCAGACTCTGCCTCTCTGAAATCCAATAGTCCCTGTTGTCTTAGTTAGGGATTCTATTGCTGTGGTAAACACCATGACCAATAGCAACTTGGGGAGGAAAGGGTTTCTTTGCCTTACAGGTTACAGTCTGTCACCAAGGGGAGCCAAGGCAGGAACTGAAGCAAAAAACATGGAGGAATGCTGCTTATTGGCTTGCTCTTCCGGGTTTGCTTAGCCAGCTTCCTTATGACTCAGGACTAACCTGTCCAGACGTGGTACCACCTGCAGTGATCTGGGCCCTCCTACATCAATCATTAAGCAAGAATATATCCCACACACTTGTCCACAGACCAATCTGGTGAGGGCATTGAGATTCCATCTTCCCAGAGATGTCTAGATTTGTGTCAAGCTGACAGAAACATCTTGGCTGCACATTCCAGATTTTTAAACCTTTTTCAAAGTCTTATGACTTTCTTGTTCTGACTGTCCACACTCTCCTTGAACACGTTTCACCACTTTACTCTTGTGCCTTGGCATCCATCCCTGTCCTGTCTGTTACGCGGTACCTACAGACTTGGACCCTGGGGAGCTGACCATGGGAGAGCCATGCTACGCCCCAGCCATACTCTCTGAATTTCTTCTCTTAACACAGCACTGTCACTATGGCCCTAGGAACATCTGTTGCCTTAATTTAAAATGTGCAGGCTTGTAGATGGGGTGATTTCAGGGTTCAAGAATGTGCCTATGTACAACAAGCTTGAAGAAACTTTGGGTGGAGAAAAAGAGGCTTTGTGTCTGATGGGTGGGTGAGAAGTAGGACTCAGGATTGCAGAAAAGTGCAATGCAGTAAGGAGGTACTAGATGAAAACTACTGATATTGGAAAGGCAGGAGATTCTGGGAGACATTTGTTGGTTTTGCACCCCAATACATTTAACCGCCTCTGGCATGGATCTTCTGGGTCTCTCCTCAGAAACTATTACTCTACCAATGTCCATCTAAAAATCATGGGTGGAGTTGACTACGCCACAGACTTTATAAGACACACATCAAGCTTGGGTAGAAATATACCCTACCCCTGTCCGTTGTGGGATGGTTAAGAGCGGTAGTTCTCAACCTTCCTAATGATGCAGTCTTTTAATAAAGTTACTCATGTTGTAGTGACCCCAACCATAAAATTATTTTTACTGCTACTTCATAACCGTAGTTTTGCTACTCTAATGAATCGCAATGCAAATAAATACCTGATCTGCAGGATACCTGGTATCTACCCCTTGAGAGTTGTTCAAACCCCAAAGGGGGTTGCAACCTCAGTTTGAGACTCGCTGGTTTAGAGAGACTCAAGTCCAAGACTTTCATTCAGACTGCTGGGGAAGATATCCCCCACCCCCACTTTCTACTGAGTTTGTGGCCATGGAATTTAAGCCTGGTGAAGGTCACCTCAGTGGAAAGGACTCCTCTCACGAAAGTGAGGGCAGAGCACTTGAGGTGAGTGAGGGCATGGACTTCCAGTTTTCTGGAGAAGAGATTTCCTCACACCAGCACGTCATTGATACACACCCTTTTGGCCAGACATTCATGGAAAACATCTCTCACTCCTCAGATGTATCCCTAGATTCCCAGGGCAGTTTTCGTGCATAGAAAACGGCAAATCATGATCAGGGGATGTGGTTTCAGTCAATGGCATCCTTGGTACAACTTCCAAGGACTCTGATTAGCTATAGCGGAAAGGAATTCGTTGGAAGGATGTCAGGTAAGTAACAGGATTTGGGAAAAGGTAGAGATTGGGGGAAACAGAGCAACTAGAACTGTAAAGTTGAACCAAAGTGGCATTTCTCTTAGACTGCTGCCACCTCTGGATGCGCCAGGGTATGACGGTCCCATGCTTGGTACAGCAAGACTGATTGATGCACCCATTCTCTTGCCATTTCTTGCTCTTCATAGGAAGCCTGCCTGGCGCTGCTCATCTGGTCAGAGAGCAGAGGCTTCCTCACAGGGGAAGAAGGCTTGGCTATTGACTAGCCCACCCCACAGCAAAAGAGCTGCTAAGATCATTGTGTGCAGTGAAGGCTTCAGAGGCCCACTGCCAAGCCAACCAAGGCTAGCTTCTCTTCTTTCTCTTTCTGATCTGTGTGGACTCCACCAATCTGATAAGGCCCTCTGTCTCTGGACACGCGCTCTGACTAGGATCCATCTTGAACTGGCCACAGTTAGTGGAGCAGTTCCCTTCTCTGCAAACCAAGGCCTCCAAGCACGTTTTTCACCCAACACCCTACGCTCTGCTCAGTCTGCTGATTCTCTTACGTTATTGGACTTCACAGTCACTCCATCCGACTGCTCTGATTTTCGAGCATAGCTTTGGTTGTAGTTGGCATCTCTGACATTAAATTGCTAAAACTTCTTAGGATCAACTCTAGCACATGGCTGGTAATCTCTGAACCAAGGTTTAATTACTAGTAGCCACCCAATAGGAGCCTATTTCCAAAGACCACATGCGCCTCGTATCTATAAGTATTTAAGTATCTTGCATTAAGGTGTAGGTGGGGCAGGTATATAATAGGTGGGCTCCAGCCCTGAAATCCTATTACAACTCGGAGGCTCATTCCTGTCACTGATGTAACTGCCCCATGCTTCCCACAAAAGGAGACATGTAGACAGAACTGTTGTGAGTCTGGAGGAGGAAGATGCTAGAAATGACCCCGTGCTGCTGAGGCTCTCGGAGTCCAGTGAACTCATAATTCTGCTTCTGAGAGGCTTTAGAATGAGCCCTGGGCAAGAATTGCATTCTCAGAAAGCATTAGAGAAGAGAAGGGAATCTCTCTGTGCTTTGGAATGCTTTAGGTTCCCAGTGGATCTATTCTGAGAAAAGATTTCCTAGCATTTCTTTTCTATAACTGAGGACAAGCTTTGTGTGGACAATACGCTCATTTATTTCCCGGCTTTGCAGATATTTTGCAGAGTAGCCTGTTGCCAAAGCCTTTGGCAAGTCTCATGTGCGTCGTGTGTGTGTGTGTGTGTGTGTGTGTGTGTGTGTGTGTGTGTGTGTGTGTGTGCATGCGTGCATGCAGGTGCATGCGTGTGTGTAGTCAGAACACAGTCATGTGTGAAGATCACTCTTGTGGGGGAGGTGTGGGCATCAGGAAGGGGCAGCACAGTATGCTGCTTCAGTCTTCCTCTCTTCACAGTGATCCTCTTGGCGCTATGATTGTTTAACTAATTGCTATTAAGCGATTGCTATTCGGTATTAATTGGGCCTTTAAAAGACCAAGATCCTCGGCGTCTTTTTATTCTATGAGTACTGAGGGTCTGCAGGTGGCATAGCCAGGCAGGGGCGAAAGACCCTTTGCCAATCTTCTTCTTCCCCCTGGCAAACTCTGGCTTGCCTTTGAGGACAGCATCTCTGGTCTCTGTTGAGGGCTGCCCATTCATTAGAAGAGTCGGTGCAGTTTCCTCCTTGGTGCCTCAGCAGGGGAAGGGGATTAATTCTCCCCCAGTGCCTAGCTTAGTGCCTGCAGGCTCAGGAGATGCTCAACAGCGCAGCCCTCATTACTGTGTTCATCTGCCCTGAGCAAGAGCCTCCTGACTTGGCTCTTCTGCTCGTCAAATTTTCTGTTCTCAGTGTTTCTCCCAAATGCACTCAATTGTTCCACAGTCCCACAAAGGTCATATGGTCCACGGAGCAGGCATGTAATTTGCTGATCTCATGATTAGACATGCACACAAGCCTCAGTGCTATTAAAACGAACTCTGCAGTTGGCCTCTGGATCGCTTCCCCCTAAACAAATCTCCTAGGCACATGTGAGAGGGATTAGTGCTCAGATCATGCTGGCCGGCCACGCACTGTTGTGGAATGCCTTCCTCTGTAGTACTTCCCTGGCTCTGGGCAGCCAGGTGCCTGTGACCAGAGAAATCTGACTTGGTCCCAGGTTCTTTCCTTGGCTTGAAAACCCTCAGGTGAGAGGAACCTCACCCGCAAGTGTTGATATGCTTCGGTTAGGCAACTTTCAGGAAGATTTCTTCCTTATGTTTTTTCCCTTTTTTCTTTGATTTTGTTCCTTTGTTGTCCTGGCAACTAGAATAATAGTCTTCAATGTCTCCGTTTGTATACTCTTTGGAGAATATTTTATCGTGATTCTTTTCCAAGAGGGCCTGCCTCCTGAGGCCTTGCTTATCCCTCCGTGTCTTCCTTGGGTTGTCTATGTGCTCTGTTTTCCACAGCTGGGAGCAGAAAGAATGGGAGCATGACGTAACCTGACTGGAGGATGAGAAGCTGAGACCTGGGCTCGTGCAGGGCGCTGGACCTCTGGCGTTCAGCTTCCTAGACTGACTGGACTGAGTGCTTTATCTAGATCTGAATCATGACGATCCTAAACCAGAATTGGGTGAGGGTTTGCTGTTATTTTCTGTGATTCTTCTAAGAATCCTCTCCTCTAGGCCCAGGAATTTTCTGATGGTTACCCTCTCATTGGCAGTACTGTTCTTCATTTGCTGAAATATATCACCTATTGTACCTCGATCCTCAGTCTTCAGAGGAGGAGGGGTGTTCTGTTGAGCCAAAGCAGGGTCCCTGGCCAAGGCTGGCTCTGTCTCTAACCACTGCTTCTCTGTGATCAGAATGGATGTCACAGAGGCTTTAATTTGCTCTTCAATGGACTCCTGTGTTTGTCCCATACTCTTTTTTTTTTTAAAAAAGATTTATTCATTTATTATATATAAGTACACTGTCTTCAGACACACCAGAAGAGGGCATTGGATCCCATTACAGATAGTTGTGAGCCACCATGTGATTGCTGGGAATTGAACTCAGGATCTCTGGAAGAGTAGTCAGTGCTCTTAACCACTGAGCCATCTCTCCATCCCTTTGTCCCATACTCTTAGAGTTTGTAGCCACTCCACTACTCCCTCTACTTCATCATGTATCTACAGAGGATTCGGGAATCCTTAGACCTTTCTAAGGAAGAGGCTTCTGGGACGGGGGAATACCCACACCAACAGGCAGGCAGCCCTTTAGACCTGACTAGAGTCGGCTTTGATTCTGGAGTCATTTGGTTCTTCCTGTGAGGTGGTCAGAGAGGGTTTGTTGGCTGTGTGTCTCCAAGCTAGCGCAAGAGTGTTAACTTCACTTAGGTAATGCTTCCTGTTTCACAGGTCAGTGCAAACACCATGTCTTAGATAGCCTTTTTCCTTCATGATAGCATTAGGAAAGGGAACTGTCAAATAGTAACAATGCCTGTTGGGACCCGACATGAGTGTATTCGTATTTCAGTTACGATTTCATCACTGGTGATGTCACACCAGGTAGTAATATGCTGAAGTACTTCTGTACTGGAATAAAGTAAACATCTGTTGTCTCAAGTTTTCTGTGTGGCCAGCTACCATAGCGTCCCTTATATTTCCCCATAGGAACCCAGCAAGTCCCATGATACAGTACAGTCTGGCTGCTGCCACCACTCTGAGAGCTGTTTCTGTAGATGAGTTCTTAGGCTATATCTCTGGTTTAAAAACATCACACACATTACTGTCAGGTCAACATAAATGATGACATCAGTAATCTTTTATGGAGCTCCCACTCTTTGTCGGGGACCACCCCATAAACCCTGGAGACAAGAGGCCTTGTCTTCCATCAGTAAGGCCTGGCATCCACAATCCTTCAATAAATATTTCCCTGAAGGGAATGAGCTCATCTCATCCTCTCAGTTAGGTTTCAAACCAGGTGTTTTTAATTCCATCTTTTGATTCCCATAAAGGAGACCAGCACAGATGCTGGATTCATGGGAGAGGCAGAAGAGTGAACATTGAGGAGGAGTGTGTAAGTTAATCAGAGGCATGGCCGTGGACTGAAGCAGAAGGGTCCTTTTAAATCACCGCTAGGGGTGAAAGTAAAGTTCTCTACAATCACAGTGAATGGTGCTCCCTACAGGAAGTGGAAGAAAGCAAGCAGTGTGAATGAGCAGAGAATAGAAACCAGCTATCACATGGTCTACCTGATCTCCCATTAACCCTACGTGGGCAGACAGGGGAGGGGACATCGCTTTTCTAGAAACACTATGACTTCTAATTAAGGTAGCAACATAGGGTTATCTGGAGACCTTTGACATATTAGACAACAGTAGAACCAGTGGAGAAATCTACCCAGAACAGGAACTTGGGGCTCAAAGGGAAACTCCCCTAGCTTCAGACTTTTGCAGGACTCACTTCCATTATCAGAGTTACCCAGAGATGGGAAGCATATGCCCAAGGCTGCGTGTTAGTAATTAATGTTAATAAAACTCATTAAGGGCTAATAATGTCTACCTGCTCATATAAAACCTTTTATGTAGCTAGGCATTGATATGAGGATTTGTTAACCCACAAGAATCATTGCTATTTTATTTTATTTTTTTGGCTTCTGTTCTAATGGGTTTTATATTTTTTCATCTTGTTTAATCCTTACAAGATAGTGATTTTTGGTTATGACAGGTTGGACCTCATCTCTACACCTCAATGGTTTCCAAGGTTTGTGGTCATAGAGAGTCCTTCCCTCCATGCATTTATATTTGGTCCTTGGTGCCAGTGTGGTCTTAGTACCCCATGGTGTCTACACAGTTTGGTTTTGTTCCTCTGTGCTCATGAATTGTTGTGGGGCATCTCCCTTCCACCGGAGTGAGGAGAATATGGAACGGTGTGCAGCCAATCCACAGTCTGGGATCAGCAGTACTTGATTCCAGCTTGTCTAGGGTAGGGGTGGGACTGTAACTACCAGATGACATGTGAACAAGAGGATAACGTTTTTCGATGTTGAAATTCTGAGATCACTTATGATCCAGCAGAAAACGAACTCAAGTTTGGGAAGGCATTGAGAGAAGAAGCTTGGATGGAATCACCAAAATAATGCCAGAGAGTTTGGATCTTAGTCAACTCCATCTCAAAGCTGCTCTGGAAAAGAGGCCTAGTGCAAGTTTACATAAAACAATGAGTGTGTCAGAAGTGCTTCCACTAAGACTTACAGCTTACAGAGGGGAGGAACTGTGTGGTAGGGGATGTGAGTCGGAGATCACCTTGGGTTTGAGAGTTGGATTCCATTACATAGATGTGGAGAAACTTGATGGAAATAGTTCAGGTAGCTGTATGCTGTAACCTGTTCCCAAGCTCATGAAGAATTGTACCCGTCCTGGGTCGTAATGGACTAGGTCTTCAGCAAATCCTTTCCTGAATATTTAATACACTAAAAGTGTATTTAGATACTGCCCAGGGAGCCTCATTTTTCTTTTATTAATTGTGAGGGGAGTTATTTTGCTATTTCAGTATCGTCTTCTCTCTGGAGAGCCCTGGACTGTTTGTTACAGGCATAAAGAACCCAAGAGTGTTCTGTCCTTGTATGGACCTCAGGAGGGAGGCCAAGGGTGAACCATAAAACCAGAACAGTAACGTAAGAGGAAAGTCCTGGAAGCTACGAAACAAAGAAGTTCGAGTGAAGCAAATCCAGAAGCTGAGGCCTGGCTGCTATGGTCAGATCAGCCCTCCCAGGAAGCCAGGACACCTACAGCAGGAGAGAAGAGGAAGTGAGATGGGACAGTAGTGCCAGGTACAGGACCAGAGGACTCAGCAATATTTGGAAATGTGTTGATGGTTTCTGTTGAGCGGGCAGTGTCTGGAGTAGACTACTGGTCAGCTACAGCATTCAATCGAAGACACCAATACATACCTTCAGACCTGTAGACACATCCCCAGGATTGACCCTGATTTGAACAGATGAAGGTTGAGGTTACTTCCTTAGTGAGCAGGCACAGGATGCTTCTGTGTCCTCATACTGTGAAGGATTGACTTTGCAAACCTCTTCTTGAGCTACTCTCCTAACAAAATTCTTAACTAAAGGTTTATGGAACATCTTTCAGCTCTCACGGTTATTTTGTATTTTCTGACTGTGGTGGTTTGAATAGGTTTGGCCCCCATAGACTCATATGTTTGAATGCTTGGTCTAGAGGGAGTGGCACTATTAGGAGGTGTGGACTTGTTTGAATAGGCATGGCCTTGCTGGAGGAAGTGTGCCACTGTAGGGGTGGCCTTTGAGGCCTCCTATGCTCAAGTTATACCCAGTATGGCTCCTAGTCTCCTGCTGCCTTTGGATCAACTCTCGGCTTCTCTAGCACCATGTCTGCCTGCATGATGCCATGCTTCCCACCATGATGATAATGGACTGAATCTCTGAAACTGTAAGTTGTCTTCAGTTAAATGGCTTCCTTTCTAAGAGTTACCTCCGATACCAACCAACCAGAGGTCCCAGGGACTAAACCACCATCCAAAGAGTGGACATGGACAGACCCATGGCTCCAGCTGCACATGTAGCAGAGGATGGTCTTGTTGGGCACCAATGGGAGGAGAAGCCCTTGGTCCTGCCAAGGCTGGACCCCATAGTGTAGAGGAATGTCAGGGTGGGGAGATGGGAAGGGGTGGGTGGTTGGGTGGGAGAACACCCTCATAGAAGAAGGGGGGGGAATAGGATAGAGGGTTTATGGATGGGAAACTGAGAAAGAGGATAACATTTGAAATGTAAATAAAAAATATCCAATAAAAAAAAAAAACCAAACAAACAAGAGTTACCTTGATCATGGTCTCTTCATAGCAATGAAATCCTAAGATGATTGCTTAATATTGATACTCTTGCTTTACCTTTTTTATGACTGTCTTCTCCCAAGGCTAACCAGAAAGATCCACTTGCCTAGTTAGGATGTTGCATGTCGAAAATCTTCAGGAAGGCAGGTGGGCTGGAGCTATGGATTTTCCAAGCTTCACTTTCACATTCCTGCCAGGGGTTCTGGTTCCACTTTGTGCTTCACTTCCTCTTCTGCAGAAGGTGCTCATGAGTCTCTGACAGTCCAGCAGTGAGCTTGTTTACAATGTTGGTACCATCAGGAGTAGCTTGTTTACAATGTTGGTGCCATCAGGAGTAGCTTGTTTACAATGTTGGTACCATCAGGAGTAGCTTGTTTACAACGTTGGTACCATCAGGAGTAGGTCAGAACACACTTGTGATAGGCACAAATGCTGAGCTCAGTAAACAGAGTCCTTTGTTCCACATAACCTATTGTGCAGTGTGGAAAATGTTGAGTGAATGTGGTTACTCCTCTGCCCTTTGCCTACACAACATAATGACTTGTATCATTAATCTCCATGAACAGCTGTGAAAAATTTTCAGAAGCTGTCAACCCATTCATGCTAACCATCTCTGGCAGTCAGTTTTACTTCCTGAAGCTTTGGTCATAAATCCTCAATGGTCGCTGTCTTTTAAATTAACTTCTGATATTTTCGGAAACCTCTGATTTGCGTAGATGAGAAGATATAACACAGCACCATTTAAATTAGTGAAGGCAGCAACTTGAGCAGCCAGGTCATGGTTTTGGTCTTTGGGTATGGGCGAACATCTCCAAAAGAATGCTGGTTGTGTGAAGTGTCAGTCTCAGGATCTCAACCTTGGGAACAGTAATTGGTGCAAACAGACTTTTAGACGTCAAGGCTTGGCTAAGCAGCTTTCTCACACCCACTTACTGTGTATCTTCCTAACCCCTTGACCCTGTGTTGTGCATGTCTTGAGCTCTCAGGGTGCCTCCTGGTGGTTGTGCTGCATCTCCATCTGACCTACTTGTTTTATTTGGGAGGGATTTTTATGTTTGGAAATGGCTACCTGCAATATAGTCCAGTCCATCCTAGAACTTGCCACATAGCCTAGATTGACTTCCAACTTGCACTCTGTCTGCTTCTGCCTTCTAAGGGCTGAGACTACATCTGCCTTCTGCCACGCCTACTTCCTATTTCTTTGTTTTTATTTCAATAACTTTTTGTTCAAAAGATTTAACTCAGCAAACTCATCCCCTTATCTTTTTTAATGAAGGACAAAAATAGCTTTGAGGGAAGAAGACACAGTGTTCGCTTGAGTCTTAAACCCTAGTATTACAGAAGTTTCAGTAAACAAAGCTAAGTATAATTGAAAAGGGAAGGTGACTCAGAATTTTAGCATGTTCCAACATGTAAAGCATATTATTTTGGAAAATTTGAGGGCTTTGTTGAGTATTTTTGAATGGGTGGGCAGTGTAAGCTTGATCTTTTAGAATATCCTTTGTCCTTCTCTTAGGCCTTGTTAAGCCTTCTCTTTTGGTCAAGCTAAGTAACATGAGTTCTTCTCCCGTGGCTGTGATAAAATATTACAGCAAAAGGAACTTCATGGAGAGAGAGCTTATTTTGAGCCGTAGTTCTTAGTACGGTGCATCGTGGAGGGAAAGCCAAAGAGCAGGGAGGAACATGAAGCAGCTGGCCATACTGCATCCTCAGGAAAGAACAGCAAGCAATGGATGCTTTCTTAGTGCTCAGCTTGCTTTTTCCCAGTCCAGGATCCTGTGTTAAGGGATTGGTCTCACCTAATCCAATGTACTCAAGATACACCCTCATATGCATGCCAGAGGCCGTTTCCCAAGGGATCCTAGATCCTCTCGCATTGACCATCACCCTTACCCCCCATTGCCACCACTGACCTTGAGAGTCAAGGAATTCATCACTAGGGTAGGGTGTTGTTAGTATGTGTTTCAAAGCAGCTCTGATATTTATCCATTGGTCCAGGTTTACCGATCCCTAAGTTGGGACAGCCAAAACCATTTTAAGGTTTGGCTGTAATCTGACGTTGACGAAGGACCTCAGCTGAGAACTACCCGTTTACTAGTGCTCCCTGTGCTTTGACATCGCTAAGGCTGTTTGGAATTTTGCTGGCACACTCCTGATCAGCTGAGTGACGAGCTTCAGGTTGTCTCGGATGACATTTTAAATAAGCACTCCTGCAAACACACACGTACAGGAGAGTGCTTGCAGGGCTTGTCTTGAGCTTTATTCATACATGGCATAGTACCATGGGAAAAAGCTTAAAGCATCTTGAGAAGTAAAACATTAGTTATTCCCCAACAGCAATAGAGAGGGTGATATGGCTGAACGCATGTCATATAATCAGATTTTTAAAACTCTAACTCATCAATTGATGATGATAATATACTTGGGTACTGCCCATGTTGTTAACCTCAGCAATCAAAATGAGGTAATTATACTAATTACGAGCATCTCAAAACCCTGCTCAGTGTCCTTGTGCATGAGAGGTAAGCAGTAGCACAGCCGCTTCGTGAGGCTCCAACGCCCTGTAAAGGCCCTAGAAGCTCATTCTCGGGCCAGTAGTCACTGCACCAGGGAAAGGAGAGGTAGAGGTGAGTCCATGGGCAGACTGATGGCCTTTCATTCAGGAATGGCTATCCATGCTGAAAGAGTTGCAAGTGGCTGGCTGCACCCAATGGTCTGGAACCAGAGATATAAGGAGCATGGAAGCCCAGTGAGCTGTGACTGTACAAAGTGTTCTGGATGACGTACTTGGTCATCTACCGCAACTGAACTGCTGAGTGGACATTAAAGAAAGACTCAGGAAGTGCACCATTACTTGGAGACCTCTCTATTGATAAACGGAGGTAACATTTCAAGGAACTACTAGGAGCCATGTTTTATGGCCAAATGTCTTGATCTAACTTAGCCAGGCTAAGTGAGTAAAACGTGCTGACTGAGTCTGGTCATGGCAAAGGGAAGCTAATTACCGAACTGGAAAAGGATATGGCCTCGAACGCAAGTGCTCACAAATAGGAGCAATGATCAGAGTCACGGGCAAGGACAGAGCTTTGCTCTGCTTGAGGAAAAAGGGGAGGAAATATTTAAAAAACCAACAGATCTTTGAAAACCATGCCATCAAGAATTGTTTGGAAGATTTAGACTCATTGTGGCCCTCAGTTTTTCCATTCTCTGACCTAATAAAAAGATAGCCTGCTCTCCAAATCTGCTACCCCATAATAGTTAGACTATTTCAATAATATGCATTACCTCAGTAGCCAATGGCATGTCATGTCTGAGATACCACTCATAAAGCGTTTACTATTAGATTACTACAGCAATAGAAAAAATGACGCCATGTATCAGGGAAGCGGGCGGGCAAAGAGAATGGAGTGTAGTAAAACAAAGGACAGACATTTGGCAAAGCCACTGAAAGCCTTGGGAGGCTTATGTGGTATAAAAATAATCACAGATCTTACAGACTAAACAGCACACCCATTCAACTAATTATGATCTTACATTGAGTGACTTAGTGAAGATAAGTCGATAGGAGTAATTGACAAATGCCCACAGAAATTGAGTCATCGCTCAGGGCATCACTGAAATAGAAGGAACTTCAAGATTAAAAAAAAAAGTAATTCCAGGAAAACCAAAACAAAATGTTCTTGGATTTGGCACCAATTAACTCTCCCCGAGAGCGTTGCTCAAATAAGACGTGTGACTGAATTGTTGGCAAATGTTTGCAAGCCTTCTAATATCTAAGGGTTGCAGCATTCTGGATATACTATGGCCAAAGGGGGCAAATGAACCATGGTGTGGTCACCTACTGTTCTGTCTTAAGAGGAAGTCACTGAAGAAATCCAACGACAAGCACAGGTTCTGACTGGCAAGCACTCGAGTCTACAAAGCCCCAGTAACACATGGAGGTATTGAAGGGAGGGCCCTGCATTCACCACATTAGCTAGAAAGAAAAGCCAGTCTGTGACATCTGGAAACAGCTGCCTGGTTTTTTTTTTCCCTGAAAGACAATGAAATCTCAAATTGTGTTAAATATAACCTGCTATTAGACTTACACATCAACTACAAATTATTGGCAGGCATTGGGCTGAGATTACCACACACTGTCAGAAAAATCAGGCCATGATTAATAAAGAGAAAGGTTGTTATAATTTGGACAAAAAACATAACAGGCAGATCCCCAAATGGGCTAATGACAGAGAAGCTGATCAAAACCATTTGGAACGATGGCTGTAGTTATTTGCATGTGTTGGGGCCTGAGCGTCCTTGGCCTATCACATTACTCTTAAGGGCTTTTCCTTAGGAAAAAGCTTGAGCCGCCTAGATCCAGAACACCATAGATACCATCCAGAAACTCAAGCAAGTGCACTCCTACTTGACTGACACCCTCATTATTGCTAATTCCACATTGGTACTTTTTCCTCAATTTAACTTTTGGGGTCAGCAAACTATGCCCTTCAATGTCACATTCCTGGGACTCTGCGGTTCACAAAGTCTTACTTCCTTCATCTTTAAAATGGGAATGGCAACTGGGCAAACATATTTGTGTTCTTCTAAGGGGTAGCTGAGATTAAAATCAGAAGTTGTATGTAGAATGACTTTTGTGGGCTAACTACAATTCATAATCTGGCTGGGTGCATAGTTTTGAAGTCACTGTACATTTATTTTCCTAAAATATGCAATGCAGTTCATTCTGTTGAAGCCTAGAAAACCTCAGTTGGCTTGTGGGTTGCCACCAAGGCTGGATGCAGAGACTCAGGCTGTAAATTATCTGGGTTGTCAGTTTCCATGGCTGCAGCTTGAGGCTGAGGAGTAAACGCCAAGGTAAGCAAGTGCTAGGTAATGTTGTGGACAGGCAGTGGAGTGAGTGACTGGGAACGTTAAATCTGGGGTGGGACAGAGCTGAGTCTCTGGAAGAAGGCTGCAATTCAAGGATATTGTAATGTTAGTGCTACTGGCCTGGCTCTGAAGTGATTTGCTCGCCCAAAGAGCATCACTGTACCAGAGGATGCAAATCCCAACATTAGATTTGAGCAAGGCTCTGGACCATTAGATGGATATTTAATAACAGCATTTACTATGTGAAGCAATTGTTTGCAGGATTCTCACATTTCGTTCTTGAGGGATCTCTACTCTCGTGTTGTGGTTTTTCTGAACGTATACTGTAACAGAGATTGCTGGGTGCTCAATAACCCCATTTACTCCTCTTACTGAACCTGTAGGTCATGTCTCCATTTCTTCACAGAGCAATGTGAAGAACTGTGCGGTAGAGTTTCTAGCCATGACTCGTGAAGTCCCCCTGCCTGTGTCTCATGAAACCCCTCTCCTGTTGACTTCATAGAATGACACTGACTTCCACGATAGCTTTAGAAGCTGTACGTTGACAATAATAGAACCAGAGCATGGGAAGCCCATGGTCATTGGTTTATTCTTTGAAGAAACCAGAAAAGGTTACCCCGAAGTGTTCTATTGAGAATATTATTTCAAACTAAAGCACTGTGGGCTATGCTCTTCATAAAAGTTAGCCTTATCACTGCTTATATGGCCATCTCATAGTCTACTAAGCGTCAGGTTATCTGTTGGCAGAATTCAGAACTAAAAGACTGTCACCATGTTGAGTCAGATGGAAACAGAATGATTGACTTAAACAACCACACAGAACCTGTGTGTAGGCTATACGCCCTCACACCCATTTTGACCCTGGGGATTGACATTTCTTAAGCATATGCCCTCTCCTAGAACTATTGATCTGGTCCAAAGAAGAGAAGAATGAAGGAGACAGAATTCTTAGCATTCTCAGTTCTCTCAGAACTTAGAGGATTGACTGATAACTTTCATGTTTCATCTGCATACTGCTTCTGAGGGGGTCAAGGACATATGAGGAATTACTGTATTATACAGCTCTCTACCTACTAACGAAGGAATTGAAGTCCTGGCTACAAATCACATGTGATCTAATCGGCCCATTATGTATTTCTTTTGGAACTCACATTACCGGCAAGGCCTCGCTAAAGCACCCTGGTTTTTGTTTCTGTTCAATGCATGTTTTTTTTTTTTTTCATTCCAGAAAGTTAACCAGGTTGCTCCAGAGGGATGTTTTCAGAGCCATGAGAAAAGTCACATAACCCCAGTTTGTCAAACCAGCTAGGTTGACCTTTGGAAATGAAGAGGTGGCATTTCCAGGTCAGACCTGTCTTTCCAACTAGCCTCACCTGTCTGGCCTGGGCGCCTATGGGACTTCTGTTGTCTTGTAGAGCACTTCCCATCAGTTATGAGTGATTTGGGTCATCAGGCCAATTGCAAATCGGCTCTTAATAAAGCTCCAAAGTCAGAGTGGGTGATGACATGTGTCACTCAGTTACATAAAGAATGCAAATTTAATCTCTTACACTTATTAAAGGATCCACCAATCTACAAATCTTCTAGGTCTTTGTTTTGTTGCCAAGTGGGATGAACCATGATTACAGCATTCAACCGGGGAAAGCACCTTCAAATTAGAGGCTGCGTTGCTAAAGCCCTGAGTGTTTTGGTCTATCGTAATTCTTCTTGTGGACCAAATGCTTAAAGGTCAGAACTAGGCAGTGCTTACTTTGGTTTAAGACCAGCCCTCAGGACCAAGATTACTTTGTAAGCCATATTGTGTGCATGAGAAACTCTAAGCATCCTCCAACTGCAGTGCAGTGGCTACTGAGCAGAATAAGAAACTTAGAGGTGACATTAGATTGCTGTGCGTTATCAACGATGACAAGTGTTTCCAATGATAAATGGTATTCCATTCTGATGGCTGAACTATGGGCAGGAAATTGAAATGTTTTGCACGCAGAGGGCAAATTGGGTGAGCCTAGATGCTAGAGTTACAGAAGAGCTGGCCATTCAGATATGAAATAAAGGAAAATGGGACAAAACATTAATTGAATATTTTCATTAACATCGACTTAAAGTTTTAAGGTACTTTTGTATTATAAGCATCCCAAGTTCTATGTCTACCTTTTGGTTATGCCCTCATTTTATTTGACATATATAATTCAGAGAGGTATGAGAAAGGGGAGTGTTTTTCATAAGTGAAGCCACAAAATATAGACCAAAGTATCCTGGTATTTTGGAGGAAGTATGGAAGAGGGCAAATGGGCCAGCATATACCTGAAGCCCTCCAGGCAATCTCAGAGAGTTCTGGGAAAATAACGGTGCAGACTCTCCATGCATTGCAGTGGGAAGGAGTCCTTGGTCTCATAGGCAGGTGAGCCAATGTGATTCTGCAATTTTTCCTCTTGTAAAAATTGTGAAAATGAGTGCTGATTAAATCCAAACATTTAGAAAGTGACCTGTGCTCATCAATACGAGACTGGGTCTGGAAATAGAGAAATATGGCTACATCTTCACAGTTTTATGGCTGAGTTGGGTTTCTAGAAGGCATACAGATGTTTATAATGAACTAATTAAATGTTTGTGAAGATGAGCCAGAATGATGGGCCACGGTGAAGTGTATAAACCGACAGTAGTGTGGTGTGGAAACGTTGGGTCAATAATAGTAGCCAGTCAGGGTTATGTTTGCCATTGAGGTATATGTCACTTTTTTTTAGTGTCCATAGCCAGTTCTATACAGGACAGGATTTCTTTGGGTTGGGAAGTAATAGGCCGTTAGATAAAATGGTGTTTATAATAGCAAGAGGCATGGGGTATCTGTGTGTTGAAACCTCATTTGTACCAACATGATGTAATTGTTACTTCACTTATTAATTTAAAATGATCAAAGCAGTAGTTATCATTGTAAATTGAATGAACAGAAATGTCTCAAGGACATATTCTACACAGGGAGTAAGTCAGTCATCAACCTGGCCAGCAAGCTCACCCCATGTATTTCTTTGCCCTGGACGCTGGTTAGAAAACTGTGATGTTGTCTCTTAACCACAGGAAAGTGTTGTCCTCCATACCTTACAGCTCTGCTTCATATGTTCACTCAGGGGGCTATAATTCTACACACCTGACACAATTGGGAGATTGGGAAGCTCAAAAAGAGTTCAATAGAGCTCATGTTCACTTTGTTATAAAGTGATTCATGAGGCCAGATCAATCTGAGCTATGGAAAAGAATGAAATAATAATAGAACCCAGAATTTATAGGAAGCCTTCCTACTCCCCAGAGTATGAAATGTTTGCATTTGCCCGGTTTGATTTAGGCTAATATTCTCTCCATTAGCTAATGCAGCACAGTGGACGAATCCCATTTCAGAGAGGAGGGCATAGAGAGGCACAGAGAGGTGAGGCCACCATCCAGTACCTGCCGCTCAGAACCAGTGTTTCATTTGCCAGCTGCCTTCCCATAAACGCTGATGGTGCTGGTTCTATTGAATTCCCTTCATAGCATCCAAAACACTGTACTATACACGGTCCTTTCTTGCCTGATTCTCCACGCTATTATGCTCTCTGCCAATCGTATAATCTTTTCACATAAAGATTTCTTAGTGGGAGAACAGGAATTAAAAGAATTTCTTTAGAAGACTAGGAAATCATTACTGTCTACTGGAAGGGAGAATACCTTGGCTAATTGCTGTTCTGCCGCTTTGGAGATGTTGAAAAATCAGTAGCAAAGGCTTAGTTAAGGCTTAGAGGAAACACACGCAGAGCAATAAGCCACCTGCGTGGCTGGGGGTGCAAGGGCAGTAAATCCAGGGGGTGGTTTTCATGTACAGTGTATAATTTGGGCCCTGACAGAGCTTAGATGAGGAATAGGTCTATATAACTATTGATCCACAGAGCTATCAGGGACATCATTTAAGTTGATGGCTTGTGTTGGTCCCTTAGGATGTGGAGTCAGCTTTAACCTGCAAGGAGAAAAAATTAAAGGTAAATGAAAAGAAAAGGGAAAGTCTTCTGTACTTTCCCCCTTTAATCAGAAACACTTCTAAATGACCTTGGATTCCAGCTACCAGGGCGTTAACTTCTTTGCTTATTTACTTATCTAATTATATTGAGGAATGCTTACCACTTAACATCCCATTAGATGCTTACGAATATGTCACCCACACCTTCTCCTTGATTATAGCCTAAGAGACAAAGAGAAGCAGGCCACCCTGGTCAGTCACAGTCTCTAACACAGGCCAAGGAGTCTCCCAGGGGTGCGGGTGGGGATGGAGGAATGGAGACAGAGACTCCAAGAAGAATTAGTTTCCTGGCTCCTCTCCCAGAGGTTTTCTGCATCTAGAATGGTGGATGCGAATATGCTTTAGGTCTTGCTTGGATCTGAAGTGGCAGATCTTTAAGCCCCTGGGCATATCCCTAAGTCTTGACTCTGTCCTCACATGACGCCCGCCTTGGCCTCTTTTGCATTCCCTCCAACCTTTTGTGCTGGGCCACTGTATGAATATTCTACTTCCCCCATCCATCTGCTCCTTTCCTGGTTTTTAAAGGTGTGGCTTTTCTGTTAGTGACTTTACTTCAAGTCATCTTGAAGCCTGGCCTACTTGCCTGGCATTGCTCTTCTGACTGGGACGCTATGCTTCTGTGGCCAGGGTGAAGACTGTTCTTCCAGTTATCTTTCTCCTATCTTCCAGCTCCTTTGGTAAATAGTCCACCGAGTCCTGGCCATGGTCCAGAAGATACAGTGAATGCTTCCAAGGAGGGACTACCTCCTCTGACTTCACATCTTGCTAAAGGGTTAGAGATACACATACCTAAAGGCTAAAAGGATAAAATACCTACGCAAATTCATGGCCAGTATTGTTCATTTCTTCCATCAATTCAGATAATTTGTAATCAATCCATGGTCATTATTCACTGTTGGTGGGAAATATGATGCTGTATATTATGCCTGTTGACATGCATACCCCTGGATAGCTCACAGTCCTTGAAGGTCAGAACGGTCTCTTATAAAATTTATTATTCCTCCAATATGTACCTGCAATGAATATTTGGGGCCATTTCATGCAGACAATTTATGAATTGAAATAAAAATGTTTTATATCATACATCATCTAAAAAGGGAAATCTCAGCTGCCATCAATACTCTGACCCCGTGTTCTTTTAGTTTTTCATCTAAGGCTCTGACTTCAGGCCTCAGAGTCTTGCCTGGGCTTAGCAGTTCTCAGCCCACATAATTTCAGTGTCCTCTCCAAATATAAAGATTGAGCCCATCTTCCCCACCGTTGAGCCTCGCCTTGTCCAAATGCGCAATGGATGCTTTCACATGGTTGGTGTCATACAAGTGTTTCCATCAAAAAGTGCTCAGTCGTATGACCGTCAGTGTTCCTTCCCATTCTAATTATGAGTCAGCATTCTCCAAAACCTCTACCCATCTCTGTCATCTACTATCATCTACTTTGGCCTATAACCCCAGATTCCGATATTCATCCTGTGTTGGAGTGACCCTTCTCGAACACAACTAATCAATCCATTTGTCTAACCTTAGTATCACCGAGCACCTTCTGTGCACAAAGAGCCAAATATGCAAGAATGGAAAAGCAGACTAGGTTATCAACCAGAGTATCCCAAACCTCCAAGCACACGGGTGGAAAACGAGCTGGACCTCAGTAGTGTCTACAGAAACCGTGAAGACAGTCAGGTTTCCGGGGGAAGGGGGTGCAGTTGTATAGAGAATCAGTATCAGCAGTATAGAGAATCAGGCGCACGCAAAAATGTATAGATTAGCAGGAAGGCATAGAGATTTACTTCAGTGTACTCACCACTTTTCAACAAGGGAAGCAGGACATAACCAGTTTCACTGCTGTCCAGCTTTAGCTTCCTCCCACCCCAGTCCAGATGATGTGGCCACTGCCTCTCCTTTGGGGCTGCAGTCTGGATATCTGGCTGCAGTTGCAGGTTTACATCTGAAGGCACCTTGCAGGAGCATTATTTGGATATGTTCTGGTGCCCGCCTTGTGTTACATTTCCGGAAGCCATCTTCTGACAGAGGCTTGGACTAAACTCAACTCGCTCTTCTAATGGAGGAATAAAGGGCCTGGCTGTAGAAATTTAGCTGGGTACCCAGAAACATTCTCATCTGTCTTTTGTTGTGGCAGTAAGAGGATGTTCATTGCCATTCACATTGAGTCTATGAGGGTGAAATGACTTGGGGTTGTGTCAGGGTACAAAATTGGAAGGCCTTGGGATGCCTGGGAAGAAGATGAAATCAGAAACGTGGGTGTAAAACCTGTTATCGTGAGCCACCAGGAGAATGAAAGAAAACCAGTGCAGCGTCTGAGAAGGGAGGTCACACACAGCAGGCGAACAGACCTCAGGGCAGAGTGGACAAGGATCTTGCCTATTTTTCTTCAGGCAAAGAAATAGCATCAGAGGGAAAGCAGCTCGCAGTTCAATAATCGTGGCATCACCAATATAATGGACATTTATAAAAAGTCCAGTAGATTCCACCTCCTTAAAATTGTAGTAGGACAGCACTTAGAGTAAACACTGTCCAGTGTGTCAGTCAATGTCGTTCCTCTTTGAAAGTGAAAAAGAGATTTCTGCCACTGGTTCCTAATAGGAACCATTAGCTCATATGCCACGTAGTCAAAAACATTCACTCCAGGTAAAGTGCTACACTTGATAGAGAAGCCATAGCTGGGGCTGGATTTGGTGACACTTGTCGGACATCCTGTGAGAGACATCTGGATTTTGGAGGGCGTGAGATTGGTGAATTAAATGGAGACACAGTGAGACAGACCATCTCTGAAACCTGGGTCATGATGAAGTCTTACATTTTAAAAATTACTATATTTTTGAGACAAGGTCTCATGTACCTTAAGTTGGCCTCAGTTAAACCCCTGACTCCCTTGCTTCCACCTCCGAGCGCTAGGATCACGGGCATGGGTTACCATTTCCAGCTCACACTGATGTCTTGAAAGGCAGTATTGATCTCTGCCATTTTCTGAGGATGCAGTTTTATTGTAAAGTCTACCTGCAAAGGCAAAGTGCCCGAAGCTTCTGCCCGAGCCTCATCGTGACAGTGGCTCTTACTACAAAGGCCGTCAAGAACTTTGCAAGCAAGTGACTGCATCCATTAACAACTACATCTACAATGGCTTTTGCTTCACTTGCGTATCTGTACCTGTTGTGAAAAAGATGAGGCCTAGTATACTATTGATTAGTGGATCTCTTTAAGTTACTAATATTTTAAAAGTATTAAACTAGACTTAGTAACTCACCAAGTTTGGTTAGTGCTGCTTATATGTATATGGGTATAGGGCCATCCACTGAGCAGGGGCCATCTACACGGGTCCACACTCCTGAAGAAAATTGGCTCCCCCTCTCCCAGCAGCTACCAACTGCTAATAGCTCCTTAACTAGGGATGGAGCTTACGAGTCCCTTCCCCATCCAAGCTGGTCTTCTTAAAATATATAGTATTTTAAGTTTACTCCTTGAGAATTTCACACATGGACGCTGATATTTCAAACACATTCATTTTAGGATTTCAATCGCTATGATCTGCACCATGACCAAGAGCAACCCGGGAGGAAAGGATTTCCATCCTAGGTATATAGTCCATTATTCGTGGGAGTCAGGGCAGGGACTCGAGGCAGGAACCTGGAGGTGGGAACCAATGCAGAGACTACAAAGGAGTGATTACTGGCTTGGTCCTCTTGGCTTGCTCACTTCGCTTTCTTGCACACCCCAGAACCACCTGCTCTAGGACAGTACCTCCTACAGTGGGCTGGACCCTTTCATATAAATCATTAATCAAGAAAATGCTCTCTACAGGCCAATCTGGTGGAGACAGTTTTTTTTCCACTGAGGCTCCCTCTTCCCAAATGACTTTGGCTTGTGTCAGGCTGATGAAACAGAAGGTAGCACAGGAACTCAGGGCTTCCAGAGAGAGCATTAATCCTTATGCTGGTAATTCCACTGAAACTCGTGTGTGTGTGTGTGTGTGTGTGTGTGTGTGTGTGTGTGTGTGTGTGTGTATTTCAGGGTCCAGCCTTTTGAGTCTCAACCCTTCTTTCTGTAAGTGGTTTCTGAGTTAAAGACAAAGGGGCTTAGATTCAGAACACAGAAGCCATGTGTTTTTTGGGGGGGGGTTTCTGCCCTCAGCTTCCTGATCATTCATCCATGATTTAGGTTCTGATAATGCCATCATTGGTCTGTTGTCTGTCTATTGTGCCCCTAGCTTGCCATGCTCTTTAAACCATCTACCTCTTCATGAGTTGGGTGTTGCAGTGACTAACTGTGCTCACAGCAGAGTGTATGTCTGTGTTTCCCTTGAATTCCACGTGGTGAAATCCAAAGGCTTAGTGAACTGGGAATAGGAGGCCCTGTTTTTAGGAGGTAACTATGTTATGAAGGTAGATCTCCTGGGGCTGAGATTAGTCCTCTCACCTTTTTCTATCTCCTGTGTCTGCAGAGAGACAAAGCCTGTCTATGAACTAGGCTCTTGTCCATGCCGTCTCTTTTGGCACCATGGTCTTGAACTTCAACCTGTATGATGGTATTAAATAAATATTTGTTGTTTAAGCTTTGAAATCTTATTGCCTTGGCATTGGGTGTCTTCTGCATCAGGACATTGTCATGAAAAGTGTTTTCACTGTGTAGCAGATTCGTGTTTGTACACCAACTTCCCCGGCCTGCATCTGTCGAGGCGACTTTGGAATTTCTACTTAACTTAGTGTTGTCAATCTTATCTCAATGTTAGAACTACTACTTGGGCCAGGATATAAAGCTTTGTGTTACAGGACAGTGTTCTCAGAGTGTGATTCCTTTACTTGACCCAATTCTAGCACCTTAGGATTCAATTCTGTGCATGCCTTCCCAGGTTCCATAGTTATGCTAATAACTGTCAAGCATCCTGGACTATTTGCTCTCTACATATTAGCAATCCATTGTGTTGTGGCTTGATTTTGTGGACCTCAGATGCCTGTAGGCTTCTCTCTCTTGACCAGTAAGTTGATGAAGAACTTCAGAGGCATTGTATGTTGCCATAAAAGACAGAGGTCTCTTCATCAGTTTCAAGCAAGGGAGTGACCTGAAGTGACAGGGATCAGTAAGGTACTTCTACAGACCACAAGGTCAGACAGATCTGGGGGTAAAGGAAGGAACAAAGCACACATATCCACATCCTGCTCAGAACCTGGACTCGTTTCTTGCATCTTGAGGACTCATCAATGACTTTAGCTGGGAAAGCAAAAAAAATGATCAGATTTTTGTTTCACTAAATGGCCTGCTGCAAGGCGATGCGATTGTAGTTGGAAATGGGTCAGAGGAGAATCAGGGTGGGCACTCTGGAGGCTGTTCAGGGAATTCAGGAAGAGCTCTTGGTGGTTTGAACTAGGTTGATGACAATGAAGACTGAGGGAAGGGATGGATGGCAGAGAACACGAAGGAGGGTAATGGCATCCAAATCAAGGAGGACTTTGGTTGGAGTCACCAGGAAGAGCAACAGGTTTAGGGGTGAGAAATGGGGTCAGTAAGATGGCTTCCATTTGGAATTTGAATAAGTCCAAACCATACTTGGGCAACAAGTGACAGTTATTTAAGACAAAAGGCAGATGGGAGTGGTGGCTGGACTAGATACCAACATCAAATATGCTGGGAAGACCCAAAAGGCAAGGCCTACGTTTATGTCCCTGGTCCTTCATCTTTGAAGTGAGCCAGTTGGCTTTCACAGTTCCTTTCATCAGGAGGTGAAGGGTTGAAGCTCAATGCCCCAGACAACATTTTGAAAGGAGTCTGCAAAAGTAAGTGATTTTGTTTTGAAGTCAATGGCATTAAGTCTGGCGCCAACTTGCTTCTGTGGCTACAGAAAGAGAGGTAGGCAAATGAAGAATAGGGAGGGCCTGTGGATGCTGTCCACACAAATCCCAAGAAAGGAAATGAACTCAGCGATGTAGCTGGGAAGGGCATGCAGGCCCAAGTGACGGCAAAACAGAAATCTCTTCTGTGGTATGTGAGCGCCATTTGCCTGGGCTTATTGGGGCTTGAGAAAGAGCAAAAAGAAAGAAAGAAAATGGCTACATCACATCATCTGATGGTGCTCCACAGGACAGGGAAGCGGGCAGCAGAGATGCAGATGTGGCTTTGAGAAGGATCCGTGAGGAAAGAGCTGAGCGCTCAGGGAACAGTTGCCCAAGATGCTAAGTACCCGGTTTGCACGGCTTCCAGCAGCATCGTCCTTTTGCTTTGTTTGTTTGTGGTGGGGTTGTTCTGTGCTGTTGACTGCTAATGCACACGGTATTTCGGGGCTTGCGAGTCAATGAATATCAAATGTGGTTAACAGAGCTGAGGATACCTGGACCTGTGTACTGTGCCTATGGAAGAAGGGATGGTATTTAAGCTGTTTTAGTTAGAAAAATATTCCTCTTAATTAGGAATAAGCATGAGAAGAATCCATTTTCTTCATTTTCCCTAATCAAATCAGAAAACCATTCCTTTTGATTAGGAACCCTTATTCTCCCCCACTTAAAATCTCAAAGGAGCGGCTCAGACAATGTTAGGTGTGCTTACCTCTCACTCTGTCTCCAGAGGGAACGATAGTCTGTGAGTGAGTAGTCTGAAAAATATATTCCAGGTAATTTACGACAGTGGTATTCGGGTTTCATTGTGCATCTTAACTGGATCCACTGGGAACGAATGGGCGAGTCAATTATTCTAAAAACCTCGGTTTGAAGATGGTTTCATTGTTGCAGATGTCTTCGATGAATCGGCGGTGCCTTAATACCTTGTAGACGGGGAACAAATGTAATTTGAAGGGAATTTTTCACAGGAATTTAGGAGTTTGGAAGAAGTGCCATCCTCCTGTGAGGTTTATCAGTTGATAACCATGCATGGGCCGCCAGTGGGGGTGAGATAGGGTGTCAGAGTGATTTCTCCACTGTATCCACTGAAAGGCAGGCTCGCATTCACGCCCCGTTTTTGCTGTTAACACGGTGAGGAAGATTTGTCTTCTTAGTCAAACACAAAGCTCCCTGAGACCGGGCTGAAGAGCTCAGATGATCAGATGATCGTCTCTACCTGTTCTTCCTTAGCTCCACCATCTCCAGGCTCCTGACTAAGCCCAGTTTCCTCTTAGAAGAGGGTGGCTGCCCTATGGCACTGTTCACAGAGAATCCACTCTACTCTCTCTTTTCACTCCTTTGGTTCTCAGGGTGTCCTTAACCCATGGCTTGTTTTTGTTGTTGGTCATCCCTCTGTTTTAACAATGGTAGTGCCAAGCTATTATCACGTTAAGACCATTGCGTGGACACTGTCACTTTTAAAGGGTGCGTTCCCCTCCCCCAGGGCTGCTGAGCCTCTGCAAGGGAACGTGATTGTCTTCTCTGTCTTTCATCCATGCCATTTTGGATGGGCAGGCCTGGGAACCTCACATCTGCATGGATTCATTCATCCCTCATCTCTCTTCCTTCTTCCACCTGAAACCCCCCTCCCCCCACGTCAGATATCTGGGCTGTAACAAGTTCCCTGGAGGAGGAGTGGCCCCCTTCTCTCCAAGATGGTTCAGCAACATTTCTACATGTGGCAGGCACATGGCTGCACAGTCTGCCTCTGCGTGGGATTGGATGCTGACTGACAAAGCACCAATGGTAACTAATTTCCTATTCCCAGAGCTCAGCCAGGCTCTGCTCCTCACAGGTGGCAAAGGCTGGACTGTAGGCCCGGAGAAACTGGGAGCATCTGGGTGAGTTTTCATATTTCATGTTTCTCTGATGTATCTGAGAGGCCGGGAGGGAAGAGTGTGGGTGGTACAGCCTCTGGGGTGTAAGCGACACTCTGAGAGCATTCCCGTCCTCCTTTGTGGTGGCTCCCTGATCTAACAGGAACAGAGGGCTGCATAGAAAATGCCTACACTTTCAAGTCTATCTGATGTGTTTGGGGACTTGAGCAAGGGGGCACTTTTCCAAACTGGTAAAAAAAAAGACCCCCAACATGGAAGTAAGAGAAAACCCTTAAAAATATCTGAAGGCATATTAAAATAAACAGGCCTAACACAACTTTTCACATAGCCACACAGGCATAACCCTCATGCCTGGAAATCCTGGAGACTCTATGAATAAATGAGATTCAAGGCAGAGGCTTGGAGGATTAGGCTGATGGATGCAAACGATTCTTGTACAGTTCCATGTGCTATAACCTCCTCTCTCTACATCACTGTTAATCAGACCTAAGGTCTATTAGATAGCATTTTATTTTGAAACCGGTTCTTACTATGTAGCCCTGCCTGGCCTGGAACTCACTGTGTAGACCAGACTGGCCTGGAACTTACAAAGATCTGCCTGACTGCCTCTTGAGTGCTATGATTAAAGGAGGATGGCACTGTGCCCGGCCCTTGATGCCAATTATTTTATGTTCTACCAGGAAGGTAGTTCATCTAGTTCTTTTTGAGTCAGCAACACTAAGTGACAAGCCAAATGCGTCTTTGAATTCTCTGTGGTGGACTGGCAGACATCATTAGCTCTCCCTCCTCTACCGAAGCTTCGATGTGACCTTTCTCCTTCTCTGTCGTCCTCTATGCACTTTGGAAAGGTAGATTTGTCCCCTAAGCAACCGGATGTGGAAATCCATGTAAAAGATGGTGTATGTATTTCAAACAACTCGACCACACGGAGCCTAAAG
The DNA here is from genome assembly GCF_011064425.1 of Rattus rattus. Taxonomy (NCBI): domain Eukaryota; kingdom Metazoa; phylum Chordata; class Mammalia; order Rodentia; family Muridae; genus Rattus; species Rattus rattus. Next base: position 87,716,831 of record NC_046164.1, on the reverse strand, counting down.
CATTTGGGGGCGGAGCTTTAAGTTAGGTCAGTCTTCTCCCAGACACCGTGAGCCCCCGTGCCCTACGATTACTGTCCAGGATGCACTGTGGTACCTGCTCGGTGTGTGCACCTTGGGAAAAACTCTTTGCCGTCCCTTGTTTCTGCTTTTCCACAGAAGATTTTGCCTGGCTCCCCTTCCCTTAGGTCCTCACCGATAGTTAAGTGGTTAGCCTAGAACTGAATGGCGGCAATGGCGGCCAGCTCATGACAGCTTAGGCTGTTCTTCCTGGGATGGGGAGATCAGGGTTAATAAAGGGTACCGAAGCCCCTTGATTGTAAAAATTATATCTGACCATAGGATGTAATCACGGCTCCTAAATCAGAGTATGTGCACAGTGGTCTATTCTCAGGCTGATAGACAGGCTGGCTGAAGGGTCTTGAGTGGGTCCCACAAATACCAAAACCTTCACCTAGGAGTGCATTCCACATGCGATTATTGGATCAGAGCACATCTGCTTATGGACCTTAGAAACTTCCAGAACCTTCCTAACAGAGCTCTTATCCCTACTGGCTTTGGTTGATACAGGAATTTTCTCCAGTAATTTTCCCAGTTTGGACCATAGTCGTCTCTCTTTCATCAGAGACCCCTGGATCCACTATATCCGGGTAGTAAGAAGAGTAAGACATATTCAGAGGTACCTGGCCAAGGAACCTTGTCAGCAGCGAGCACTGGGGGGCACTTTGGAGGATGGTGCGTGCTTGTGCTATTTGGACTTTTATGGGTAACCCATACGGAGAATGAGAGAAGGTCCCTAGTTAAGAGGTGAATAGAGGGCAGACTTAGGCTCTGGTAACAGTGTTGAACAATGGAAAAGAATGGTCTCCTGTCACTTGCCATCGAGGACTAGAAGTATTGTAGAAAATGTGCTCACCTGCTAACCCTGTCTCAATAGAGATAAAGAAGGAAAAGAAATTAGGCTTAGTGATCCGAGTTTCACTCCGCTGCTGCCTGACTCTGCCTGCACACACGCGGAGGCGAGGCAGAACTTGATAAAGGAAGCATGATGGCAGGGGGAGGCTGCTCACTTCATCGCAACGAGACCGGAGCACACATGCTCCAGGGCATGACCCAGTGACATAGCTTCTCCCATCTGCTGAAGATTCTACCACCTCCCGGGAGTTAGTGCCAAAGGCTGGGGCGGTAAGCACTTAACACACAGCTTCAGAGAACACCCACCATTCAAGCCTCAACAATGCCCATTTTACAGATCCTCATCTAGAAGCCTGGGGAGGGTCTACAAAGTGTCTGGCAGAGATTAATGGTTGACTTAGTGCCGGGATCACACCACACAGTCAGCTTGCAGAATGGGTGTGCTGAACACTGCATCTCCAGTCACTGTCACACTGGGAACAGTGAGCTGGTCTCTCAGAGACTCATAGAGGAGGAGAAACATTTCTAAATTTCTTAATCAGAGCTCACCGAGTTTCCAGGCTGGCACAACCACCTCTGGTGGGCTGACTGGTTTTCTTCTCTGCCATGCCCAGCCCTCCACCCTACCCCTGTTTCCATGGCATGAAAAGTACAGTCACTGTCATGAAGATGGTGGCTAATGGTGGTGGCTCATTCAGGAGCTGTGTTTACACTGGATATCTACCTAGTGTTGGATCATAAGGCAGAGAAGGACTCTTCAGCTTAAGAGGGACATGTACTTATATCCTGTGGTCACAGGCGATGCTACTGGATCAAGCCAGGGGCTCTAGTCTTTCCTAAGAACTTAAAACTCAGGAATGCTTAAAACCTGACCCATCACTTCCTTTCTCCACAGAGGCCTCCTGTTCATAGTCTCCTCATGTCACACAGTCTCCCCTTCTGCACTCCCAGCATTTCCGTGTGCATTTTGCATAACTTCACTATAGGATGACTTAATTTTAGTGAGTGTTAAGAAAGTGCGAATTTGTGAGCAACACAGGAACTCACTCTTTCTTTCTTTCTTTCTTTCTTTCTTTCTTTGTTCCTTTCTTAGCACTTAAGTTTTTTTCAGAGTCTACTTTTAATGATGGTTGTTAAATGCTTTAACCTCCCCTTTAGCCCACCACCCACCATGTGTGTTATCTGAAAACTGGCAGTTCAGTTCACAGGCTAGCGGTGGCAGCTCGATTCACTCGGAAACACTTCACATGTACACCAGCAGTCCAGCTTGATGGTGTCGTGATAGCAGACACCAATCAACAGTGTTGGCATGACTCAGCGGAGACAGCCAGGCCTCAGCCTCAGCATGAGTCAGCAAGAGGGACAAGGAGGGATGCCAGGAGATGTTCTCAGCTGTGCCTCTCTCGGTGAAATGAAGATCAGCGAAGAGGAGAGACTAACAAGCATTGCACAGCTAGCTCTATAAGCAACCCAAGCTCCCCGTCTCTGTTACTGTTCCTTGAGTCCTATTTATATCCCTCCAAACATCATGTGTCCTCCGTGGGTCTTGCCTCAGCTGACATCACTCTGCCAATCAACCTGAGTCTGCTGAAGCGGCAAGAAGTTGAAGCACAGCACCAGAAGATTTTGGCACATTTCTTTCTATGGAGTCCTAGCAAATGCAGCTCAACTATGCAATGTAAACTGGACCAGTAAGTGCATGTCATTAGCGAGGATTCCTTCATTACATGTCCTTTCATGTGCTTGCTTCAGCAGAACATCCTTTCACCTGTGTCCACTTCAGGAAAACACTCCTTCATGTGTTTGCCCCAGCAAAACACTATCCAACACAACTGACTTTCCAAAGAATTCTTACGTTTCCACTTCATTTTCTTTCTTTCTTTCTTTCTTTCTTTCTTTCTTTCTTTCTTTCTTTCTTTCTTTCTTCCTTCCTTCCTTCCTTTCTTTCGTTGTTTCTCTCTCTCTCTTTCTTTCTTTCTTTCTTTCTTTCTTTCTTTCTTTCTTTCTGGTTTTGTTTCTACACAGAACAGATATCTGCACTTGACTGAGCTGACTACTTCATCCTATTACTGTTTCATCCCCATGAAGCAACTCTGGACTTTGGAAGGGGACGAAACATCATACTGGGATTTTCGTAGCACCTGCTACTAATCTTTGCTTAAAGATAGAAATCTGTATTGTGTGCAGTTATGTGGATTAACCAGTAATAATAATAGCATTTATTAGCCCATTTTACTGGTGGAGGGAGGGAATCATCTAACCCTTTAGTACAGGACATGAGGCATAATCAGGTTCCAGTCCTTAGCCTGGGATCAGCTCTTCTGTAATTTCTTTAGAGGTTGTACTGAGACATTCTGTGAGCGACATAAGTCACTCACAAAGTACACGTATGAGGGGGCGGGGCATGACTATAAGTTTGAGTTATGGCTAACATAGCGAGGATGTCTCTCCATGGTACTGAGGGTTAGTCTGGGGGTTGTATACTGTCAGAAGGGGTGTGGATTCTTATTTATTTATTGAGTCTAACATTTAATATTTATTCATTTTTAGTTAATTTTTATATAATATATTTTGATTGTATTCTTTCCCTTCCCAGATCATCCCACCTTCCTATCACCCAACTTCATGTTCATCCTCTCTGTCTCTCTGTTCTCTCTCTCTCTCTCAAAATCAGAAAAACAACAAAAATCAAAACAGAGACAAACTAAAACATCAATATGATTAAAAACTACCAAAATTTAAAAGTGTACATACATTAAAAAAAACAAAAAACATAAAACAACAACAAAACAATCCATGGCGTCCATTTTGTATTGGCCAACTACTCCTGGGCATACAGCCCACCCTGGACTGTGGTTGGTGTAGCATGGGTTCGTATTTAAATGCATATTCCAGGCCTTTCTTCAGGACAGCTGCATCAGAGCACTTGTGGGACATCCTAGGACCCTCCATCTTCTGCATGTCCTTGGGTGATACTTGTACTCATGGATGTGAGGGACTAACTGGTCAAATGTTTCCCTGCATCAGCAGCAACTGACTAAATGGAACTTTCAGATAAAAAAAGGTTTTGGTTAATATTTTATGAGATGGTTTCTCTTTTCCTGTTATTTTTCATTTTTTTCTAGATATTTAGAATGACATATAAAATCAATAAAAGAAAAGAATAGTATCATTTTAAAAGACATCAGTTTCTTTGTCCTTTGGAATCTGACAGGGCTTCTCTATAAGCACATGAAACTCGTTTTTCCTAGGCATACAAATTGTTGCAATTGATGAGTCTTGTGAAACTGCAACGGGCAAAATGCATGTGCAAAAGGATGCAGTGTGGAAGCAGGGTCCCCATGATGCACACCTCGGGTAGAAGCAAAGAAGAGATTTTTGGAAGAATCTTTCTGTTGACCTAGTTTTCTTTGGGATGAAGTTTAATGACCTTTCTTTCCCTCAGATCCTCAGGTTCCCCCCTCCCCACACAAAAAGTCTTTCAAATACCATTTTTAAATGGACTCTAGCAAAGTATCCTCAATGAAACTGCAGGGTTATTTCTTTTTGAACCGCACTTACGAATATGTTGATAAACAGACATTCCCTTGAATTGAGAAGTTTGAATTTCTGCCAGGAAGGTATAATCAAGCCTTGTCTGTTGCCTTGCTAGAGCCCCGTTTTTTTTTCTTTTAGAGGCAAAATTCAAATGGGATTAATATTGCAGTCACAAAAAAATTGGGTTCTTGTGGCTAAAAGTAGACATAAGAATCTGAATTTAATTTTATAGCTCATATGGTCTGGTGGTCACACTGAATCCCAGAAAGATAAAAGGGATTTTTCTAAAGTCTTCCAGCTAATCGGCATCAGAGCTGGTGAATTAAGTGTCCAGGCTCCTGGTCCACTGCTCATCCCAGAGCAGCTCCAGAAAGGGGTCCACCTCGTCCGCATCAAGTCTCTTTTTAGCATGCTGATGGTCATGGCAAGGGATGGAGAGTTCACATATGAGTTCCCCCTGGCATCAGACATTTAGGAGAGCTGGTGTCCCTCAGGGAGACATATACCTGGTGTTTTTTCTTTCTTTCTTTCTTTTTTTTTTTTGACAGAAACACTTCTTAATAACAAAACTTGGTCATTGTATAAACAGTACTGGCCTTTTTGATATGCTAAAAATTAAGCGGTTCATTTCATTTCTTTTCTTTTCTTTATTAACTTGAGTATTTCTTATTTACATTTCGATTGTTATTCCCTTTCCCGGTTTCCAGGCCAACATCCCCCTAACCCCTCCCCCTCCCCTTCTATGGGTGTTCCCCAACCCCATCCTCCCCCCATTACTTCCCTCCCCCCAAAAAAACCCCTTCACTGGGGGTTCAGTCTTGGCAGGACCCAGGGCTACCACTTCCACTGGTGCTCTTACTAGGCTATTCATTGCTACCTAAAGCAGTTCATTTCTTAACCATCCACATTTGTTACATAGTATTCCAACCGTAAGATGTTAGCACACAGTTACAGCTGCCCATTGGCTTGGTTGTCACTTTATGCTCCACTTTTACAATCTGTCTGTCTGTCTGACATGCCTGTTAAGACAGTTGCATAGGAAAATGGGATCACTATTATGGTGATATTTCAAGTGTTAGAAGCTATATGCAAATTCCTCAGCTTCGCCGTGAATGTTATACATGTCAAGAACACAGTAGCCAAGGGAAGAAAAATGAGGAGGAAGACGAGAATAAGAGGGAGGAAGAGCCCGCCATCACCCTCTCCTTACGGCTTCAACCCCAGCTGCCCACCTTGAGGACTGCGTTGTTGGTGAATGGGTGGCTGACTCCCACCACTTCCGGCCCGGTTACTTCTTCATTCCCGTTGGCCCCAACTCAAAGCATAACATCGCTCTAGGATATTTTACTTTTCGCATTCCCTGTTCCTGAGTGGAAAACTCCAGAAAGGTGCAGGGATTACGCAATGACATAAACTTTTCCAAAGATTTAGAGAGCCGAAGTCAGCTGGGTGAGAAAACAAATAGAGAAAATACTAAAATAACATTGGGGGCAGAGGCCCCCACGGAACCTGCCAAAAAAGATACAAAGTCTGATTAGAATAATTATTTTAATTGAATTATCATTTTAAATCAATTAAAGCGAAGGATTTCAGTGGAAGGATGCCAAATCCTGCGCATGGGATCCATTTGTTGGGCAGCGGGTTGGGGCCCAAATGACATGCGTGATTGCTGCGTGCGCTCATGCCCTCCTCGGTAAACACACGCAAACCTCTCACAATTGCTCTTCACACCCAGGGCTGCGGAGCTCAGCAAGGCCGAGGCCTGTAATGGGATAACACAGGGTGATTATGTGGTTTAGTAACTATTCATATATTAAGGGGTGTGTTTGAAGGCTGCCAATAGCAGATGTCAGTGTCCTAGGCTTCCCCAGAGGAAAGATGAATTATTTTAAGAGTTTAGGGGAAAACAAGCCAGGGCAGAAAAGATTAGCTCCTTCTACTTCACCCCTTCCATAACTGGTTACCTTTGCGGTCCCTTCCAGGGCACTGGAAGTGCTTTCCACGTCTCTGGGCCTCAGCGATAATGTACTTCGAGAGGAGGCTGATTGCGCCGACTGAAATCCATCCTGGCCAAAGGCTGCAGCTGTTTCCATTTACAATCTGTATTTTTGGAGCTCGTGCCTGTTCCAGGGAAGGATGGGATAATTGATTTAAATCAAATTATGAAACACGATACTCTGAATTCCTAAAAACATGTTTCCCGGCTCTGCGTTCAGGAACGGAGCCTTACAGGTATTGTGGGATGGGGATGGCGGAGGCTGCGCCTCTCTCTCTCGGACCGTGTGGATGTTCATGGGTGTGTGCATACGTGTGCCTGTGTGCGTGTTCACACTCTTGTGTTCGTACTTGGGCCACATTCGCCTGAAACCCTTAAGCGGGTGTGATGCCCTTTCGTTATAGGCGAGAAGCCACCGTCCCTCACTCCAGGAACAGCCGTTGATTGGAGTAGCAAGCGTCTTGAGTTTCATCTCTGATCACAGAGCTAAAATTAAAGACTGTACTTTGCCTAAATGACAAAGGGAATGGATGAGGGCTCAGCAGAAGATGCTAATAACTTTAAGACCTAGCTGCATCACACATTCATTTCCATTTGGAAAGACAATTTGCCTCTTAGATTCTAAAAGCTATTTTAGAACGGTTTCAAAATCAAGAGCCTTAATGTTGCTTTGCTCCCATCTGTAGTCTAAATTATTTGTAATTAAGTTAAATAGCTTCATATAAATAGTAGACCTATGCAGCCTGAGAATGATTGTTTCCCACACAGCCACGCTCTGTGAATTGTCGGCTGCAACTGTGTCTTTGTAGAGCAGAGCTTGCTGTCTTATACACAGTGCTCGCCTGGAGTTTGAGAAAATGATTGCCCAGGTGCTGCAGCCTGACTAACCAGAGTGCCCCGAACCAGTCAGACGACTGCCTTCAAGTTGTCCCTCTGCAAATGTGGGTCAGATTCGTAATCTCTTGTTGCCTCAGTTTCTTGTCTGTGAAATGGAAAATCATGAAGAACATAAAGGAATTAGGATAGTCCTATTTTGGATTATTATCGAAGACCAACCAACACTCCTCCCAGTGCTGTACAGTTTCTACAGTGTTTGCCGTCCTTTCTTTGGATGGCTTGTTGAGCCTTGACAGACACACCGGGTAAGTATTCTTGGAGCTTCTCTTACAACAGCCCAGCCCAGCCTGGGGCAGTTTGGAAAGGAAGAACGTTCTTCTAACCTTACATACTGCATTGCACGAGCATACCTAAGGAGGCTAACTGCCCAGGCAAGGTGCTGAAAGGATGGGACATTTTGAAGTCGTAACTTGACTATTTTTTTTTCTTTTTTGTATGAATGGGGAACTGAAAGCCAAAGTGGGAACTCTTTGGACCAGGACTTAATTTTGAAAACCATTCTCTGGGTGTAAGAATACGAGCATAAAAGCCCGTGATTCCTTCTACCTTTGGCTTTCTCCCCAGCAGCGAACAGAGGCGTGGCTCTGCAAAGGGTTTCCTTTGTAAGTGAGCCACACGTGATCGTGGTAGCACGGTGGCGCTCTAGGAAGTGCCGGGATGCTATGCTCAGTCTTGAGCCCCACATTCTCGTTTCAGGTCTTGAGGCTCTTAAGGTAGTTAAGAAGAGGCTTCCAGATGTAGGCTGGTCGACAGTGTACACACTTTTACCTTAGATGGCATGAATTCAGCAAGAAGGCCAGAAAACCCAACTCTTGAAGGTCGAAATCGTCCTTAAAGCTAGCCTTTAGAATTACTGTTGCGGTGCATTTTGGTTTAATAGTTACACGTATTTAAAATGGTGTATGCAGAGTCAGCAGTTCTCAGTCCAATTCTCATTGCTACTCACTTCTGCTACCAGGGCTGGAGAGATGGCTGAGTGGTTGAGAGCACTGGCTGCTCTTCCAGAGGTCCTGAGTTCAGTTCCCAGCAACCACATGGTGGCTCGCAACCATCTGTAATGGAATCCAATGGTCTCCTCTGGTGTGTCTGAAGACAGTGATGGTCTACTCACATATATAAAATAAGTTAATTAATTAATCAAAACAAATAAACAAAAAAAACAAGTGTTCTATCCACCTCCACAACTCATAGAAAGCCCCTTTTTAACACTCAGAACTCTGTCCTCTGGTGTTCATCTCCACATTGGTAAAACAATGTGCTGTAACTACTACACTTTAAAAATCCCTGGGTTACTTTTACCCGGTGTCTGGCAAGGTTCAACAAGCCATCCAAAGAAAGGACAGCAAACACTGTAGAAACTGTACATCACTGGGAGGAGTGTTGGTTGGTCTGCGAAGGTATGTGTTGAACACTCCTTTAAATTGCCATACCTTACTTCCCCCCATTTTCTCAGTATAGCCTTATCAAGTATTTTGACTAGGCACGGTAGTCAAAGTTTTCATTATGACAATGTCAGTAGACCGGCATTAATGCAGTACAATTACTTCTAAGTGTTGTTCTGTTCTTGGTTTCTACGGACTTGTCTGCTCACTCCAGATTTTGCTGAATTATAAGCAATTTTTCAAAAAATCACAGAGGTTTATATCATGCTCGTGTTGCACGTCTACTCTGGGATGCTAATCAGAGATGAGGAAGGGACTGTTTATTGTGCTTGCCTAGAGTCCTAAGTAAGAGAACAACAGTATTTTTGAGAATAGTAGGTCTTCAGGCACCAGGGCAGGCACTGAAGCAGCACTGAGAGATCCTGAGCTAGAAGCAATGTGGACACAGTGTTCTTACTTACAATTCCTTGGATATGACTGGTACAGGGCCTCTCCTACCCATAGGGTACCTTTCGAAAAATGACCCTACCATGTGTCGACACCAAGAGTAAGAAGCATTTCAGATTACTTTTGAACTTTTTCTTAATTTTTTCCCAATTGATCTGTCAGATGCGGTTCTCAATTCTGCCCTCCCCCAAATGTTTGCATTTAGTCTTTAATTAACTACTAAAAAATGAAGAGAAAGCCTTGGGAGCCCCTCCTTCACGGTTGCCACACAGCCGCCACCAAGGCTGCTTCCCTTGGTTTGGGGTTCAATCCTCTGCTTCACAGCTCTCCCTGACACTTTACACTCATGGCTTGTTTGCATCTACACAGCTCATTACATTAGCTTAAGACAGGGGTCGGGTAGCTATGACAATACCATGTCTGTTCCTCACAGTTTCAGTTTTGAAATGGCTGGGCAAAGAGTACTGGGTTGAAAGTCATGGCTTCCCAAGATTTTGAAGTCATGAATCCAGGGTGACCCAGCACCTTTGCACATGACTGGGACCTCACTGAAATATCCTAAGAATTTTCACTTTAGGGGTTGAGGGAGGTGGCTCTATTGTGGAGGAGATAGCCCAACTGGTAAAATATGTAAAGGTGGAAGAAACCGATTGAAGATCTCCAACACTCAGGTAAAAATATAGTGGCAGGCACATTTGTAATGCTAGTGGTATTGAGGCAAAATAGGTAGATTCCTGAAACCCACTGGCCAGCCAGCCTGGCTGCATTCATGAGCCCCAGATTCAATGGGTGACCCAGTCTCAAACGGTAAGGTGGAGAACATCCGAAGAGCATCCTGATGTCAACACACACACACACACACACACACACACACACACACACACACACACACACACACACACACACGGGTGCACACATACAGGGAATTCTCACTCTAGCACAATTTTCACAATGCTGCGTCTACTATGTATGCTCTGCCGCTGTGTGCCCATAGTTCCCATGGTTTAAATCACTTTTGCTTACTATCCTGTTTGCTTGGGGTGATAAAAATGGGTGATCTTCAGAAGATTCATGATTTTACTTCATAAAAATTATTCTATCACTTGACTGATAGCTTCCATCTCACCATTTCAAGATGTAGTTGCTAAGGAGTCTTTACAAACTTTGCACTGGAGCCATCAGACTGATTCTCCGGACTTCTGTTTTCTTTCTATTTCCCATTTCTGCCATTTTGTAATTTTCTTTTAGGAAGTCCACATTATTTTATTATCTTTTAAAACTATTATTTACTTAAAAATATTTGGATTATGTGATTTAACTTTTTATTAGTGTTTATTTATTGATAAGTATTATTGATAGGTTTGTTCTCTCTCTCTCTCTCTCTCTCTCTCTCTCTCTCTCTCTCCCTTGTTCTCCATCTCTCTGTTTTTGAGGCAGGGTCTCATTCTGCATCCCAGGCTGTCCTGACACTCTCATGTAGCTCAGACTGGCCTCAGCCATGTAGCAATTCTCCCTTCTCAACCTTCTGAGGTCTGGGCTTATAGACGTGAACCACTCTACCTGGCTTCAATCGACAACTTCCCTACAACTTTTCATTCACGTATATCCTGTAGTCTTCCACTTCAACTTTATTTCCCAACTCAATCATTCCCCTCCCTTTCGTGAACAGTCCCATATTTTCCAAATAGCCATGAGGTCAAGCCAGTAAGCACCACCTTCCATGGCCTCTGCATCAGCTCCTGTCCCCAGGTTCCTGTCCTGCTTGAGTTCCTATCTTAACTTTTTTTTTGATGCTAAACTGTGATGTGGAACTGTAAGTCAGATAAACCCTTTGCTTTCTAGGTTGCTTCGGTCATGGTGTCATTACAGTAATAGTAACCTTAACTGGTGTGTGTGTGTGTGTGTGTGTGTGTGTGTATGCATGCTTGTACATGTATATATGCACATACACATGTATATATTCCCTTATATGCCATCTCTCTCTCTCTCTATATATATATGTATATATATACGTATATATATATGTTTCATATCATTGTATATAATATATTCCATGTCTCACATGTGACAGAAAACATACAATATTTGTCTTTCAGGACCTGGATTATTTTTCTTAATATATACCAATCTTCAATCCTTCCATCTGTTGTTGGACTCATAAAAATTGGCCACTGCTTCTATGATGTCAGATCATTCTTAGCAGACATGATCATGAACTTGAGTTTAACACATTTCCAGAACCTATATTTTGTCCTGTAGGTGGTGAGTATATTCTCACAAACAAGTTTAAGATAAAGGCCTAGTCAGAAAAGCCTAGTCATTCTTTGAGAAGTTGAAACTAGACTCAATTCATCATAGCTCACAGTAGATGCTGACAAATGTTTTCCCAAGAAGTCAGATAATAAATACCTTAGGAATTGTGATGCAAGGTGCTACCTGTGCTACTCAAACCTGCTGTCAGAGCGCAGCAATTACCACAGACAATATAGACATGAAACGGCTTGGTTGCTCTCCTATACAACTTTATGTTTAGAAAATGGCGGTTGCTGTGGTCATCGTTTACGGACACCTGACTTGGCACATTGCAAGGAGAAAGAGCAAAAAGGGCAGAGAAATCTGCAGAGGAGAGCAGTCATGATCTCCCAGAGCCACTGAAGGTGCTGACCTCCATGATGTTTCTCATTGGCTGGCTGGCAGGCTAATGATGCACTCTCGCTTTCCTTGCCACAAGCTCTGCTCATTTTCCTTCACTCCCATTGACTCCCCTTCTTTTGGTTAGGAAATGACGTCAAACTCCCGGTCTTACATCTCTGAGAACCCAGAATGCTAACTGGTTAATAGTAATGTCTTTAATTATTGCTCTTTTCAGGGTGATTTTTAGATTGTGGACAATCTTTCCTCCTATTAAAATATTTAATGAATACAATGAACACATCTCCTTCCCGGTCCTCATCCCCTGCCTCATCTGGGATGTGTTTCAGAGACTGAGTGACGATTGTGGTTTTTGTTATAAATGTTCCTTAGCGGCAAAAACAACACTTCCACAACTTGTTTTGAAACAGTCATATCAACAAGTGTTATTACATCAAAAAAATATTAGCCTACTTTTAAAACAGGCTTTATTTTTAAGCTGATGTATATTTACTATACACAATAGCAGGTTTCATGAAGACAATTCATAGAAGTATATAAGGTCTACTCCTATGTGTGAAAAGGATAGTTCAAAAAAGTATTTATTCTGACTTGATTAGAAATTGTAATCAATGGGCAGGAGAGACAGCTCAGTGGCTAAGAGAACTAGCTTCAAAATCATGAGGACGAGAGTCAGAACCAAGCGTCCATTAACAAGCGAGGCATCCCACAAACACCTGTGAAGCCCAGCTAGGAGTGATTGGATGTTCCCTCTGGCCTCCTCCTGTAGGGCGTGCACACACAGGAGTACACACACATTGAAACATTTTTTAAAGGGAAGAATAATAATGAGACATCCATAAGATAAAGAGAAAACCATCTAGTTCCAAAGATATCTAAATTAGAAGGAACCATGTAAATTCATATTTACCATTCATTTTATAAAAATGTTATGTTTTAAAATTCTAATTTCCCTCTATTCCCAAATCCCATAGGGGAGAGAGCTGGACTCTTAGATGTGCAGACATTCCTGAGAGCGCGGGGAGACCACCACTTCTGCTCACATTCCTAGCCCAAGAGTAATCTGCCATTCTAATATCAAATAAAATCGACTTTTGACCAAAAGGTATCAAAAAAAGATAAGAAAGGACACTTCATAGTCATCAAAGGAAAAAATCCACCAAGATGAACTCTCAATCCTGAATATCTATGCTTCAAATGCAAGGGCACCTACATTCATAAAAGATACCTTATTAAAGCTCAAAGAACACATTGCTCCTCGCACAATAATAGTAGGAGACTTCGACGCCCCACTCTCATCAATGGACAGATCATGGAAACAGAAATTAAACAGAGACACTGAGAAACTAACAGAAGTTCTGAACCAAATGGATTTAACAGATATCTATAGAACATTTCATCCTAAAACAAAAGAATATACCTTCTTCTCAGCACCTCCTGGTACCTTCTTCAAAACTGACCATATAATCAGTCACAAAACAGGTCTTAACAGATATAAGAAGATTGAAACAATCCATTGTGCTTCCTATCTGATCACCACAGACTAAGGCTGGTCTTCAATAACGACAAAAAACTACAGAAAGTCCACATATACATGGAAGTTGACCAATGCTCTACTCAATGATAACTTGGTCAAGGAAGAAATAAAGAAAGAAACAAAAGAATTTTTAGAATCTAATAAAAATGAAGGAACAACATACCCAAACTTATGGGACACAATGAAAGCTGAGCTAAGAGGAAAACTCATAGCTCTCAGTGCCTCCCAAAAGGCATACACTAGCAGCTTGACAACACATCTAAAAGCTCTAGAACAAAAAGAAGTAAATACACCCAAAAGGAGTAGATAGTGGGAAATAATCAGGGCTGAAATTAACCAAGTAGAAACAAAAATAACTATACAAAGAATCAACAAAACCAGGAACTGGTTCTTTGAGAAAATCAACAACACAGATAAACCCTTAGCTATACTAACCAGGGGCCACTAACCAAAGTTAAATCAGGATCAGATAAACCATCTAAACAGTCACATAACTCCGAAGGAAATAGAATGGTTATTAAAAGTGTCCCAATGAAAAAAAAAAAGCCTAGGACCAGATGGGTTTAGCGTAGAATTCTATCAGACCTTCATAAAAGACCTAATAGCAATACTGTCCAAAATAGTCCACAAAATAGAAACAGAAGGAACACTACCCAATTCCTTCTATGAAGCCATAATTACACTTATACCTAAACCACACAAAGACCCAACAAAGAAAGAGAACTTCAGACTAATTTCCCTTACGAACATTGATGCAAAAATACTAAATAAAATTCTCGCAAACCGAATCCAAGAACACATCAAAACAATCATCTGTCATGATCAAGTAGGCTTCATCCCAGGGATGCAGGGATGTTTCAATATATGGAAATCTATCAACGTAATCCACTATATAAACAAAGAAAAAAAATCCGCATGATCATTTCATTAGATGCTGAGAAAGCATTTGACAAAATTCAACACCCCTTCATGTTAAAAGTCCTGGAAAGATCAAGAATTCAACACCCACACCTAAACATAGTAAAAACAATATGCAGCAAACCAGTAGCCAACATCAAACTAAATGGAGAGATACTTGAAGCAATCCCACTAAAATCAGGGACTAGACAAGGCTTCCTCCTCCCACCTTACGTATTCAATGCAGTACTTGAAGTCCTAGCCAGAACAATCAGACAACAAAAGGAGGTCAAAGGGATACAGATTGGAAAGGAAGAAGTCAAAATATCACTATTTGCAGATGATATGATAGTATACTTACGTGACCGCAAAAGTTCTACCAGAGAACTGCTAAGCCTGATAAACAACTTCAGCAAAGTGGCTGGGTATAAAATTAACTCAAACAAATCAGTAGCCTTCCTCTACACAAAAGAGAAACAGGATGAGAAAAAAATTAGGGAAATGACACCCTTCACAATAGTCACAAATAATATAAAATATCTTAGTATGACTCTAACCAAGCAAGTAAAAGATCTGTATGGCAAGAACTTCAAGTTCTGAAGAAAGAAATAGAAGAAGATCTCAGAAGATGAAAACTTCTCCCATGCTCATGGATTGGCAGGATAAATATAGTAAAAATGGCCATCTTGCCTAAAGCAATCTACAGATTTAATGCAGTCTCCATCAAAATTCCAACTCAATTCTTCATAGAGTTAGAAAGAGCAATTTGCAAATTCATTTGGAAGAACAACAAACCCAGGGTAGGATCCCCCCCCCCCTTGGGGGAAATTAGAGGACGTATTGAAAGAGTTGAAGGAGCTTGCAACCCCATAAAAACAAGAATGCCAACCAACCAGAGCTTCCAGGACTAAACTACTATGAGAGAGTATACATGGACTGATCCAGGGCTCCAACTGCATATGTAGCAGAGAATAGCCTTGTTGGTGCACTAGGAGGAAGGGGAAGCCCTTGGTCCTGCCAAGGTTGGACCCCCAGTGCAGGGGAATATGGGGGGTGGCAATAAGGGGGATGTATAGGGAGAATACCCTTATGGGGGAGGAGGGAGAAGGGAATGGGGTCTTATGGACAGGAAACTGGGAAGGGGAATAACCTTTGAAATGTAAGTAAAGAAATATACCTAATAAAAAATTAAAAAATAAATGCAGGATAGTGAAAGCTATCCTCAATAATAGAAGAACTTCTGGGAGAAATCACCATCCCTGACCTCGAGCTGTATTACAGAGCAATTGTGATAAAAAACTGTATGGTATTGGTACAGTGACAGACAGGCAGATAGATAAATGGAATAAACTTGAAGACCCAAAAATGAACCCTCATACCTATGGTCACTTGATCTTTGACAAAGGAGCTAAAACCATCCAGTGGAAAAAAGGTAGCATTTTCAACAAATGGTGCTGGTTCAACTGGAGGTCAGCATGTAGAAGAATGCAAATTGGTCCATTCTAATCTCCCTGTTCAAAGCTCAAGTTCAAGTGGATCAAGGACCTCTACATAAAACCAGATACACTGAAACGAATAGAAGAAAAAGTGGGGAAGAGTCTCAATCACATGGGCACAGGGGAAATTTTCCTGAACAGAACACCAATGGCTTATGCTCTAAGATCAAGAATCAACAAATCGGACCTCATGAAACTACAAAGCTTCTGTAAGGCAAAGAACACTGTCAATAGGACAAAACGGCAACCAACAGATTGGGAAAAGATCTTTACCAATCCTACATTTGATAGAGAGCTAATATCCAATATATACAAAGAACTCAAGAAGTTAGACTCCAGAGAAGCAAATAACCCTATTTAAAATGGGGTACAGAGCTAAATAGAATTCTCAGCTGAAGAATACCAAATGGCTGAGAATTACCTAAAGAAATGTTCAACATCCTTAGTCATCAGGGAAATGCAAAGCAAAACAACCCTGAGATTCCACCTCACGCCAGTCAGAATGGCTAAGATAAAAGACTCAGGTGACAACAGATGTTGGCGAGGATGTGGAAAGAGGAACACTCCTCCATTGTTGGTGGGATTGCAAGCTGGTACAACCACTTTGGAAATCAGTCTGAAGGTTCCTCAGAAAATTGGACATAGTACTACCTGAGGTCCCAGCTATACCACCCCTGGGCATATACCCAAAAGATGCTACAATATATAACAAGGGCACATGCTCCACTATATTCATAGCAGTCTTATTTATAAAAGCCAGATGCTGGAAAGAACCCAGATGTCCTTCAACAGAGGAATGGATACAGAAAATATGGTACATATGCACAATGGAGTATTACTCAGCTATTAAAAAGAATGACTTCATGAAATTCATAGGCAAATGGATGGAACTAAAAAATATCATCCTGAGGTAACCCAATCACAAAAACAAAACAAAATAAAACAAAAACCCACACATGGTATGCACTCACTGATAAATAGATTTTGGCCTAAAAGCTCAGATTACCCAAGATACAATCCACAGACAACATGAAGCTCAAGAAGAAGGATGACTAAAGTGGGGATGCTTCAGTCCTTCTTAGAAGGGGGGACAAAAATATTCATAGGAGGAGATATGGAGACAAAGTTTGGAGCAAAGACTGAAGCAATGGCCATTCAAAGCCTGTCCCGCCTGGGGATTCAGCTCATATACATACAGTCACCAAACCCAGACAATATTGCTGATACCCAGAAGTGCATGTTGAGAGGGGCCTGATATAGCTGTCTCCTGAGAGGCTCTGACAGAGCATGATAAATATAGAGGCGAATGCTTGCAGCCAATCATTGAACTGAGAACGGGGTCCCCATAGGAGGAGTTAGAGAAAGGATTGAAGGAGCTGAAGGGTTTTGCACCCCAAAAGAACAATAACACCAACCAACCATAGCTCCTAGGGATTAAACCACCATCCAAAGAGTACACATGGACAGACTCCAGCTGCATAAAGCAGAGGATGGCCTTGTTGGGCAACAAAGGGAGGAGAAGCCCTTGATTCTGCCAAGGTTGGATCCCCAGTGTAGGGGAATATCAGGGCGGAGAGGTGGGAAGGGGTTGGTGGATGGGTGGGGGAAAGGGGATAATATTCAAAATTTAAAAATTCAGTTTCAAAATTCAAATCCAATTTCTAATTTCAAAAGGATGTAAAAATAATGACATGAATTAATCAATTATAATAGTATTTATCTATTTTATTTATTTTATCATTTATATTTTATTTATCATTATACATTATAATATTATTTATTAATAAAACCAACAAATATTTATAATATTAGTATTATTTACTAAAACCTATTTCCTACCAAGGGAACACAGCTTCTTAGAATAAGAATTCTATATATGGGGAAAGAAATCTGCACAGTGAGTAGAGGAGTCCTTCAACCAAGCTCTCTCTCACAAGTGAATGTCTCAGAAGGACTCAGGAGATTTACTTAGAAACTGGGGATGGGGGTTGAAGAACTAAATGCAATGGATATAAAATATTCATAGTACTATTTGAAACAATTATTAAAACAAAAACCCATATCAAAACCATAAGCTCTGTAATACCTTACAGTGAGAGTAGAAGGGAACCAGGTCATAGTAAAATCTAGGTAGTAGAGAGAGTCTAGCCCATGCCTTGGTTTTTCTGTAGGTGCAGAACATAGAATGGGGTAGACAACCAGCTGATGGGAAGCTTCTCCTTAGAGGAATATTTCAAGAAGTAAAAAAGAACCAGTTAAAAAGATACATTGTAACAACTGAGATGAACACGATTGCTCTGGCTCATGGGTTTGGTGTGCGCATGTGTTGGGCGTGGCCGCAGTCTCCTACGCAGCCGTTCTAGTCTGCAGTTGGAATAGGAAATACCTGTGGTGTGGAGGCACTCCGGTGCTGTATCCAAACTTAGTTTGCAAGAGCAGTGAAGTGGTGGTCCTGCCGTGGGCTGTAGTATGAAAACCTGTGATCTGGGTCTCTACCCAGCATCAATTAGTGTCTGATTCCTCTGCCCCTCCCCCATAAGACATAGCCTCACCCTGTAGCCTAGCCTGGCTTCAAACTTGTGAGTCCCGTCTTAGCCTTCCAAGTATACTACCATTTCTGGGTTGATGAAGGAGCGCGTGCGTGTGTGCGTGCGTGCGTGCGTGCGTGTGTGTATGTACGTGTGCGTGTGTGTGCAGATACGTTTGGTCTGGACCTCAAGAAGGATATACCGAGGCAGATTGTCCTTTTTAGGTAAGAGATTTATTAGGAGCGTTTTTAATGTCATGGAAAGACAGCATGGCAGAGGCTCTTGGGAGAATTCAAGCATCTATGGGGGGTGGGGCGTGGTCCTTTCTCCCAGGCTTCAGAGCAAGAGGGAGGTTCCATGCCATGTGGTTGATGAGTAGTTTATAGCATGTGCGTGCAGTCAGGCTGTGTCTTATTCCCCAGGGGGGGGGGAAGAAGAGGAGGACAGAGAGGAGGAGAGCGAGGGAAGAGCGAAGAGAGGGGTGCAGAGACAGAGGGCACAGCCTCTAAAGACACGCCCCTGGAGATTTTCTGTTCTTCAGCTAGATCCCATCTTTTTAAGTTCTTCCCTTTTCTCAACATAGCACCACTGGGGACCAAGAATGCAAAATATGACCAAAATATGGGAACCTTTCATATTAAACTATAACGACCATCCCCATATTAAGAAATGGCACAGTCCAGGGTCCAGGTCTGGCATCGCATAAAATCCCTCAAAGGACCTTGACTAGACTCGATTTTTATCAAAATTAAGTAGTGCTTGCCGCTCTGATGGCTCCGCCATCCTCTTTCTCCAAAACAGTGACCGCGATCCTCTCCTGAACCAAAGCTTAGTCAGGCCTTTACGTACCCTTCTCCCAGCTGGGCACAGGGTGCATGTGCCTCTGTTTTTCCAGGCTTTGCAAAGATTCTGCTAATTTCGTTTGGCCAGACTCCTCTATACTTGATCATCTTTGATGTTTGACCAAGTTCTTCATGGCCCCAGCATCCCTCAGGTGACCCTTGGTTACCTAGGCCTGGCTTCTCTATGGCTCACCTGTGTTGTCTCTTCTTTGCTATTCTCTGTCTGGAGCTCCTCCCTCCAACCCACTTCTGGGCCACCCATTTCTGCTCTTCCTCTGAGTTGAAGGTGAGCCTGATTCTACACGGAGGTCTCCTTTTCCCTGTTGGCAATCTTTTTCTTTTTCGGAAAAGAATCTGCAATCACTTTGCTGTTCAGCTCTGGTTTTCTGTGACACCAGCAGGAGCGTAGAGGCCTTTCTTTTTCTTCTTCTCCCCACCCTGTCTCTGGGGTTTCCCTGGGTTGCCAATTCTTGCCTGGATGGATGGATCTGAAGACCCCATCAAACATGGACCAAACCCCAAAATGTCTTTTTCATATTCTGCAATCTCACTTCCCTACTAATTTACCGTAACTAAACTGGGGTCCGTGAAATTCCCTTTTACCCTTTTAATTTTTATTCCTTATTTGTATTTGAAACATAGGGGACTGCCATTGTAACTTTTTCCCTGGGAGTCCCATGCCTTTGTGTGCTAGCACTCGATTTCCATATAAAAAGGTTCGATTTTTTTTTGTTTTGTTTTATGAACTTTCTGAAATGTTTTTGATGGTAATATAATACACCCGTAATTAAATACTGACATAGGGGGTGATTTTCTTTTGTCTAATTTCATCATTCAGGGAAGAACACAGCCGCAGCCATCACTCTCTGGGGCTGTGTGGTGTTAATGTAAGGTTTTGATTAGAGATTTTTTTCATCCCCGTTCTCCATTCGTTTTATCGGCTCTCAGAATTTTCGCAAGCTCTGCAAAGGCATCCCAGGGGGGATCCCCGCCATGTTTTAATGGCTCGGGACAGACAGGATAATGCTACATATCTCTGGGTTTCTTTCCATCCAGGCATTTACTCCGTATGCCTCAGGGTCCAGGTAAAATGTTGGCTTGGGTGGCTGATTTGAAACCTGAGCGTCCCACACAGCTGCTGTGGACACTGACTGCGGCAGAGAAAGTGACTTCTCTTCAAGTTTTATTTGGGTCATAAAAATTCATGCTGTGTACCACCTCTTTCAGAATCCGTTCCATTAAATGTGGCTAGGTCCAGAGTACACTCTGGAGGAAGCCAGGAAGCACATTAAAATGCTTAGTCTGTGACACACTTCCTTATTTTTGTCATTTTGACATTTATGTGTTGTTTCATTAGGGATTTTTAAGAGAAGACCCCTTTTCGGCAAGAAGTTTTCCCCAGATCGCCGTAAGAAGCCATAGTTTATAATCAAACAGCTGTCTGGGTTGTATGTCAGCTGAGCCCGACCACCTGCTGGCGGTTAACCTCTGGAAGGTTATTATGAGACAATTGTTGTTGTTGTTTGTTTAAAAAGTTTCAGAGCTTAAGGAAAATATTAGTAATGAGTGACTTAACCTGTACTGTTTACTGTTCTTCTCCTCGACTTGCAGATGGCGTTCCAGTGGCCAGAGGGAGGATTCCACTAAAGCCAACACTATTTTGCACTTGTTTTGGAGACAAACCATAAAAATAGGCTTGGCAGCAAGGAGTCTGCCCGGGAGGAGGGGCGGGCAGCATTGCAAAAGCCCTTTAAAAGGAAATAACCGTTTGTGGCGACTGGATGCACATGTACCATCTCAGCGCGGCCCTTGGATTCCACACGTGGTCCATGTTAAGCTGAGGTCTGGCAGAGCCGCCCACCTTCTGAGCAAGTGTGTTTCAGCCATGGCATTCTGGAGTTTGCCATCTGTTTTCTTCACTTCCCTGCTCATCCCTCTAACCAGTGGGAGAGACGGCTGCGAGTTCTCCCAGACAGCCACCGGGGGATAATTTTCTAAGTCCTATAAAACCCTGTCTCTGTACATCTTTCTGTATGAACCGATTACAAGGTGACCTGCCTCTCCCCGCCAGTCTATGGGCTCTGAATGGCCTTTGTAGAGGCGGGAATGGCTTTTTGTGGTGAAATTAGGGACAGCCAAGGATAGCAACTAGCAGGATAAGATGTTCTGTGAGGGTCAGAACCCTATTCTCCGTGTCTAGAAAAGTGGCTAGCTTATGGTGGGCACTCTCTAAATATTAAGTGAATGAATACCAACACCACTATCTTCTCCTGCTTCTCCTTCTGCTCCTCCTCCTGCTGCCCCTCCTTCTCCTGCTGCCCCTCCTCCTCTTGCTCCTCCTCCTCCTGCTCCTCCTCCTCCTCCTGCTCCTCCTCCCCTCCTGCTCCTCCTCCTGCTGCCCCTCCTCCTCTTACTTCTCCTCTTGCTCCTCCCCTTCTCTTGCTCCTCCCCTCCTCCTGCTCCTCCTCCTGCTGCCCCTCCTCTTCTTGCTCCTCCTCCTCCTGCTGCCCCTCCTCCTCCTGCTCCTCCTCCTGCTCCTCCTCCTGCTGCCCCTCCTCCTCCTGCTCCTCCTCCTGCTGCCCCCCTCCTCTTGCTCCTCCTCCCTGCTCCTCCTCCTGCTGCTCCTCCCCCTCCCGCTCCTCCTCCTCCTGCCCCTCCTCCTCCTCCTGCTCCTCCTCCTCCTGATCCTCCTCCTCCTGCTCCTTCTCCTCCCCTCCTTTATTGTCTGCTTCCTTGTTTATCATCACTCTAGTAACAGAGACAGTGGTTAGGAAACGTGGTTGACTCTCAGCACTCACATCACAAAAGTGTCAAAATCCTTTCTGGCCATGAATTTCAGAACATTTAGGGTTGAATATTTGGGCAAAAGCCTGCAGCAACTGACCTACAAAATCAAAGAAGATGAAAGATGGGAATCTGACTTGAGTCTGAAGCAACCGCATGGCTCTCACTCTGTGTCGCTGGGCAAGTTAATTTGCCTTTCTGATCCTTCACTTCTTCAGGTATAAAATGGAATAAGACCAGGTTTCCTACAGGGCTTTGTGTTACTCTGTGAAGGGAAAGCCTGGCCCAGAAGAGGGGCCATGCTTACTACTGTTACTAATGGAATGTGTTACCCCTCTACGAATATAATTGTAGCACTGCTATGGTTATTATATCACCTCTTTCTCACACTCAAGTCAGAGAAACGTCCCACCATCCACAGCGTTTTGTGGCAGAACCGCACAGGTTTGGCCAGTTCTGGCCCCTCTCCCAGTAACTGAATAGCTAAGGGCCACTCGTTTGGCTTCCGAGTTTGGCCGCTTCCTTGTGTAAAGTCAGAGAATCAGTTTCGCTGATGGTACCTGGTGGAGAAAATTTGGGAGCTATATGCTTTTCACATCCGATGGCCTTGTAGAACTTTTACTCGTTTTACAGATAAGCATTGCGCAGGTTCCCGGTTCTGCTGGTAAATATTTAAGAGCTCATTGTTTGGTGCCCATTATTCTGATTGGCTCATTTCACCTCCGCAAGTATGACGCAATCGCCATGCCCCACCTTGAGCTAAAGGCAGCTGTAGGTGCTCACCTCGGGGGAGCTTTGACTGTGGTCCTGGAGCTCAGCTAACTTTGTGACACTGAAGTTCCGGTATGCTAACTTTGTTCCGTGTTCCATATGGATACCTCAAGACAAAGATGGTGGAGACAGGTCAGAGCTGGTAGGCCCTTGCTGCTTGCGTCTGTGAAGGACTCCATGCTTAAGTTGTGCTGGAGCCGTCCTAGGAGAACTTGGGGTCGCGACCTCCACCCTTTCCTATATCGGCTCCTGCAAATGACAATGAACTCTCATCTTCTCTTACGAGTATCCCGAGAGTCTTTCCGGCCACTGTGATGCCATGGTTAGACTGCTGAGCAGGAGTTCCCACGTCGCTTCTAATGAGTAGATGGAGGGTGCCCATGATACTGCCATTGTAGCTGCTAAGTCAATGCTTATCTAAAGAACGAGTATTGAAGAAATGCAACTTAAACAAACGTCGAAGTCAAAGCCTGTGTTGGCACTGCAGTTTTACGGCATGCATAGTTACGACCATACTCATCACTTAATCCCCGTGTCATTTATTCCATGTACTCCGTGCTTGCAGGAGATATTTGTAGGCATAGGACACGCCATTTGTTCACAAGTTACTCTTCTGCTTGCCAGTGGCAGTCGTCTTCGCACCCGTGAGTAAAGATAGGTAGAATGTCATAGACACAAAGTGCTGTCCTTATTATATCCTCCTTATGTTCTCAGTGCCATCGGCTGAGGTATGGGGATAATGTAAAAATGAGGTAATACTATGGGGAGAGGCAGGAATGACATCAGCATTCGGTTACACCCATTGGTCATTTTTCACGTTTTAGTAACCATGGAGATCTTAATGGCCATTCTAACACTTTTGTGGTTTATAAAATTGCTTCTTTTTTCTTCTAGTTCCAAAGTATGTGTGGAGTACAGCTCCTGATGACATTTTAAGACTTCTCCAAGTGTCTAGTGTGTAAGTGGTCCCCAGTTCCGGGCATGGATTCCATGGGCTAGAAGTCTAGCGGGTTGCTATGAAGACTGTTAACCAACAGGTCTAAGACCCTCTGGGGCTCAGTTTTTTTTTTTTTTTTCTATCTTTGTCAAAATTCTGTTCTTACTGGTCTGAGAGAAGTGAGTTTCACATCTGTGGAGATCTTCCCAAGAGTTCAATGACAGCTACATGTCTTGGGAAAGAGGGACAGTCTGATGGGTGTGGTGTCTCTGTTGGATCTGAGTGAAGCCTGATGCGCCCATCACGGAGGAAACCTACTCAGCAGCGAGGCAATGAAGATGTCTTGGGAGCTCTTACAAAGAGCTAGCTTACTCCAGTTCCTGGCCGTGCTAAGTGCTACAGAGCAATTCACATTGCCAGCTAGGACAGTAATATTGGGAGCTTACAGAGATGACAGAGTAATCTTGTTAGCTAGACTACTTTTCTATATCGAGAACATAAAGCATTCTGCATCAAATCATATAATCTACATTTCCCTGTCTCTCTTTAATTTGATCATGAACTATTGCTGTGCTCTGCCGTAAAATATGAAAGTTCTACATTTTGATAGTTTTTCAAATGCTGATTTTACTTTCTGTGCAAATACTTCAAATCTTTCCAGCATAATTATTTAGCAGCCTTTTCAGGTTAATTATTGTCATTAACAATATGAGTCCTATGAGGGAATATCAATTAAAATATGCACAGCTGAACTTTCAAATGAGTAAATAATTTAGTTTTAGAAAATGACTGGAAACAGCAGGGTAACAGTCAAAAGGGGAACAATTATTTTAATGCTTATTTGACAAATGAGTCATTTTTACAGCAAATTAGATTCTTATCATAGCACCCCTACTGGTTACCACAGGAAAGCTGTTAACAGGAGTTTTTAAAATAAAAGCTGTTAAGTTATGCATGCAAAGTTAAGGAAATCATTTGTATGAGGGAAAGGTGATTAGGATATGCATTGTTAGCTGATGGAATACTGCCACTGGGATCTAATTAGGGCCATAAATCACACAAAATGATGTGTGTATATAGGGCTGGAAGTATTAGACTGACATGTGCTCTTGACAGCACAAGGACTGGTTCCTCTGACTTTCCTGTCTGCATTTATCTTTGTATTGGCCATGCTCTAAAGCCCTACTCAATGGCAGGGTGGGATAGAAGCCCAAGTTACAAATCTCTGACAAAGTTGCTGGAGAGATTTCTAAAATGGGCCCCTATCCTTCCTAATAGGGAAACACCCCAGAGATGCAGATGGTAGCCTTTAAACTTTAACATGAGTTGCAACTCATACTTGGTCTATCTAATTTGGTTTATTTAAAAAAAATTGTCTCAATAATTGTAGAAGAAAAGGAGAAAGAGAGGATCAGAGGAATTTGTAGAAACCATGTATTGGGCTGGCAAGACGACTTAGAGGTTAAGAGCACTGACTGCTCTTCCAGAGGTCCTGAGTTCAATTCCCAGCAACTACATGGTGGCTCACAACCATTTGTAATGGGATCCAGTGTCCTCTTCTGGTGTGTCAGAAGATAGCTACAGTGTACTCAAATACATAAAATAAATATTAAAAAAAGAAACCATGTATTATTTCTAAGATGTAAACAATACTTAAACTTTGAGTTCAGAGTTTCGAAAAGCAGATGAATCCATGCACTGGTTCCCAGCTCTTGTTCACGTGCCTAAACTTTTGAATTCTTACTAGGTCAGTTCAAATTTCTCCAGAACCATCAAAACCACATCCTTCAACTTGTGTGAAAAGTTACTTTGAATGAGTTATAGGGAAGTAACTCACTGACACCAAAACTCAGATCCCAAGACACGTGGGCACACCACTGCCAGGCTGCTATCTGCATGGCATGGGGACTGGCCTGAAAGCCACACGGAACCCCTCTGGGTGGGCTGAGTGGGAAGCTGGTGGGAGAGTTGCTGGTTGTGTTTTCACAGGTTCTGCAGGTGACGCTGATGCACGCCCAGGCTTGAGAAAGCCTGACTTAGACTAATCCCCGAGAACTACACTGACACTAAGTCTTGTGGGAGAAGACAACAGTGATTCTAAGGCATCTTTAGGATTTAAGGGCCTTTAGAAGGCAGCAGCCCTGCCCTTCCCCCCACCCCTGTCTTTGTTGCTTGTGGGTGTGAGTGTGTGCTTTTGGCTTAGGAAAAAATCAGAGTTTGATGTTTCATATGGTAAATGAGTTTGGAGTTAAGAACAAGGAGAAAGACACCAAGAACCACTAGTTTATAAATATGCTACACATTAAAGTCTTGATTTAGTTAAGATTTAAGAAGCAAAAATATTAAAAGACACTAATTAGTTTTTCTAATTCTAATTATAAATTACACAAAAATAGAAGTCATAATTATCTAACCCATTTACACTTTGAACCCCGCCTGGGAAGCAGCTGCATTTATTGTTAGGAGAGTTCCATTAGAGGTAGAGACCTTCGTGTCAGCTTTCCAATTCTCAGCTTTGGAGGCAAATAGCTCGTCTTTCCCCTCAGTGGCATTCTGATGCCACTCTCTGATGAGCGACACCATGAGTACTCCTTGATCGTCATTAAGGAGCAAAATTCAGCTCAAATGGTTTCCTTTTATCTGGCCCCCTTGCCTTCTGCCAATCTAGGCACAAGTGCTTTCCACAAGTCATTCAGTATTGATAGAATGAGCTTCCCCAACTAAGCCAGTCCTGCAGTGTTGTCGTAAATAAATAAAAATAAAGTAAAAGTAAAAATGTATAAACGAAAACCGGGGGTGGAATGTTTTCCCTCAGGGTGTTTTTCCCTGCTAGGGTTCCACACCTCGCTTCCCCAGATATCTTCTGGATATCTTGGCAGAAACACACTTTCTTATACTGAGACTCTTACAAAAAGAGCATACAACTGGTGTTTTTACCCTGCTAGGGTTCCACACCTCAGTGCCCCAGATATCTG
This sequence comes from Rattus rattus, assembly GCF_011064425.1. Taxonomy (NCBI): domain Eukaryota; kingdom Metazoa; phylum Chordata; class Mammalia; order Rodentia; family Muridae; genus Rattus; species Rattus rattus. The sequence goes on along the minus strand of NC_046164.1, from coordinate 87,690,241 downwards.
CTGGATATCTTGGCATAAACTCAGCCAGCCACACTTACTTAAATTGAGACTCTTTCTTAAAAAAAAACACACTCATTTAGCATTAAAGCAATCCAGCGTCTAGATTTGGCAGATCCACATTACACTGTCCTAATCCCAGTTCCCAAATTACTCATCCCTGCACCTTTTATTTACCAAGTCTCCAGCTTCTTCTCCCCCCTGGTACCTCTAACTCCTCTCAGTTCCCCATCGTCTCCCCACTCCTTCTCTTCTTCCTCCTGGCTTCCTCCTCTAACCCCTCCTCCCTCAACTGTCAATCCTCACCCCCCCCTCCTCAGGTTCCACTCGCTCAACTGTCTCCAACTGTCAACTGTCAACCTAACCTCTGAATCTAATCCCCCTCTCACTCCCAACTCCTACCTCTGCCCAAATCTCACGCTCTTGCCTTTATTTAACAAATTCAGAGAAAACCCCAAGGCAAACCACAACATTTCCCCCTTTTTGTCCAGTTAAAAAACTTTTTCCTATACATAGGTGAACTAAGCATCATTATTACCATTCTGCAATTTATAAAACCAACAATACGCTGATCACCCAGTCCATCAATTTTGTTCATTAACCATGTCATCTATACTAAAAACTATACTTGACTATATCCTGGTTCTAGATCCTATGCCACCCTAAAACTACTCTAACAGATTTATCATCTTTCTCAATACTAAACCATTCGGTTGTCTATGAGACTACTAGTCTCCAACCACATCAGAAATCCAAGAATGATTAATATTACCTGAAAACATAGGAAGCACAAAACATGGCTTCCAAGCTTAGCCAATTTTATAAAGACTGCTGATCACCTGGACAGTCCCCTTATTCCTTAATATGCTGGAGCATCAGTCTTCAGCCTTCTGGCCCAGGATCATCTGACAGACCTTATCAATGCAGATTTTGAAGGGCTGATCACCCTGCCTCGGCAGAGATTATCAGTCGACTATTCTGCATAATTTGTCCCTTTCTGGACAGTGTCTTGTCTGTAGAGGAATTGAAGCAATTTGCTCAGTGGCTGCGTTACCACGATTTGAGCAACTCCATTGATGCTCAAGTTCTTCTTCGAGTCTAAGGGGCCCTGTCAGGGGCAGACAAGTCTCTAGTAAAATGATCTAGATGAAGAAATGTCCATAAACAGGTTATTCTTTGGACTTCTGATGCCCTTGAAGATTTCCTATCTACATAGGCGTTTCTGAACTGTTAAGCATAGAGTACCGTTGGCCCTCTCTAATTGAAGTATTTACAAAACCCATCTAAACTGACTTAGAACCATAACCTTGCCATCTGACCCTTAGCTGGTACTGGTTAATCAACTAAAAATAATGTATAACAGCAGTTATAGGACCGTGTCTAAGACTTGTATTCTTAGATGCATAGTGGAGGCACAATGCCCATGTTAAAGTAGCAATATTAATCTCAATTATAAATCAACAAGAAAGTATACCATTGAAAACCTCGCATTTGTGTAAAATGCATTCTATACCAATGAAAAGATTACAGCTTCAACTTTGTATCAATTACAAACATTTCTATCAATGTAAAATATAGCGGTAAAATTTTGTTTAAGAGTAAGTTTGCCAATCTATCTGTTTGTCTATTTCTCTAATTTCTATGTATTACTATATCTAAGAAGGATACAAAAAAGTAAAGGAAAAGTAGCAATCCCTGAGTTTACATTCTCTAGTTTCCCCCCCAAAGCTACATTTGTATTGTATCCCTTAAAAGAAAACTTATCCACAGTTCGTAAAATAAACAGAACCATCCACCCCAACATAAGGAAATGGGACGACGATCTTGCTTGTCTGCTTCTAGCTGGATAGGGGCGAAGAATTCCCTTCTGGGGCCCAAGGGTATTAGGAAAAGTTGGCTTTGTCAAGTAGAGCTAGCCGGGATTTGCCTGCCAGTCATTCTGTGCTGAGAAAGTTCATCGCTTAGCTGACATCTTGACTATGACAGTCTGAAGGGCTGGATAAGTAAGATGTCCATTCTGGAAAGTTCTGAAAGCAGGCCTTTAAATCAAGCATCTTCAGTGTAATTAAGGAGAATCAAACACGAAGTTGGACTGGAAAGTCCGGAATCTCAGCATCCCAGAGTGTGTATCATTTCAGAGCTATCTTTCTCTTCCTTCATCCTGCAGCACAAAAACTTTACAAGCATTATGTAGTTCTATAAGCATTTTCAAATGGGATAAGCAGGGTGCACAGTTTAGTAAATAAAGATCAAAAAAAAAAAATGACTACCTTTTTTTTTTCAGGTTAGGTTAATCATATAATCAAACGTAACATAATTTTGTAATACATACGATATTACAAGTTATGAGAATTTTGCACTCAAAATATCACTGGCTGTTTATAGACATTTCAGTCTCAGCCAGTTCATACACGGAGACCTAAACAACCTCATATATACATCACCTATTTGTTGATCGTCTTAGTCTCCTTTTTCTTCTGTGTTGCCAAGGACTTCAGGAGGTCTCCCCTTGTCATTTCTGATTTTTATCAGCTTGGAAGGAACCCACAGCTTTTCTTCTCCTGTAGAAACATAGGCATAACCCCTTCCCCAGCGTAACACATTTCCCATTTTCCATTCTGACGTCAGAATATCCTTAATATAAACAGGCTGGTTTAGTTCAGTAGTCTTTTCCACAATCCAATGTCTTTCAGCAGCTGTGCTGTTTTGTTCATCAACATTTAAAAATTTAAGGTTAATAAAGCACTATGTATCCTATCTCTGTGAGTTTTTGTTGTCCCCTTTTGCCTGTTAATCATCTCCTTTAGACTTCGATTAGATCTCTCCACAATCGCTTGTCCTGTAGGATTGTGTGGTATACCTGTAACATGTTTTATATTATAATAGTCAAAGAAGCGCTTAATCTTGTTAGAGATATATGCTGGACCATTGTCCGTTTTAATTTGTATGGGTATTCCCATTATAGCCATAACTTCTAACAAATGTGTAATTACAGAATCGGCCTTTTCTGACGTTAAGGCAGTTGCCCATTGAAATCCTGAATATGTATCTATAGTATGATGTATGTATTTCAGCTTACCAAACTCTGTAAAATGGAGAACATCCATTTGCCAAATTTCATTTCTTTGGGTACCCTTAGGGTTAGTTCCTGTAGGCAATGGAGTTTGATTATATAACGAGCAAGTAGGACATTGCCTCACAATCTCTTTGGCTTGTTGCCAAGTGATAGAAAATTCTTTCTTTAAGCCTTTGCTGTTAACATGGTGTTTTTTATGAAATTCTGAAGCATCTAGTACACTTCCTATCAGTAGCTGGTCAATTTCATTATTACCTTGTGTCAGAGGGCCTGGCAGACCTGTATGGGATCTTATGTGTGTTATATATAGTGGGTAACTCCTATTTCTGATTTTTTTTGTAGCTGAATAAATAGTGATGTCAATTCGAATCATCCTGAATAAGTTCAGCAGTCTCTATGTGCAAAACAACCCTTTCTGCATATTGAGAGTCAGTTACTATATTAAGAGGCTCTCGAAAATCTGACAACACCATGAGTATTGCATACAGTTCAGATTTTTGAACTGACTTATAGGGACTCTCAGTCACCTTGTTTACATTTTCCCCATTTATATCCTGCCTTCCCTGACTTACTGGCATCAGTGTAAAATGTAGGGCTCCAGATATTGGAGTTCCCTTTACTATACTAGGGAGGATCCAGTTAGTTCGTTTTATGAACTGAAGTCTTTTGCTTTTAGGGTATTTGTTGTTAATGTCTCCTAAGAAGTTACTGCATGCTCTTTGCCAATGTTCATTTTGTACCCACAAAGAGTTAATTTCTGCATTAGTAAAAGGTACCACAATTTCAGCCGGATCCATTCCAACTAATTGTCGAAGTCTCAATTTTCCTTTAAGTATCAATTCAGAGACCTTCTCAATGTAGGTTTTCAGTTTCTTACTCTGTTTATGTGCTAAAAATATCCATTCTAAGATATAATCTTCCCTTTGCATGAGAATTCCTGTAGGGGAATGAGTAGAGGGCAAGATGACTAATATGCAGGCCATCTTTGGATCAATACGATCCAGATGTGCGTCCTGCAGTTTCCTTTCTACCAAAGCTAGCTCTTTCTCAGCCTCAGCTGATAGTTTCCTTGGGCTATTTAATTCTTTATCGCCTTGTAGTGTTTGAAATAAATTGCTCAACTCTTGAGTGGTCAAGCCAATCACAGGCCTCAACCAGTTAATGTCTCCAAGTAGTTTCTGAAAATCATTAAGTGTCCTTAATTTGCTTCTTTTGTATTTGCACCTTTTGTGGCCTAATTCTTTGTTCATTATTTTTTATACCCTAGATAATTAATAGAATCCCCTCTTTGTATTTTCTCAGGGGCGATTCGTAATCCCCAGCATGGTAATGTTTTTTTTACTTCATCAAACATTCTTTCCAGGATATTTATATCTGAATCAGACAATAAAATGTCATCCATGTAATGATAAATAATAGATTGGGGAAATTTTTTGCGAATTATATCTAATGGCTGCTGTACAAAATATTGACACAAGGTTGGGCTATTTAACATTCCTTGTGGAAGGACTTTCCATTGATATCTTTTTATTGGTCGACCTCTATGAATTGTAGGCACCGAAAAGGCAAACCTTTCCTTATCGCCTTCATGTAGAGGAATAGTGAAAAAGCAATCTTTTAAGTCAATCACTATAATAGGCCACTCCCTAGGCAACAAAGAAGGCAGTGGGATCCCAGGCTGCATGGAACCCATCGGCTGAATAATCTTATTAATAGCTCTGACATCTGTCAATACCCTCCATTTTGCCAGACTGTTTTTAATGACAAATACTGGAGAATTCCAAGGGCTGGTGGACTCCTCTATATGCTGAGCCTCAGCTGCTCCTGGACTAGCTGCTCTAATGCCTGTAGTTTTTTTGTCATAGACCACTGATCAATCCAGATGGGTTGGTCAGTCAGCCACCTTAGTGGCAAGGCTGTTGTCTTAACAGCAGCGGCTCCTTGGGGTAGCACTAAATTGTCAGCCTCTGCTGTATCTTGCTTATGGACAGCTTGGACAGTCTCTAACTGTCCTTGATAACATTCCCTGACTAATTTAAAGTTTTTATTAGGAGTCTGATGAATTTTAGGGCCAGAACCTGAAACTGAGGGGATATTAATTTGAGTTTTCCACTGCTGTAGTAGATCTCTTCCCCATAAATTAATGGCTATATCAGCCACGTATGGCCTTAATTTTCCTACCTGTCCTTCTGGTCCTATACATTTAAGCCACCTGATGCTTTGTTTTATTTGGGATAAAGTGCCAACACCTTGAAACTGCATATCCATTCCTTGACCTGGCCAACTAATGGGCCAAGATTTTGGAGAGATGATGGTAACATCTGCTCCAGTGTCAACCATTCCTTCAATTTCGATATTATCTACCAGTATTTTTTAGTTTTGGCCTTTGGTCCTCTATAGACGTTAGCCAAAATATTCGTTTTGAAGTCTTGTTGTTTAATCGTTCTGAGGAGGAGAACTCTCCCTGCCTGGTATTGGGGCCTGAGAGAGGCCCCCTTGGGAGTTTGTTGTCAGGATGCGGTCCCATCTGTCTGTTGTTGCTGTACACTTCCTAGTCAAATGTCCATATCTGCCACATCTTTGACACATTCTAGGAGGCACAGTCCCCTTTTTGTATCACTTTGGTTTTTATTACAGTAATATCTGAGATGGCCCTGCTCACCACAATTAAAACATTTGAAATCTTGGGTCATCTCTAGCTGTCCAGTGGCAGCTTCTCCTATCAAAGTAGTATCAGGAGAACAAGATCCAACATCAGCTGTATATCTAATCCACTCATCTATTGGTGCGGACCTTGCCTTTAGTGGTCTAATTACTTCCCTGCATTTGGTATTTGCATTTTCAAAGGCTAAAGACTCAATTATCGCCTTTCTTGCCGCTGAATCTGATACACTCCTTTCCACAGCTGAGGTAAGCCTTTTGTAAAAAGTCAGGGAAGGTTTCTTTAGGACCTTGTATGACTTGGAGTGAATGTTTCAAGTCTTTTCCCTGATTCTGCATTTTGTCCCAGGCCTTTAAGGCTGACAATCGACACCATGACAGAGTTTCTTCGTCATATATAGCCTGCACCTCTACTTCAGCAAAGGCCTTCACCAAGCAGTTGATCTGTGAAATCTCTCTGCCCCTAGCTCTATTTTTTGTCTTGCTATCTCCCTCACTTCTTCTCTCCACCATGAAATCCATTGCAAATTTTCAGCAGGCTCTAGAATTGCTCTTACCATATCTTTCCAGTCTTGGGGATTACTCTATTTTTTAATAGCCCAAGAAATTAAGATTTGTTTTACAAATGGCGAATGCATTCCAAAATTAGTTACACTTTCCTTAAATTTCCTTAATTCTAATACATCCATGGGTTGCCATTCAAATTCTTCATAACCCTGTGGATGATCATCGTTTGGAGGCCTTTGTTGCACACTAACTGGATAGACTAAAGTTTGTTTCCTAAACACCTTAGGTTGGCTTTCCTTAATTTTATCTTCTGTCTCTACCTGAGTTTTTTCTTTAGTTGTAATTTTAAATTCTCTCTTAAAGTCTGTATCCGTGCTTCATATTTCTCTTTCTGTCTTTCCCCTGTTCTTTGAGTTCTGAATTCTCTGTTCAAGGTTTTGCTTCCACACTTTGATTTTTTCTTTATATTGTACTTCTAATAATTTGTTATCCATTATCTTTTGATTGATTAATTTTAAAAAGTTATTCTCTAAGTCTTGCTTCCAAACCTCATTACTTTCTCTCTGCTGTTCAGTATGATCTGTGAGCTGTTGTATGTTCTGTTCTAACATCCTTTCTAGTTTCTGTCTATCACTTTCATTTTCATCTTTCTGTCTCTTATTCTGATCTATAATTTTCTGTGTCTTCAATTCTAGTGTTCCTTCTAGGCTACATTGCCAAGATTTAATTTTCTTTTTCTGTTGTTCATGTTGTTCCATAATTACCTGTATCTTCTGTTCTAAGGCTAGAAATTTGCTATTTAGGGCTGTGTGCTGTTGTATGTTCTGTTCTAACATCCTTTCTAGTTCCTGTCTATCACTTTCATTTTCATCTTTCTGTCTCTTATTCTGATCTATAATTTTCTGTGTCTTCAATTCTAGTGTTCCTTCTAGGCTATATTGCCAAGATTTAATTTTCTCTTTCTGTTGTTCATGTTGTTCCATAATTACCTGTATCTTCTGTTCTAAAGCTAGAATTTTGTTATTTAGTGCCCTGTCTTTTGAGTAGATATAGTAAATCAGAAGAATGAATATTGCAATACTGGTAAATGATAAAGTGTCTTTTTCCTCAAAATTCTCAACTGTCAGACCATTCAAAATATCATTCCATAAGGCCCAAAAGATATTCATTATGTTTCTCATCTTTAAGTATCATAAAGTTATATATCTCTCTTACATCAAAGTAGTATCTGATCTGAAGCCCCTTGTACCTTTTTCTCCCTCTGCTTCAGAATACGTGCAGTCCTCTCGATTCTTCGTAGACTCTCCACACCCAGTCAATTCCCAATCCACTAGTACTCCTGCCTATTCTGGGGTTGAGAGGAAGCAAACTTTTATCTCAGGTTAGTTGAGTTCTAATGGTTTAGTTGGGCGCATATGTTGTCGTAAATAAATAAAAAAAAAAAGTAAAAGTAAAATGTATAAACGAAAACCGGGGTGGAATGTTTTCCCTCAGGGTGTTTTTCCCTGCTAGGGTTCCACACTCGCTTCCCCAGATATCTTCTGGATATCTTGGCAGAAACACACTTTCTTATACTGAGACTCTTACACAAAAGAGCATACAACTGGTGTTTTTACCCTGCTAGGGTTCCACACCTCAGTGCCCCAGATATCTGCTGGATATCTTGGCATAAACTCAGCCCAGCCACACTTACTTAAATTGAGACTCTTTCTTAAAAAATAAACACACTCATTTAGCATTAAAGCAATCCAGCGTCTAGATTTGGCAGATCCACATTACACTGTCCTAATCCCAGTTCCCAAATTACTCATCCCTGCACCTTTTATTTACCAAGTCTCCAGCTTCTTCTCCCCCCTGGTACCTCTAACCCTCCTCAGTTCCCCATCGTCTCCCCACTCCTTCTCTTCTTCCTCCTGGCTTCCTCCTCTAACCCCTCCTCCCTCAACTGTCAATCCTCACCCCCCCCTCAGGTTCCACTCGCTCAACTGTCTCCAACTGTCAACTGTCAACCTAACCTCTGAATCTAATCCCCCTCTCACTCCCAACTCCTACCTCTGCCCAAATCTCACGCTCTTGCCTTTATTTAACAAATTCAGAGAAAACCCCAAGGCAAACCACAACACTGCAGAAACTCCCAACTCATTGGGATGGGGTTTGAAGGTGGCGGTGAGGATCTAGAGGTCAGATGGGGGGATACCAAGGGCTTATTTTTAGCAACTACTAACCAAGAATAAGCTAGGGGCTGGAGTATAGATGTCAGGCTTAGCCAAATAAAGTGGATGCAGGACCACATTTTTGAAATATCATGTTCACGCTTCTCCATTTGGACAGAGTCTAGGATGCCTGTCTAATTGCCTCTAGGGACGATGGGAAAGGTTATCTTTATTTGGAGTATTCTATAGTACCGCTTACCTTACAGGGCTTCCCTGTGGCTAAGCATACTTTTGTTTAACATCTTCAACAAGAAAACAATCCCATAGAAGAATTCACATATTTCAAGTTTCCTGAGAGCAACAGAGCGTTTTCAAAGACTGTCATTTGGTTGATAGGAACCTCCAGCCTCACAAGCTGAAGGAACTGGATGGGGGCCATGAGGTTAATGAACGTATGGTAGAGCCAGGCAGAGAACGAGGCTGTTACTCTTCTCTTGGAAAGCCATGGTGTCAGCATCTCAATGAGCCAGTACTCTCCAGAGAAGCCAAGCTAATGGATGATGGAGAGATGTCTGCTATAACAGAGGTATTCTAGAAATTGGCTCATGTGATTATGGAGGCTGAGAGGTCCCATGCTCTGTTGTCTGGATGCCGGAAGCCCAGAACACTGTGGATGAAGCTTACTGTGAGTTTGAAGGCCTGAGAATGAGGAGAGCTCATGTTTGAGGTTTGAGGGTGAGAGGAGACAAAGATCCTCACGGAAGCAGACATACTCAAACTCCTCCAACTTGTTCACTTCCCTCACAGCTCCTGGTTTTCATTCTTCCCATCTTCTCTCCTCACACCTTCCCTAGCTTTTCCCACCCCTTTCTTGTCTCTGTCTTTGCCTTTCTTCTTTCATGGTTTCTCTGGCTTTTCAAAGGTTTCTTTTTTCTCTGAGTCACTCCCACTATAAAGCTTTATTTCTGAGCACCCGGTTTTATCTGTGTGGTTCTAGTCCCGTGAGAAGTTCGCAGAGCCAGTTATGAAGGAGTTCAGTTACCCTGAGTGTCTGAGGAGAGCTTCAGTGGAGAGGATGCTGGCTTGGATGAAAGTGAATGATTCCACTGGGTGACCTCATCTGGGGCGAAGGGTCTGTGTGGCTGAGCTAAACCAGCAGCTCTTTTGGAAATGTATGATAGCTGGTTCCCTTCAGATCCTGGAGTTAGGCTCACACAACTTCTTTTAAAAATAGTTTCCACTCACATTGGTTACACACCTTTCATCCCAAAGATTTGGAGACAGAGGCAGGCCAACCTTGTTGAGTTCAAAGCCATCTTGGTCTACACACTGAGTTCCAGGTCAACCAAGGTTATATAGTTGGTTTTTTTTTTCAAATCCAATACACAGCACATCTATATTCCAAAAACTTTCCTGAAAGAGGACACTTGGAGTCAGTGTGAAGTCCCTCAAATCATAAGCCATTTCCCTGATTCAGTTGTAAATGACTTCATACAATGGTAGACTATAGGAAGTATGCTGTCTGGTCTGCCATATCATTCTAATCTTTGGACTGACCCCAGTGGCTTGTGATTGTTTTCTGACTCTGTGACCCGGTAGTGACATCTACACAAAGTAACGGTCAAAGCAGTTTTAGCATTTAAATATGTTCAGAGTACAGTTTGAAAGAGATAAAGACCCTCTATGATGTTGGCTCTATATGCCGACAATGTCCTGGAAGTGCCCTTGGATTTTTCAAAGTATGACTTTTTAAAATGAGGAGGGAGCCTTTAATTTTGCTCTCCAGAGAACACGGGAGACCATCCCTCTTCCTGATGTATATCACCACTTACTGATTTTGACAACCAGTAGCAACAGTTTTACCTTTTACATAAGGAAATTCATGAGATAGTTCCAAATTCGTAGCAAGCAGGCATAGCCAGAGTGTGTAAACTAGGAATGGAAGCTATGTTTTGCACTTTTTGAACATCAATCATCTAAACTATTTATATAACTTCACTAGATGCTGATCAAACTCAAGGTAATATAATAAGTCATGTGAACACTGGAAACCAATATGGACGTCCTTGGGATTTACCAAAGATGTTTGGTAGGAGGTAAAGGAGGTGGAATTTCACCCACAGAGCTGTTTTCCAAACACAGCTGCCTCTGTGTCTTCTGGATAAGTCATTAGGAGGAAAGTCTCCTTGACGTGTGCACTTTGAACTTCTCTGAGAAATTCTAACACATATCTACCTAAGGCCCAAAGGTTAATGAGTAAGGGAACAGTCAATGAGAGGCTAAATACAACCTGGGGCATAGGTCCAAGTGCCTAGTGCCAAGTTAAGAAAACCCTTCAAGAAAAGCCCCATCTGTCTCTTATGCCACAAATGCCTCTCCAAGCAGGGCAGTATCGGTGTTGTAAGCTATAAGAGACCATGACTTTTAGGAAGCCACTGTTCAAAATTTCTTTTAAGAGAGACGCATGACTTGGTGAATGCAATTTTAGCCACCTTTACAAACATGGATTTTCTGGAGCTTGGGCAATAAAAAAAATGGGATCTCCTCCTGTCATTTAAGACTGGAGTCAGCTACAGGCTGCCGAAAGGTGGATTTAGGTTGCTTAAGCAAAGAAATCTAGTTACCACGTATTATAAGACCAGATGTGGGTGATTGCTAAGGTTGATTCAGAGGCTCTGCAACGTCAAGGTTGACATCGCTGCGTTCCAGTTAGTTGGGCTTTCTCTGATGGCCCGAGGCAGACTAGCATGGTATTCTAGACATTGATTGGCATTTAAAGAGAAGGGGGTCAAGAGAGAGGACATGGGCTGGGTACCTGCATCCCTTTCTTATCAGGATAAGGAGGACCTTAAGGTAATCCTACTCTTCCACCCAGCACTTTTCTGAGCCTATGCCAACCCTGGGCATCGAGTCATTTCTATAGTCATTGATAGAAGTGGAGGAGATGATCCTGTCTCCTTCCAACCTTCATGGAGGGAAGAGACAAGGGGGCTAGAAAGGGTCCCAAACGTTAGCATTTGCCTTTCAGTTCTTAACTTTGCTTCGCACCAGAATCAGTCAAAGAAGGTCTGAGAGACCAGAAGCATGCATCCTACCTCAGAAAAATTCTACTTCAGTTATGATGGTAATACATGGACAATAGGTTGTCTGACTCCCCTATTGACGTTTCAACGCAACAGTCAATGAGTGTCCAGCAGAAGTCAAAATCTACTGAGCTTGCCCAGCCACAAAGGTGCTTTTAACAAGTTCCTCAGAGAATACTGGTGTTGGCAAGCCTCCTTTGAAAAATACTGTTTCAATCTCATTGTTGAAGAATACGTTATATTATTAAATTATATTTGATTTCAATCGCATCTAGTGAATGCCTCCATGTCTGTGGGCACAGGGGAAGAGGGGAGACGGTTGTATGCCTTTTAGTTACTTCCACCTCCTGATTAGATAGCGCTTCCCAGTAGAACAGACCTCATATCATATTTCCTTTAAACTTCATAGCAATGGTATGTCCTATCATTTCCACTTAGCACCAAATCTCGATGTTCAAGGTGGAGTGGCGCTCTTAGTCATTTCATTTGAGTCAGTGTGTGGTGTGTGGCCCAGATGTCACTGGGGAAGGGACTTTAAACTTCACCTGTCCTCTGTCCCCTGAGAGATGCATATATAATACTTAAGTCATTGTGCAAATCGGAACATGTTTTGCAACTGTCCCTAAAATGTGTGAGGTGGGAATGGGGAAGACAGCAAGGGCTGGCTGAGTAGCTACTCTCTAAGCACAGTGTTCTTAATGCTACATTGTAAGCATTTACCTATTGGAGAGACACAACTTACTTGTTCAGCAGTTGTTCAACTTCACAAGGAAATGGAAGTCTCAATTACTTGTCCACAGTCACAATGCTGACAAGAAGACGGACTAGACATTGAACCCATATAGTAGCCCATATAGTGGGATGAGCTTTTTAGTAGATTAAGGGGCACATCCAAGACAGATAGTGGGTGCCGAGATTCAGGCAGGCTCTGTTCATCAAGCTTTCACCAAATACTGGTATGCACACTCTCAAAGAAACCATGTTTCTGTAATTGTCATGTAGGCGCGAGGTGACTCTATGTGATTTGGCCTTAGCCATTATCTATACCATCTGTACCGTCAATACCATCTGCCTTCAGATGACCCCACTCCATCCATTCATTTTGTCATCCACCTACTCACTATCCATGATATAGAGCAGTGGTTCTCAGCCTTCCTAATGCTGCGGCCCTTTAATACAGTTCTTCATGTTGCAGTGACCCTCCACAACCATAAAATTGTTCTGTTGCTACCTCAAAACTATAATTTTACTACTGTTAGGAATAGTAATGTAAATAGTTTTGGAGACAGAGGGTAGCTAAAGGGGTCACAGGTTGAGAAGCACGTGTATACAGGCTTTCAAGGTTTGTGCTCCCTTCCAGAAATCCTGAGGCATTGATTAATGTAGGTTCTAGGCCTTTCCTGTTTATGTGCACTGCATATTAGGATTCGTTAGCTAATCATGTCACTAGGATTTTTTCTCATTATTCTGCAATATACAGATTTGGTTAAGAAGTTAAATTATTCAGAATTTTAATGAAAACCACAGTCTTCTGTCTGTACCCTCATCTCCTACCACTGCCATGGTGGTTCCTTGACTCTGGTTTGAAAATTGCCACTTCACAAGACACTGTATCCCAAGGCTCCTCTGCCACTGTCTATGGGAGTCCTGTGTGCAAGGCCAATGAGTTGAATCAGAAAGAAGAATTCCCGTGACCCTGATATGGCTGAGGCTCACAAGTATTGAGAGTCTGAGATGCACTGAAACTTTCCACCTGTTCGGTTTGCCCTCTCTTTCTCTCATATTAGTATATCATCTGCACCTAGGGTGGTACTGGACACAAAATATGAAGTTACCCAATCTGTGTGAATGAATCATGAAATAAATCAATACAAGGTTAATGGGTATATATGGCCCAAGCGTCAGGATGCCCTCAGATAGCTGGATTGGATCAGCCACATTTCTGGTTGCTGTAACACAATGTCTGACAAGAGCAACTGAAGGAAATGAGATTTGTTCTGAATCAGTCTGAGGACAGAGTTCTTCGTGACAGTGAAGCCATGGCAGTAGGAGCTCAAGGCAGCTGGTCTTACGGCACAAGCAGAAGGTAAAGAGCTACGATGTTTGGGCTCGGCTGACTTTCCCCATTTTGTTCAGTTCAGGACCTCAGCCAACAGAATGATAACACACATCTTGGGTTTTCTCACTTCTAATTAACCCAATCTAGATGCTCTGTCATAGATGTATGTGCTCGAAGGTTTGTCTCCTAGGTAATTCTAGGTCATGTCACATTAGCAATCAACATTAATTGTCATACGTCTACCCCCTGTGAACTTGGCACCCAAACACATCACTCTTAGACAAGTACCATCCAGCCTTTGTCTCTATAGGTTCATGGCCATTTCATAATTTAAACATACATTCAGCCGAACTTAAAACTCCCCCATAATCTTTAACAGCTTCAGCGCTATGGAAAACTTTAAGTACAGAGTATCTTCTAAGAGTCAGGCCAACTCCTGAATTATGAGCCAATGTACAATTGGGAAATAAGTTTTCTACCTCCAAGATAGAGTAGAGTCAAGTAAACATGCCCACTCAAAATGCAAGGGCTGAGGGCACAGCAAGGGAAGATCACACAGAGGGAAAGAGAAACTGAAACCTAGCAGATCAAACTCCACGTTGGGCATCTGATCTGGAATTTGTGATGGAAATTATTTGGGTTCCGAAGGGCTTGGGTCCCTCTGGCTCTGCTGTCTGTAGCACATGTAGTTTCTCTTTGGTTGACGCCACTCCAAGCAAGTAGCTTGCTTTGGCAGAAGACCTGAGTCCTGGTATGTCCAGTATCCTGGGAGCCTCACTGTATCTTAGGTTGCACCTTCCCTGCTTTGTGCAATGTCCCTCCAGGGCCTCCTCTCAGGGAATCTCACCCTACCAGACAATGCCAGGCATTTGGCTTTGGGAACCTTGGCTTAAGAGCACCTTGCTCCTGTATCTTTGTCAAACCAGTACGTGTGGATGCAGACGACAAGTTCCTGCCAGCTTGAGCTAGAATCTGGCCACGATAGGCCACAATGGCATCTACCACTGTGAGTATGAACCTTCCATGATGACCCCAGGAAAGCATGGAACACAGAGGGGTATTCTCAGTTTGCTATGAGTCAGTCAGTCAGTCAGTCAGTCAGTCAGTCAGTCAGTCAGTCAATCAATCAATCTCTTCCTCCACTTCTTCTCAAGTAAGTGTATATTGTCTTAAGATGGAGGCTTTGGTGGGTAGGGTCTTTTAGGACACCTTTCCTGGTCTATCACTGCACAGGGGATGAGCAGTAATTATGCCCCTGATGAAAGAGATCCCTTCTTGAAATTTCCTCCAACCGAGCCTACATGTTGCCATTTCCCTTGGCATCCTGGTCTTGCAAATTCCCACCAGAATAGTTCATTAAACCCTGCTCACATCATTTAGGAGATTTTCCAGACCCAATTCTAAATTCTTCCACTTTTGTCTTATAAACAAGTTCCGAGGGCCTGTGGAGCACATGATCAGGTTTATCGCTTCAATGGACCTATTCTCAGCACCAATATTCCACTGTGGTTACTTCTTTTGTTGCCGAGACAACTTGATTAAGGACTGTTTATTTTGGATCATAGTTTGAGGGTGTAGTCCATCCTGGCAGGGAAGGCTGTAGGAGTCTGAGGCGATTGGTCACATTTCATGTAGTCTAGAAGCAGCGTATAATGCATGCCAGCACTAAGATTTCTCCTTCTTATCTGTCCTGGGAACACACAGTTAGGATCAGTTTCCGCACTTCGTTTAATCCAATCTGGAAGCTTCCTCACAGATACGCCCAGAAATTTGTCTCCTAGGTGATTTTAGAGACTGTCAAATTGACTGTCAATATTAAGCATCCATTTTCGAAAGTTTTACAAAGAGGCTTGTATTTATAAATGCAGTGTAGGGTTATCTCTAATATTCTGTTTACATCTGAATATATATGTATATATATGTATATATGAAATATAGGAGCCATATTTTATAAGTGGTAGATATAAAATAACTTGCCAAGATGGGAAGGCATTAGTCAAGGTTCCTGAACTGTCTGTTTACTGAAAATGAATATATCTGATAGAATTTATGTTTGGACATAGGCTTTCAGGAAACTTAAAAATATAGTCAGAGCTGACACTGAGGTTCTGTTTTAGAAGGACGGGGACAAGAGAGATTGGTAGAAACAGCTATCACCATAATTTTTTTTCTGCAAAACACTAAGTCACTAGGAGATTTAATAGAAGACCCTCCAGGAAATTGGGCTCTTGAGAACTACACCCTTGGTGCAATGGACAGTAAAAGTAAAAACCAACAACTTTTCTGTCCATTCACAGGACTTAAAGGAAATTCTCAAATCTTGGCACTGACCTAAATAAGGAAAAAAATCTTCCTTAAAGATTGGTAACCATTAACCAGCTGCTGTGAGGCTTTGAGATCAAGTCAATATCACCCTGGCGACCTGAAAACGCTCAAGCTGGTGAAACACTAAGTATTTTCCTGTATTGATGATGTCTTCACTGCTGGACAGAACAGACACAGATCATTATTGGTGGATTCTGCTTTCCTACTAGGCCGAAAACATCGTTCGCTGGGAAAGCTTGGAGAGGAATTTCGATAATAATCATATTTATATGAAGAAACAAGATACCACGGCAAGAATCAGCAGGGCACCAAATAACAAGCTAAGGCCTCAAATACCCTTTGAGCCTAGAAAAACCTGCTGCAGAATACAGAAAATATGTTTTATAAGATAATAGTAAGTGAAAAACAAGTTGCAAAAGAGTTACTAGACATAACAATTTAACATATTCTAACATGCCTTTTTTACATTTATTATTAGGTCAGTAATATGTCTAGACCATTTTTGTTAAAGGTGTTAATTTGCTTGCAAACAGACTGTTGAAAAAATATTTGTTGAAGCAGTTCCATTTTTCTTTGACTGATACTTCTGTTTGGATGTAAATTTATGTGAGGACATGATGGTCTCCAAACAGTGAGGGCCTCTATTGAATGACCTTGGACGGCTTTCCTTGGAGGTGGCTGTGTGTCTTCTATGAAAATATAAGCACCATTCCTCCTCTGCGGAGTTGATCTGTAAAGATCAAGATGTTGCCCGCACACAGGCCATCTGGGCTCATACCCCATCTATACCACTTACAAGCCCTGTGGCTTCCAGTCAGTTCTTCAATCTCTACGGGCCTCAGCTTCCTCAGCCATAGAGCTGCATGTCTAATCATGCTATGGTGGAGGCTGGTGAGGTCATGCATACAGTGTTTTACTGTGACCAGCACATGGCAGTGCTATTATGATTATAGTGTACAGAAGGCTGACCAAAACCAATCTGGTGTTATTATTCATAAGCAGACACATTTAAATGTATTTATTAAGGGTAAGTTTCACTGATTTCAGGATGGAAGATGCTAGACAAGATGACTGAACTACTCAGTCCCCTGTCTTGAGAGGCAGAAATTTCCAGAGTGTCTGAGTTTAAATCAGAAGCAATATTCTGGACTGCTAGATCCAATGAATTTATAAGGCTGTAAAACTGAAAATGTGTGTGTGTGTGTGTGTGTGTGTGTGTGTGTGTGTGTGTGTGTGTATCTTAAACATTTGGGGTGAATTAAATCTTTATTCATCTGAACCAAGAACATGTTTATGTCTCAATTATATATTTTCCTCATGGAACCAACCGTTAATGGGACTGGTTAGAAGTGCTTGGAACAAAGAGAAAATTTGCAAGATTTTTACAGTTTGGATCTGACCTTGAAGAGGATGTTGAGATCAGGTCTCCCCCTCTCCTCCCCTCCCCTCTCTCACCTTTCCCGCCTTTCCCCTCCCCCCCCCCTCCCTCCCTCTCCTTCCCTTCCCTTCTCCTCCTTCCCCTCCTCCCTTCCTCCTTCCTTCCCCTCCTCCTTCCTCCTTCCTTCCTCCTCCTCCCCTCTCCTCCCTCCTTCTTCTCCCTCCTACCTTCCCCCTCCTCCTCTCCCTCCCCCTCCCCATTCCTCCCCATCATCTCTTCCTCCTTCATACTGTCATTATGTTACGGCGGCTCTGTTACTGTGATACATTGAGTCACTGCAGGCCAAAAGCAGGGCCAAGCGAACATAAGCTGAAGCTTCTGGAGCCGTGAGCCCAAACGTCCTTCTCGACTGATTCTTACAAGTATTGTATCGCTGCTGCAGGAAGTCACCACAGAAATGCTGAGTGGGAGCTGCCTCCTGACAGTGTTGCCTCTGAGGACACTGCACGTCAGGATACCAGTAGGGTGCTGTCAAGCTGGTCACTGAGCATGACAGGAGGGAGAGGCCTGGTACAGAAAGAGGAGATGAACAGAGGGGCTAGGACGCAGAAGAAATCACAAACCCAGGGGCTACTTGTTAGTATTACTTTATAAGTCACATATGCTTTCTTCTTGGGCTGGAGGGGGGCTTATGGGAAACTCCCCATCCAAAAATAATAATGTGAGTTGAAGACTTCAGGGAAGGAGACATCTACTCTGTGTAAAGGATGGAGGTGCCGCCATGAGTTGCAAAAGCTTAGATCTGGGTGGTGTAGCCGGTTAACTCCTCCATGGACTTAGTTCAAGTTCTAGAAGGTGTTCTACTGGCAACAGAGATTGGGATTGTAAAAGCTAAGTCAGAAGGAACTATTCTGGAAAAGTAGACAGGAGAACCTATAGAGATTTAGAAAAGGAGAAGAGGTTCTCTCTGCCATCCATGAAGGAGGAGGAGGAGGAGGAGGAGGAGGAGGAGGAGGAGGAGGAGGAGGAGGAGGAGGAGGGAAGGCATCCCTGAGCACCAAAATCTTTCCTAACCCAGGTACCCGAACTATTTGGTAGACACAGAAAGAGACTGCGTGGATGGCAGTGCCACTCAGAAGCTTGTGTGATGTTGCAGGAACTTGGAAGCAGCAGCAAACCGATGGCAGGCTTAGCAATGCTGGTAAAGCAATTTAAAGAAAAGCTCAGGTCTAGTGGACTTACTTCTTCCCCGCTCATGTCTTTACCATTGATCTAATGCCTTTGAGGTCATGGCTTAAATAGGACTATTCTTGTCTCATACATAAAGATAATTCCATTTCTAAGAACTTTTATTCTTAAGGGACTTATACTAGGGGCTAAGGAAATGTATGATTGAGTGACTGTGAAGGTTGCTGATTTCGTAAGTCTGTGGTAGAAAACAAGTCTGTAGGGGGCCAAGGTGCTGACTGGTAGAGCCCTACCAACAATGCAGGCAGGGACGCAGGTCTCTTGAATTCAGATCAGCTGACCTTCACAGGCCTGCCACTTGGTGGCAGCATACTTGAAATGCGAGTAGGAGTTTTTGAGTTGGGGCTTTTGTAATGTTCAAACAGTGAGGTAAAGGTTATGATGGAGTGCTGAAGAGTCTTGACCATGCCAAGAAGATGGAAAGTACCTTCTGTGGTACTCAAAGTGGAGAGAGGACAGGAAGATTTCTTTTGCCACATTCTGTCTAGTTGTTTAAATTGTACCCATTGATTTTGAGGTCTTACGTGAAATTTAAATGTTTTAGAGCTATAGATCTTAAGTGGGCCTTTGGTTCCCCCTTTTCTTTTTTTTTTTGGGGGGGGGAAGAGTGCAAGAGAGTGAAAGAGAGAGAAGGAAACATCTTGAGGTATGATTAACTGATCTTTCCTGACCCATAATTGGCTTTTTTGACTCTTTAATGGCTGCCTCACAGAATTCATGAAAGGAGGAACATAGATCCTGATTTAGTTTAGAAAGGAAAAGGAGGTCATACCAGAGAGGTGTTTTCTGGCTGCTTGTCTGCTTATGTGAACGTCCACGTGCTGAGCTGTGCTGAGCTGAGCTGAGCTGAGCTGAGCTGAGCTGAGCTGAGCACCCTCTGGCTTGTCTGGGGTTTAGTTCATGGGACATTTTGTTGTTTCTGTTTTCTCTGGATGAATAGTGTGATGATAAACCGTGTGATTAATATCAGTTGAGCTGGTGTGTGGCCTTAGCCTAGATGGAGGGGAGAAGTATTTTGTTGGTGGCTTGTTAGTGGGAACACTGCTACACTGGCCATTGGCTTTATGGTTTCAGTTGGACTCATAAAAGGGACATGGAAGTTATTAACAATGCACAAACAACACTGCACAGCACGAGTAATTCACCTCATCTAATTTCTCTGGATTAGTTTTGCTAGAATTTTTAAAAAAATATTTATTTTATACGAGTACACTGTAGCCATCTTCAGACACAGCAGAAGAGGGCATCAGATCTCATTACAGATGTTTGTGAGCCACCATGTGGTTGCTGGGATTTGAACTCAGGACCTCTGGAAGAGCAGTCAGTGCTCTTCACCGCTGAGCCATCTCTCCAGCCCCTTTGCTAGAATGTTTGAGGAGTGCCTATTTCTGCCCCTCTAACATGTGATGACTGACGTCCCATCCTTACTGGATCCCTTTTCCCCTGTGACAAATGGTAGCCTGGGCTGGCCTTGAACTTGATAAGTAGCCCAGGTTGGACTCAGACCTCTTGCTTCAACCATTTGTGGTTTTTGGATTACACGTGTGTACCATCATGCCTGGCTGAGATCATTATTTTTATTTTGGTTAAACAAGGGGAAAATCACTGGTGAGAAAGGGAATAGCTGAGACCCTAAAATCTTTGGCTATCCATCATACTGCATGGGCTTCCATGATTATGTTTTCTGGCTGTACAGGTTGAAGAAATTATTAAGCTCAGGAAGTGGATTATCTCAAAGGAGTTCCAGATGCTGCAGGTGTGCAGTAGAACTAGAGACATCACCTCCGTGTGGTGATGCATGGGGCTCTATATGTTGGGGAATGAACTCTTTTTTATTTCATTTTATATCTGAGGCCCCATCTGGATTTTGGGCATATCTGAGATATTCTGTCCTTCTGGTGGTCACCCTCCATGGGGTGGGCCTTTCTACTAGTTAGTGTCTGCCCAAGTCAGGGGGAGGCTTGGATGAAGTTTCTGCTTCAGGCTAAGGAGAGGCTTGGTAGGTGTGGTAACCGGTCTCCTCCCTTACTTCACTAACAAGAGTCTTGTTAGTGGCTTAGTCACCCAAGAGCACTTGCTCCACCCCACTTGGAAAGAACAAGAACTCAGATATAGGTTAACTCCCTCTGGATTAATTTCACCACAGCTCTGCCATTCTACAGGACAGCTTTTACTAACCAAATCTGCTAAACAAGAAACAGGTGCGCTGAGCGAAGGATTAGTTCCCATCTGTCTCAGCTCAAGGCCTTTTAGGAAATCAGCACTTGAGAAGCTATGTGCTAGCAATGGGTAAGCAATTGAAGTTTGGTTATCTCTAATCTGCTCACAACATACTTGTTTCTTTATAGCTTTGTTCATCCATCCATCCGTCCATCCATCCATCCATCCATCCATCCATCCATCCATCTGTCCATCTATCCATTTACCCATTCTTCCACCCACCCATCCAATCATTCATTCATTCATTCATTCATTCATTCATTCATTCATCCGTCCACCGATCCATCCATCCATCCATCCATCCACCCATTCACCCATCCACCCATCCACCCACCCACCCACTCACTCATCCATTCATCCATCCATCCATCCACCCATCCATCTGCCCATCCATCCATCTACCCACTCACTCATCCAACCACCCATCCATCCATCTGCCCATCCACCCATCCATCCATCCTTCCCACCTCCCCTGTTATCCAGATCCTCCCCCTTTCTGTCTCTCATTAGAAAACAAACAGGCTTCAAAGAGACAATAATAAACTAAAATAAATAAAATTAGATAAGTTAAAACAAAACTAACACATTAGAATAGGACAGAACAGAAAGAAAAGAGCCCAAGAGAAGGTACAAGAAACAAAGACCCTCTCATTCCCAAATGCCCATAAGAACAACAAGCTGGAAGCCACAATATATATAGAAAGGACTTGGAGCAGACCTATCTAGCACAGATCTTACGGTGCTGCTTTCGTTAAAAATGTCCTGAGTTGGAGTAAGCAGGTCCACTGGAGAAGCTGGAATTGACCTCAGCAGATAACAGCTATGCACACTTGCACAGGAGGAAGAGGTTACCATTTACAAAGGCCAGCCTCCAACTTCCTTACAGCCCCACCTCTTGGGTCAGCCACTCCTTCCTCACCCTGTTACCACCCCACGTGTCAATCCGCTTTGGAAACACCCTATAGACATATGAGATGTGTCTCACCATTCCTAGACATCTCTTTATCTAGTTAGCTGGCAGCCAAGACTGATCTCCATACTGAATATGCACTGGAAGATCTAAGTTACAGGAGAACCCATCCCTTCAGAGTTCAAAGTGGACGGAACTAAAGTGTACAATTGGGGGGATAATTTGGGTTATCTATGACCAAAACAATTCTTTCCAGAGGATAGCCATGTGTGTAAATGCATAAAACAAGGGCCAGATGGGCAAATCAGAACATAGCCATGCGTTCCCACAGGAAGAGATTGGGAAGAGAAGGAAGGGGTAGGCTAAGAGGCCTTGGAGCCTCATTAGAACTCTTACATTTTCTTTGTGAATGTCTTTGTTAGTTTCATGTGATGGCCCAAATAAACGCTCCCATTTCAATGGCTTGAAACAGAAGCTGTTCTCTATTGTTTTGGAATCCTGAGGCAGATACCTGTCTCCCGGAGCAGATAGGGAGGTGCTGGTGGGACCACATCCTTGTCTCCTTTGGCTGCTAGCATTCCTTGGCTGTGCTGATGTCTGTCTGTCTCTGCACTCACATTGCTTTGTATGGTGTGACGTCATTTTGCCTTTCTTATAAGGACGCTGTCAAGTCATTTGAGGTCTACCCAAATAATCTAGGATCTTCTCCCCAGTACAACAATGCTCTTTATTCTACTGGCAAGCTAAAACCTCATTTTATTGGCCACATTTATTTGCCCAGGATTAGTGTGTAGGAGGGGGTAGATTTCAGCCCACACAGCGTATTTGTACATACAGGTTCATGTGTAATTAAAGAGAAAAATGGTTCTTTGAAGGCTACACAAGGGCAGTGCCCATCCAGCTCCTGATGGAAGACTGGATTGACCAGATGCCAGCCGAGGTCACCACGGTGGTAGTGCACATGGCCCCTGAGACATCACCCTTGTCTCTACCCATCCTTCCTCTTCACTTGGCTACTGGGACCCATGCAAGGTGCCGTATGCTAAGATTGCAGCATGGGAGGGTTGGAAGGGAAATAGGAACTCTGGCTGTGTCATCCTTTCATGAAATCTATTTTCAGCCTTTTGAAAACCGGTAAGTACAAAGCTGAGAAGAGGGTTCCGGTGGTTTGAAGGAGACATGTCCTCCATTGTGTTAGCATGTAGATGCTCAGCCCCATTGATGGTGCTGTGTGGAAGGAAGGCTTTGTTACTTTCTCTGCTTCCTGCTTCCTGCCTGCTGCCTGCTGCCTGCTAACCCCCAGTTCCTGGCCATGGTGGATCCTTATCCTTCTGGAACCATATTCTCCAATAAATTCTACCTTCTTTAAGTTGCTTTTGGTAATGGTGGTTTATGAAGAAGAGTAGTTACTGCCACCTCCCGTGGGGTGTGTGTGTGTATGCATGTGTGTGTGTGTGTGTGTGTGTGTGTGTGTGTGCACGTGTGTGTATAATCATGCACGTGGAGCTCAGAGGACAACTTGTGAGAGTCAGTTTTCTTCTTTCACCATAAGTGGGTTTAGGTTTTCTGGCTTGATGGCAAAAACCCTCACCTCCTGAGATGCTACATCTGGAATTTTTATGTTACATTTATGAATATTTGTCTTCATGTATGTCCGTGCACATCCGTGTACCACGTAAACAGGCCATTGGACCCCTTGGGGTTGGAATTGCAGACAGATTGTGAGCCACTGTGTGGGTGCTGGAAACTGGAGCCAGTTCCTCTGGAAGAACAGGTACTTCTCTTAACTGCCAAACCATCTGTCCAGCCGTGTGTGTGTGTGTGTGTGTGTGTGTGTGTGCGTGCGCGCACACGTGCATGCGTTCTCTTACTTTCTTTAGAGTTTTGGCACTTGACTGGTTTTCCCTTTTGAGTTATCAAAGTCTTGGAAAGACGTTTGGTAAGATCACAAAGAAAATAAAGTGTTAGACTCACATCCGATGTCAAGCGGGTGACACGGGAAGAGTTATAAGTAATGACTTGAGTGACAAGTGGAAGTGAGCCAGGATGGGGTCCGTGGGTGGGGTGGCAACAGACGCTCCTGGGCTCCTGTTCCTTGTTGCTGCCAGGTTTGACTTGCTTTTCCCTTGGCAATGGGGAGTTTGGGTGGGGGTGCTCTTGTGTTCTCCTAGTGATAAAATTATAGAACAGCACAAGATTCTATACTCTTGTTCTTTTTGAACGAGGAATGTCCCCGAAGGTTCCTTTGAGTAACACTTGATCCCCAGCTGATGGTGCTGTCTTGGGAGAATATGGATCCTCTCAGAGGTGAGAGCTGGCTTGTGGAGGTGGGTCACAGGGACCCTTTTCCTGTCCTGTCTGCTTCCTCATCTGTCTTGAGAACTGAAGAGCTTTGACTGTATGCTCCCGCGGCCATGATCCAGCCCTTCCTTGGCCAAAGGGACTGTCAGATCCTCTGAAACTGTGAGTACGCACAGTCCTCTCCTGCCACAAGTTTCTCCTTTCCTGCCTCTGTCATCTTGAGAAAGGGAACCAACACATCTGGTTTGCTGGGAAGCAAGCTGTTTTCTCCAGCGTCAGATGCAGGTGGTCAGCGAAACCATGCACCATGTGGCTTTGGACTGATTTCATGCTCTCTGCCAGCCTGTGCTCCCTCAGGGAACTGCCTATAAAGGCCTGCTTTTAATCCCATCACCTGCCAACTTCATCCTCATCCCGTGTGTGTCTCCCTATAGTCTCCCTTTATAGGGTTAACACTCACAACAATCAATCCTCAAAGAATCCAGTCATCCCACTCCTCTTTAGAGGCGGCTGCCAATCCCTTCAGAGAGATTGACTGTAAAGTCTCTCTTCTGTGACACTGAACAGGTTCTGTACCACAGATTGCTGGCATTCCACGTTTGTTTGTTTTTCCTTCCCACCAGCTTCAACCCAGGCTCCTTTTTTCCTTGAGGCAAAAATAGAAGTCCTTACTGAGAGGGTGAGTAGGGAATGGTGGTGTGATCGCCTTCCCTAGAATTTCTCACTGTGCTTTCTTGGTTTAGAAGCTGAATGATGTTCCCATAACTAGATGGGCATATAGCATTATGTTAAAATGTTTTTGTTGTTGTTGAGTTTTGTGTGCGTGTGTGGGAGTATGATGTATACTTGTCAAGGTCGACTCCATGTGTCATCTTTCATTGCTTTGCACTTTCTTTTTTGACCCAGGGTCATTTACTGGGCCTGGAACTCATTTGCTTGGCCAGGTTGGCTTGTTAATGATTTTCAGAGATTCACCTGCCTCCTGGCTGCTTTCCAGTTGGGTTTGAAGGAACTGAACCCAAGCCCTCAAGCTTACTCCATAGGCATCCCTAAGCCTAGCCATCTCCTCCAGCCCCGTGCCTCTTTTTTATTTAAGGAAGAGCTCCAACAACAATCTCTCCACCCCTAGTCTATCTTATGCTTTATTAGGCCCAACCTTGCCTGTTTTACATCTTATTTCTAAAAATTAAATGGCTGACATACATGAGTCATTTATGGCTAGGAAATGTCACAGGAAAAGCTTAGACCATTTCCAGTGATTTCTGCATTTTTGTTTGCTTTCCTGCTCTGCAAATAAGTAGAGACAACTCCCACACACATACCCCTACCACCACCACCTACTTGTAATGCATTGTAATGCTAATATAGGCCCTCAAGATCTTCCTAAGGGGGACCTTAGGGACCTAGAGAATCCTCAAATACACCAAGTGATGCTATCTTGCTCCTTAATTTAAAGCTACTGGTTGAATAAAGATGCTGACAGCCTATAGCTGGGCAGAAGAGGGAAGTTTCAGTTCCTGGGCCTGGGGTCTGAGGCAGGACCACACTAGAGAAGAGAGAGAAGGTGGAAGGAGGAGAAGATGCCACAGGGGTAAGGGATCGTGAGAATTGGTCATGAGAGCTGGCCAGTTGGAGTAAGGGTAGCCCAGGAGAAACATGGCTAGTCATACCTCAGAGTTATTGACAGGGAGCTAGTCACAATAGCATAGAGGGTAGGTTTCTGCCCAGCTCTGGTGTTTTAAAGGCTTATTATAAATATAAAGGTAGTGTCTTTTATCTGGGAACTGAATGATCAAGGGCAGGGTGGAAACCCCTGATTGAGGTTAAATATTTCTACATGTGACTTTATGAGTTGATGTCTTTCAGTCCCAGATATTAATCTGTGAGTAACTGGGTCACCCCTTAGTGACAAGCTCTGTCCTGTTCATCCAGTGGCATTTTCCTTTCAGCCAAGTCTAGCTGCAGCCTTGGAAAGACACACTCACCTCTCATGACAGATCTGATGGATTCTACTATTCCAAGTCCTTCAGGTGACAATGTAACTTTGTGGTAGGTAGCGGAAGCCACCAGCTTTCCTCCTGAGTCTGTACCTGTAGTCATCGTACCATCAGCACTATGCCAGCTGGGAACTTGTAGACAGACAAATTCCCAGGCCATCCCAGATCCCCTGAATCAGAGACATCAGGCTTAGGGTCTGACAATGTACGCCGATGAGCCCTGCAGTGTATTCTGAGTGCCTGTGGAGCTGTGGGAGGGCTAATTCTTATAAAATGTAAGAAGACTTTGCTTTCTTCTGTCTTCTCCCATCTCCTTGGAGTTCTACTCAAGTCAGGCAAACAGAATCCAGTGCCACACAGCACTGTGTCCAGACAGGTCACCCAAGCCCACTGGGGTCTGGCCTCTTAAGAGAAACATCTGGCGCCTCTATTGTGTTTCCCCATCAGGATAATGGATAGTAGTGGGGAGAGAGACTCTCCTCTGCGTGCCTGAACCCTTGTGAGGATATCAGCAGATCAGGGGTAAGAGCAAAGAGCACGATATTTCAGCAGTGCTTGGGTGAAGATTATTTAGGAATGGTAGTTGCAGCTCTGCCTTCCAGCCTTCGTCTTTGAGTGAGGAGTTTGGGTGGGAACTCTCATGGCAGAAAAGTGTAATATTACAGACTGGGTATAAAATATTTTTTTTTTTTTTTTTTTTTTTTTTATTTTTTTTTTTTTTTTTTTATTTCTTATGTACATTTGAAGTGTTATTCCCTTTCCCAGTTTCCAGGCAAACATCCCCTTCCCTCCCCCCCCTTCCTTATGGGTGTTCCCCTCCCCACCCCCCCCCATTGCCACCCCCCCTGACAGTCTAGTTCACTGGGGGTTCAGTCTAGCAGGACCCAGGGCTTCCCTTCCACTGGTGCTCTTACTAGGATATTCATTGCTACCTATGAGGTCAGAGTCCAGGGTCAGTCCATGTATAGTCTTTAGGTAGTGGCTTAGTCCCTGGAAGCTCTGGTTGCTTGGCATTGTTGTACATATGGGGTCTCAAGCCCCTTCAAGCTCTTCCAGTTCATTCTCTGATTCCTTCAACGGGGGTCCCTGCTCTCAGTTCAGTGGTTTGCTGCTGGCATTCGCCTCTGTATTTGCTGTATTCTGGCTGTGTCTCTCAGGATCGATCTACATCCGGCTCCTGACGGTCTGCACTTCTTTGCTTCATCCATCTTGTCTAATTGGGTGGCTCTATATGTATGGGCCACATGTGGGGCAGGCTCTGAATGGGTGTTCCTTCAGTCTCTGTTTTAATCTTTGCCTCTCTCTTCCCTGCCAAGGGTATTCTTGTTCCCCTTTTAAAGAAGGAGTGAAGCCTTCACATTTTGATCATCCGTCTTGAGTTTCATTTGTTCTAGGCAACTAGGGTAATTCAAGCATTTGGGCTAATAGCCACTTATCAGTGAGTGCATACCATGTATGTCTTTCTGTGATTGGGTTAGCTCACCAGGATGATATTTTCCAGTTCCAACCATTTGCCTCTTAATTTCATAAAAAGTCGTTGTTTTTGATAGCTGAGTAATATTCCATTGTGTAGATGTACCACATTTTCTGTATCCATTCCTCTGTTGAAGGGCATCTGGGTTCTTTCCAGCTTCTGGCTATTATAAATAAGGCTGGATGAACATAGTGGGAGCACGTGTCTTTTTTATATGTTTGGGCATCTTTTGGGTATATGCCCAAGAGAGGTATAGCTGGATCCTCAGGTAGCTCAATGTCCAATTTTCTGAGGAACCTCCAGACTGATTTCCAGAATGGTTGTACCAGTCTGCAACCCCACCAAACAATGGAGGAGTGTTCCTCTTTCTCCAGATCCGCGCCAGCATTTGCTGTCACCTGAGTTTTTGATCTTAGCCATTCTCACTGGTGTGAGGTGAAATCTCAGGGTTGTTTTGATTTGCATTTCCCTGATGACTAAAGATGTTGAACATTTCTTTAGGTGTTTCAGCCATTCGGCATTCCTCAGCTGTGAATTCTTTGTTTAGCTCTGAACCCCATTTTTAATAGGGTTATTTGTCTCCCTCGGTCTAACTTTTTGAGTTCTTTGTATATTTTGGATATAAGGCCTCTATCTGTTGTAGGATTGGTAAAGATCTTTTCCCAATCTGTTGGTTGCCGCTTTGTCCTGACCACAGTGTCCTTTGCCTTACAGAAGCTTTGTAGTTTTATGAGATCCCATTTGTCCATTCTTGATCTTAGAGCATAAGCCATTGGTGTTTTGTTCAGGAAATTTTTTTCCAGTGCCCATGTGTTCCAGATGCTTCCCTAGTTTTTCTTCTATTAGTTTGAGTGTGTCTGGTTTGATGTGGAGGTCCTTGATCCACTTGGACTTAAGCTTTGTACAGGGTGATAAGCATGGATCGATCTGCATTCTTCTACATGTTGACCTCCAGTTGAACCAGCACCATTTGCTGAAAAATGCTATCTTTTTCCATTGGATGGTTTTGGCCCTTTGTCAAAAATCAAGTGCCCATAGGTGTGTGGGTTCATTTCTGGGTCTTCAATTCTATTCCATTGGTCTATCTGTCTGTCTCTGTACCAATACCATGCAGTTTTATCACTATTGCTCTGTAATACTGCTTGAGTTCAGGGATAGCGATTCCCCCTGAAGTCCTTTTATTGTTGAGGATAGTTTTAGCTATCCTGGGTTTTTTGTTATTCCAGATGAATTTGCAAATTGTTCTGTCTAACTCTTTGAAGAATTGGATTGGTATTTTGATGGGGTTGCATTGAATCTGTAGATCGCTTTTTTGGTAAAATGGCCATTTTTTACTATATTAATCCTGCCAATCCATGAGCATGGGAGATCTTTTCCATCTTCTGAGGTCTTCAATTTCTTTCTTCAGAGTCTTGAAGTTCTTGTTGTACAAATCTTTTACTTGCTTGGTTAAAGTCACACCCAGGTACTTTATATTATTTGGGTCTATTATGAAGGGTGTCGTTTCCCTAATTTCTTTCTCGGCTTGTTTCTCTTTGGTGTAGAGGAAGGCTACTGATTTATTTGAGTTAATTTTATACCCAGCCACTTTGCTGAAGTTGTTTATCAGCTTTAGTAGTTCTCTGGTGGAACTTTTGGGATCACTTAAATATACTATCATATCATCTGCAAATAGTGATATTTTGACTTCTTCTTTTCTGATCTGTATCCCTTGACCTCCTTTTTGTTGTCTGATTGCTCTGGCTAGAACTTCAAGAACTATATTGAATAAGTAGGGAGAGAGGGGCAGCCTTGTCTAGTCCCTGATTTTAGTGGGATTGCTTCAAGTTTCTCTCCATTTAGTTTAATGTTAGCCACTGGTTTGCTGTATATGGCTTTTACTATGTTTAGGTATGGGCCTTGGATTCCTATTCTTTCCAGGACTTTTATCATGAAGGGGTGTTGAATTTTGTCAAATGCTTTCTCAGCATCTAATGAAATGATCATGTGGTTTTGTTCTTTCAGTTTGTTTATATAATGGATCACGTTGATGGTTTTCCCAGATATTAAACCATCCCTGCATGCCTGGGATGAAGCCTACTTGATCATGGTGGATGATTGTTTTGATGTGCTCTTGGATTCGGTTTGCCAGAATTTTGTTGAGTATTTTTAAGTCGATGTTCATAAGGGAAATTGGTCTGAAGTTCTCTTTCTTTGTTGGGTCTTTGTGGTTTAGGTATAAGAGTAATTATGGCTTCATAGAAGGAGTTCGGTAGTGCTCCATCTGTTTCAATTTTGTGGAATAGTTTGAATAATATTGGTATGAGGTCTTCTATGAAGGTCTGATAGAATTCTGCACTAAACCCGTCTGGACTTGGGCTCTTTTTGGTTGGGAGACCTTTAATGACTGCTTCTATTTCCTTAGGAGTTATGGGGTTGTTTAACTGGTTTATCTGTTCCTGATTTAACTTCGGTACCTGGTATCTGTCTAGGAAATTGTCCATTTCCTGCAGATTTTCAAGTTTTGTTGAGTATAGGCTTTTATAGTAAGATCTGATGATTTTTTGAATTTCCTCTGAATCTGTAGTTATGTCTCCCTTTTCATTTCTGATTTTGTTAATTTGGACACACTCTCTGTGTCCTCTCGTTAGTCTGGCTAAGGGTTTATCTATCTTGTTGATTTTCTCAAAGAACCAACTTTTGGTTCTGTTGATTCTTTCTATGGTTCTTTTTGTTTCTACTTGGTTGATTTCAGCTCTGAGTTTGATTATTTCCTGCCTTCTACTCCTCCTGGGTGTATTTGCTTCTTTTTGTTCTAGAGCTTTTAGGTGTGCTGTCAAGCTGCTGACATATGCTCTTTCCTGTTTCTTTCTGCAGGCACTCAGCGCTATGAGTTTTCCTCTTAGCACAGCTTTCATCGTGTCCCATAAGTTTGGGTATGTTGTACCTTCATTTTCATTAAATTCTAAAAAGTTTTTAATTTCTTTCTTTATTTCTTCCTTGACCAGGTTATCATTGAGTAGAGCATTGTTCAATTTCCACGTATATGTGGGCATTCTTCCCTTATTGTTATTGAAGACCAGCTTTAGGCCGTGGTGGTCCGATAGCACGCATGGGATTATTTCTATCTTTCTGTACCTGTTGAGGCCCGTTTTTTGACCAATTATATGGTCAATTTTGGAGAAAGTACCATGAGGAGCTG
The DNA here is from genome assembly GCF_011064425.1 of Rattus rattus. NCBI lineage: Eukaryota > Metazoa > Chordata > Mammalia > Rodentia > Muridae > Rattus > Rattus rattus. Next base: position 87,659,671 of record NC_046164.1, on the reverse strand, counting down.
AGAAGAAGGTATATCCTTTTGCTTTAGGGTAGAACGTTCTATAAATATCCGTTAAGTCCATTTGGCTCATGACTTCTCTTAGTCTGTCTACGTCTCTGTTTAATTTCTGTTTCCATGATCTGTCCATTGATGAGAGTGGGGTGTTGAAGTCTCCTACTATTATTGTGTGAGGTGCAATATGTGTTTTGAGCTTTAGTAAGGTTTCTTTTACGTATGTAGGTGCCCTTGTATTTGGGGCATAGATATTTAGGATTGAGAGTTCATCTTGGTGGATTTTTCCTTTGATAAATATAAAGTGTCCTTCCTTATCTTTTTTGATGACTTTTAGTTGAAAATTGACTTTATTTGATATTAGAATGGCTACTCCAGCTTGCTTCTTCCGACCATTTGCCTGGAAAGTTGTTTTCCAGCCTTTCACTCTGAGGTAGTGTCTGTCTTTGTCTCTGAGGTGTGTTTCCTGTAGGCAGCAGAATGCAGGGTCCTCGTTGCGTATCCAGTTTGTTAATCTATGTCTTTTTATTGGGGAGTTGAGGCCATTGATGTTGAGAGATATTAAGGAATAGTGATTATTGCTTCCTGTTATATTCATACTTGGATGTGTTATGTTTGTGTGCTTTTCTTCTCTTTGTTTTGTTGCCAAGACGATTAGTTTCTTGCCTCTTCTTGGGTATAGCTTGCCTCCTTATGTTGGGCTTTACCATTTATTATCCTTTGTAGCACTGGATTTGTAGAAAGATATTGTGTAAATTTGGTTTTGTCATGGAATATCTTGGTTTCTCCATCTATGTTAATTGAGAGTTTTGCAGGATACAGTAGCCTGGGCTGGCATTTGTGTTCTCTTAGGGTCTGTATGACATCAGTCCAGGATCTTCTGGCCTTCATAGTTTCTGGCGAAAAGTCTGGTGTGATTCTGATAGGTCTGCCTTTATATGTTACTTGACCTTTTTCCCTTACTGCTTTTAATATTCTTTTTCTTTATTTTGTGCGTTTGGTGTTTTGACTATTATGTGATGGGAGGTGTTTCTTTTCTGGTCCAATCTATTTGGAGTTCTGTAGGCTTCTTGTATGCCTATGGGTATCTCTTTTTTAGGTTAGGGAAGTTTTCTTCTATGATTTTGTTGAAGATATTTACTGGTCCTTTGAGCTGGGAGTCTTCACTCTCTTCTATACCTATTATCCTTAGGTTTGATCTTCTCATTGAGTCCTGGATTTCCTGTATGTTTTGGACCAGTAGCTTTTTCCGCTTTTACATTATCTTTGACAGTTGAGTCAATGATTTCTATGGAATCTTCTGCTCCTGAGATTCTCTCTTCCATCTCTTGTATTCTGTTGGTGAAGCTTGTATCTACAGCTCCTTGTCTCTTCTTTTGGTTTTCTATATCCAGGGTTGTTTCCATGTGTTCTTTCTTGATTGCTTCTATTTCCATTTTTTAATTCCTTCAACTGTTTGATTGTGTTTTCCTGGAATTCTTTCAGGATTTTTGTGACTCCTCTCTATGGGCTTCTACTTGTTTATTTATGTTTTCCTGAATTTTTTTTTTTTTTTTTTTATTAACTTGAGTATTTCTTATGTACATTTCTGAGTGTTATTCTTTCCTGGAATTCTTTTAGGGATTTTTGTGATTCCTCTCTATGGGCTTCTACTTGTTTATTTATATTTTCCTGGAATTCTTTTAGGAATTTTTGTGATTCCTCTCTGTAGGCTTCTACTTGTTTATTTATGTTTCCCTGTGTTTCTCTAAGGGAGTTCTTCATGTCTTTCTTGAAGTCCTCCAACATCATGATCAAATATGATTTTGAAACTAGATCTTGCTTTTCTGGTGTGTTTGGATATTCCATGTTTGTTTTGATGGGAGAATTGGGCTCCGACGGTGCCATGTAGTCTTGGTTTCTGTTGCTTGGGTTCCTGCGCTTGCCTCTCGCCATCAAATTATCTCTAGTGTTACTTTGTTCTGCTATTTCTGACAGTGGCTAAACTGTCCTATAGGCCTGTGTGTCAGGAGTGCTGTAGACCTGTTTTCCTCTCTTTCAGTCAGTTATGGGGACAGAGTGTTCTGCTTTCGGGCGTGTAGTTTTTCTTTCTACAGGTCTTCAGCTGTTCCTGTGGACCTGTGCCTTGAGTTCACCAGGCAGGTCACTTGCAGCAGAAAAGTTGGTCTTACCTGTGATCCCGAGGCTCAAGTTCGCTCGGGGGGTGCTGCCCACGGGCTCTCCGCGGTGGCAGCAACCAGGAAGATCTGCGCCGCCTCTTCCGGGAGCCTCAGTACACCAGGGTTCCAGATGGATTCTGGTGCTTTCCTCTGGAATCAGTAATGTGTGCAGAGAGTAGTCTCTTCTGGTTTCGCAGCCGTGTCTGCCTCTCTGAAGGTTTAGCTCTCCCTCCCACGGGATTTGGGTGCAGAGAACTGTTTATCCGGTCTGTTTCCTTCAGGTTCCGGCGATGTCTCCAAAAATATTTTTTTAATGACCAGCAAATTATGACCTGGGCGGGAACCAATTGCAATCCTGTGTTTTTGTGAAAGGGACAAAAGTCTAAATTGCTACCAGCCACACTACTGTTCTTGTGTCTCTGCTCTTCAAAGTGTCAGTTAAATAGATGTGCATAAGAAGAAGATGTATCAGTGTTGTGATGGATGGCCGAGCGGTGTGGGAGAGGCTTGCAGCTTCTGTATCTGATTTTGCTTGTGAGCCTCAGGTGATTCATTACATTGGTCCCTGGGCCTGGTTCTCAGGTCCTCTCACATGACTAGGGCTGTAGGACCAGGGATCAGAGGGAGGGAAAAAAATGAAGACAAACAGCTTTCTAAAACACCCTGAAGAGGCCCTATTGTAATTTCCACTGTAAATCAAATAATTACTTGCTGCACATATTTTCCAGTTTGTTATAAGTTCACTAACATTTACCCCAAGGAGTCATAAATCCAGTTGTGGAAATCAAAATCACAGACTGCTTGTGTAGATTTATGTTTCAAAGTGGCACTGTTCCCTCCCCCTGTTGTTGTCGTTGTTGTTATAGGCAAAGCAAACGCCGAGCAGATTAGAGTTTAAGACCCAGAACTTTGAATTCCTGCCTTATCAAGTCTGCTTTCAAAAGCAGCTTAATGTCCAAAGAGCCTGTCTTTGGCATCAGTTAGGTCTTCTTGAAACAGCGTCTTAATCCATTGATTTCAAACCCAAACACAGAGACATTACACTTCCCTTGGAATGCACAAGCCCTCAGAGGCAAGGGCCAGCACCTTAGGAGTCTTAGTTAACGTAGGCGATGCATTTGAGGGTTTATCCGGGCACTTTAAAGGGCTGTGAGCCAAGGACAAGAAGGTGAGAGCCATAGAGCATCCTGAAGTGACGTATGGTGCCATTCATATCATCCCCACTCTCCCTGTGCCCTAGCTGTACACATGCGCATTGAAGTGCATACTCTGTGAGGAAACTTTTGTTGTTGTTGTTGTTAACTTTACTCCCCAGTTCTTCAGTGTTATTGTGCAAACTTCTAGTTGTTTCTTCTAGAGGAGTCTCTAATATCTCTCCCAGCTCTGCAGCCAGCCACGCTGCCTCTGAGAGGGAAGGGAGGCCATCAGTCTCCCGTGCCTTTCTTATGAGCCTTTGCAGTTCCCCCGAGAAACTGTACTGAAACCCAGACTTCCTCTCCTGGCATTTCTGGGCTACAATTACTAATCTGCAAAATGGACTTAATGTGATTAGGTCACAGAGCTACCATGGGCTTCCACCATGTTGCATATGAGGATGTGCCCTGGCCTGGGAGATGGCCTTGGACAGTAATTATTGTTGCAAGACAGCAGGACAGTGTGAAGCTAAGCTCAGAATCGCAGTCCCTGAGTCTAATCCAGGCTCCATTAGCTAGCTGAACTATGTAAACGGAGGGATTAATTGAGATGATATTGGGTGAGGATGCCTCGGTACAGAGCTACTGATGTGGAATGGGAAGGAGAGGCAAACCCTTCTATGGGATGAGTCACCAAAAGCTCTAAGAGTCTCTGGCTCATTTGCTGAGCTGGGCTAAATGAAGCAGATACCCTGGTTAACTCCTAGGCTGCTCTGGTTCTGGGAGAGCAGAACTACCCAGCATGTGTGCAGGAATCCTGAAGCTGACTCTGACTATCTGAATGTGGGGGAACAGGTCTACCTGTATTTGCGTTCCTGGGGTCACCTGCAGCTTCTTAGGGTAATTGCCAACCGCATTTTCTTCCCATGTATGTACAGCTCTTGATGCCTAAACCAGAGCGTACCCACATTGGTGTTGACTCCCGTTCTCTCTTGTGCAGGCTCGAATTCGTGTACGGTGCTTTTGTGAGTAAGTGTACCTTATTCATTATTTCCTAAATGGATGGATTAAGCATGGTTAGCTATATGTCCCTGTTTATTAAATATAGGCTATGGATGAGTTTATGTATTCATGCATTTAAGTCAGTGACTAATACACAGCAAACAATAAATGAGTAATGTCCTACCATTCCTTATATATTTATTGGACATGAATAAAATATACAATCTTTCCCTATGGACATCACTGAGCAGCCTCTACTTGGAAAACCAAAACAAATAATATGGGTCTCTGTCTCCTTTCCTAACACTGCACTTACCCATCTAATCTCTTGTAGTCTCTCTGGGGCCCAGGGCACATCTGTATTGCTTCTCTTTGAATCCCAGACACTAGCATGGGGCCCAGAGTATTTAAGTATATAAGGAAATATATGTTGAGAAAACCAATGAATGATCGTTAAAGCCTTTCTGTAATTGTCTCAATTTAGAAATCAAGTCAAGTGCTCGCACATATACTAGAAATCACGTCAAAGTTGGGGTTGATTAGTCCTCTTTTCCTCGTTCTGTCGTCTCAAGCACACCTAGTCACGGTGCATCTGGTGAGTATTCTCTTCTCTGTGTGCTGCAGTCAACAATGGTGCATCCCTGGAGGTGGTCATCAATCCAGACCCCTTTCAGGCATTGAAGCTAAGCCATAGGAACCCAGGCAAGGCGTTGTATGATGGGATAAACCTGTCGAACCAGGAATGCCTACAAGTAATGTTTATGGATGTTCTCGTTGCTCACTCAAGAGAGAGCATTACCCACCTGCCTCCAGTTCTGAGACATGAACTCCTCTGTCCAACTCTTCCTGGATCTTGCTTCAGTCCTCTAGCCCAACAGGCTGGTCCTTAGATACTTCTCAGCCTCATTCTTGCACTGGGCACTTAGAAGCTCCTTTGACTGGAAGGCCATGAGTCTTCACTTGGGTCTACAAAGTAGCCAATAGCTGGATGAAAGCCTGGCTTCTGCCTTCATTTGAGTCTACACTTTGGCTGAAGGCACAGAGGTGGTTTTACCTATACTCTTTATTCTAAATTCACCTCGAATTCCAGGAGGAAAAACTATGGCAAGATGAGCCCTTGATGTCCCTTTCTTCTGCTCCAAAGTAGATACAGTGATTATCCACAAGAACAGAGTGAGGCTACACTCTCAGTCAGGCTTAACAATTTATTTGACCACCCTGTGGGACTGACCACCTTTCAGCACCACAGCTGAGACAATGGTGGGTCAGTGATGAACAGGAGCAGACCTTGACCAGAACTGCTTGATTATGCATGCTGCTTGCTCTCTATTTAACCCGAAACCTCATGGCAGCCATAAGATAGACTTGGGAGTCTATATCTTCTCACAGTGGCCACTTTGAATACATCTCCCTTTTCTGCTTTTCATATTTAAATATCATATGAGGGTAAGGGGCCATGGCCAACTTATTGATGCTTTTGGAGGCTGGGGCTAGCAACACTCTTGGAAGAACTGATGGGCTCCTGTTCCACCAGGATTTCTGGGAAGTAGCGGGGCACAGAGGGGAAGGGTATTTCTGAATGGTTTGACAGAGTAAAGAGCAGACAGCAGCCATGGATTATGAGGTCTACCTTCAGCTTGTTTGTTGAATTTCCTGCTGACAGGTCTTAGCTGTGTTCAGCTAAGAGTTCTCCGAAGGTCTATGGGTCAATCATGTTTTCTCCAGCGTGGAGTGCTATTAGGAGGTAATATGGGTTTAGGAGGTGGTGGGGTCTATTGGAAGGTGGGTAGATGTTGCTGTAAAATTATAAAAATGGCTGTCTTTTATATCACACCAGATCCGGCACTGTAGTGCCCCAAGATGTCTGGTAAATATCTTCATCTCAGTCAGCAAAGCATCTCACCTACTCTGCTTCATCCCATATCACACTGCCGATGGCTTCTCTCGGAGCTTGGCAACAATCTCTCTACCCATCTAGTTCCCAAGGCAGGCTGCCACAATGCCAGAACTATCCATCCCAATTTCGTGTCGGCCTAGTGTCGCTGGCCACCACATACTCTCTTAAACTTAAATCGCCACATGAAAGAACACACAACACAATAATCTCTGATCTAATTGATAAGATATAATTGCCCACCTAGACATACAAAACTCTGTACACATCCATCCCTTAAGAATATTCATAACAACCTACAAATGTGCAGAGAGGAATCGTAACATCAGCCTCCATGTTCTCTCAGCTGCCTCTTCTGTCTCTTTCTAAAACTTTTCTCCTGCCCATCCTTCCTTCTTGTCCAATGACAGACCTCGATCTATCTTGTACCTGCCTTCACATGTATGACATCATTCTACAGGTAGAGCATTGAGGCTCTAGCTTGAAGGAGATAATAATTCCTTGGTTCCTCTCTCTTTTTTTGCTCTCTTGATGCTGTGGGGTGAGATGTTTCCTCTTGCCACAGACCCTAAAACAATGAAGCAAAGAAACCAGGGAGAAGGGCAAGTCAGAGCAGACCTTTCTTCTAATAGTTGATTTAGCTCAGTTGTTTGCTACAGAAACTGAAATCTGAAGAATAATTCCAGCATACGTAACTATGCACTATTGTATAACTTCTTCAGAGCACAGATTATAGGGTTTGAATCTACCCAGAATTCTTCCTCAAATTTAGCCTTCAACAGTGGGGGAATGGCTTAAGTAAGCACGGAAGGGGTTAGCCTCACCTTATAGTTGGGGAATCCATGATGCACTTGGGATGACTTTTCACACTTTACAGGCACAGGCCACAGTGCTGAACCTCATCATCACGAGATTGTCATTCTTGAGCATTTTTGTGTGCCATGCCCCCTTCAAAGACTGTGTCATTCAAATGAGTCTGTTGGCGATCTTAAGGAGTTTGAATCAAGACTCTTCTTGGGCATCCCGTCCGATTTTTAAGGCAAAACCAATTATACTTGGTGAGATGTATGGGCTCTCCCTGCAGAAAATGGAGAAGAAGTATGATTCGAATACAGTTTTGATCTCCAGGTCTAAGTTCTTAAGGATGCTCACACCGTGCCTCGCTTTCCACACAGCTGACCAGTTGCTTTGAAGATGAAAATTGGGGTTCAAGGTAGTTGTCTTCATAGATAGCTGTGGCTGCTGGTCTTCTTTTCTGAAAAATACCCAAAACTTTATAGGAAACCATAAAAAGCAAACAAGCAAACTAAGCCAAACGAAACCAACCAACAAGTCAACCAACCCACCCACCCACCAACCAACCAACCCGGCAAACAAACAGACAAACAAACAAACAAACAAACAAACCCCATGAATAGCAATAGCTATTTTAAGGATTGAGAACAGACTTGGGGGCATTACAGTAGCCAAGCTCAAATTACACTACAGAGCTATAGTGATAGAGACAGTTTGGCACTGGCATAAAAATAGTAGGTAGACCATGGGGATAGAATACCAAGAAATAAACCAGTAAAGTGACACCCACTTAATTTTTGACAAAGAAGGCAAATCATGCACTGAAAAAAAGCTAGCCTGTTAAAAAATGGTGCGGTAAAAACTGGAAATATTACCTTCAGAAAACTGGAATGAAATTTATATCTTTCACCCTCTACAAAAATCAATTAAAAATTGATCAGAGATCTCAATTTAAAACCCCAAATGCTGAAACATCTAGACAAACACATAGGGATTATTCTTCAAAAGGGCATTGGGTAGGCAAGCACTTTCTGAACAGAGCATTAGTAGTAGAGGAACCAGCCCCAAGGCATAACAGATATGACTATATGAAAATATAAACCTTTAAAGGGATTAAGCAATTCCATTCCTAACATAGTGCAAGGGGAACTGGTGCTCACAAATATTGATTCTGTGGATTTCAAGTTGAAAGCTCACCCAGAGGTTGTTGCTTATTAGTTGCTGGTTAATTTTGCTACATAGTGACTTTCTTTAATAGCATTGGCCTTTTGTAAAACATGGAGTTGATACAAACTGCAGGAAAATGTTTTCAGGAAGCCTGCCTGCCTTCACGTGTGAATTGCATGAATAACTCTATACACATTTAAGATAGGGCAGCCAGAGTTTTATGTCAACTTGACATAAGTTAGAATAATATGAAAGGAGGGAATTTCCATTGATGAGCTGTCTCTGTAAGATCCAGTCATAGGCAATTCCTTAATTAGTGATTAATAGAGGAGCACCTAGCCCACTGTGGGTGGTGCCATCCCTAGGCTGGTAGTCCTGAATACTATAAGAAAGCAGGATTAGCAAGTTGTGGAGAGCAAGTCAGTAAGCAGCATCCCTCCATGGCCTGTGCATCAGCTCCTGCCTCCAGGTTCCTTCCTTGATTGAGTTCCTGTCCTGACCTTTCTTTGATGATGAACAGTGATGTGGAAGTGGAAGCCAAATAATGCCCCCCCCCAAAAAAAATAGGGCAGCCAGAATGAACATTGCTTTTGAGACTTAAGAAATGGTTAAAGGTAGGAAATTATACTTCCGGAGGAAAAATATGGTAAAAACATTTGGTTTTGATTGGCTTTTGGTTAGCATCAGTTCACTCTTTTCACTTCAATCATAAAATGAAACCGCATTATAGTTTTATAGCTGGTGCTTTTTACTTGCCCGTCACTTACCAGATACATTTATGTTATCTCTTTTGGTTCCTGAAGCAAGCCATAATGCCCCCTTTTAGATACCTATTTTACAAGTAAAGAAACTGGGATATGAAGAATTGAGACATGTGGGTTTCCTTATTCTACCGTCTACTGTAATTGCCCATGTTGAGGGACTTTGGCAGCAAGAGCCCAGGTAGAACATGGCCAGAAGCCATTGCACTGGCATTCAACAGGCACCCTGGCTTGAGAGAGAATGCAAGGTCTTTTGCATGTGGCCATTCAGTTCACTGGAGACCATTTCAGTCACAACTCAGTCAATCTTATCATCCATGGTTTGTCTCCACAGTAGCGCAGTTGGCAGAGACACAGGAGTATTGGTTTCCCTGATTACAGGGGCATTGGAGACCATGACCGATCAGTTTAGACCAAAATTCCAGCCATAATAGTTCTGGAAATTTGCACCGCTGTGGCAAATGTAGACAAAGTTACAGTCGGAAATTGTATCCATCACACAGGCCTATGCTTATTCTTGGAATCTGAATGGATTGGTGGTTTTGACTGTGGAGTGTTCATCAGAGCCAAGACAAGAATTCCAGCCCTATAGAGAGGCAAGCCAGGCTTTGGGGCCTTAACATCGTAACTTCTGTATGATTAAAATTATCATTGACAGGTATTGGGATGTCTCCATGATATTTTTAACTAAAGCGATGGAGAAATATCTGTGTGTGAACATGTAGCTGACAAGGGCTCCTTCGTTGTTTCCTTCTAGAGATTTCTGGATTCTGTCATTGTCTTAAGACTTAAATAAATAATCCTCTACTGAAAAGTTCTTATCATTTTGAACAATGCTGCTGTGGCTTTCAAAAACTTCATCATTGATTGCTGCCAAATTTAGTGTAGTTTCTCTTGTCAGTGTCCCTGAATAGGGGGAAAAGGTAGGAGGAATCAGGAGTTACAAGCAGATTGGAAGTCATTTTTACTTTCTTAGATTTTAAATTTCAAAGTGTGAGAAAAATGGCCTTATTTGGAGATGTCTACAGATCTAAGTGTAGCCAATACTAAATGTTTGATCACTCACCTCAGACTAGGGCAATTTGGAATTTTTGAGATACAGCTATGAATCTAGTGTAAATTATTTCCTTTCAGAATTGACAAAAGGTTCAGGAAAAGGGTCACATAGTAACCACACAATACTTGCCACTTCTTCTCTCCTTGTCTTTGTCCCAGATTCAAGCTGACATTCCCAGCCACATGGGGTCCTTGCGGCAGCTGTAAAGTCCAGATGTCTAGCTGCAGAAATGTGGCCCATATCTTGATAATCTGAAAGACACATGATTCAGGGACAGGGAGAGCTGGCAGCTCAAGTGTCACCCCTCATACGCCTTTGACTTAGTCATGAATGGTCATGTTAGGCGCTCCATGTCTGTTTCTTTCGCAGTCAGAAAGACTCAGCAGAGAAAAATAGAAATGAGCTGTGTGTTTAATCCTAGATGTTATTTGAAGTGACTTACTAGGTGTTTGTTCTGGGACGATGGTCAGTGTGGAACTATAAATGCATATGTGTATTCATATGCATATGTATATGATATATATGTATATGACTTCATATATATATGTATATACTACCTTTTCCAGTTCTATTGTTGTACAAATGAAGAATAACATTTATATAATAAGAAAAGCAAAATATAATGAACAAATATTATGTTAGCCAGAAAGGAAATGTGGCTATTAAGTCTTAAGTAGTTGGACTGATCAATGGCTTAAAAGATTTCTCTGTGAACTGAGTTAAAGGCTTAAAGTCTAATAGAGAGAGAGAGAGAGAGAGAGAGAGAGAGAGAGAGAGAGAGAGAATGAATCATAACTGTAGAAATCAGAGCCTCCTGAAGGTTGACAGTGTGGTCAGCAGTGCAGGTGTAATAGCCCCTTTGCTCCAGATTTTACTGCCTTCATGGTCTAGACTCCATGTGCTACCATGAAGAGAGCCTTTGGCCCTTATTTATGCAAACATATTCAGATGCCTTCCTTCAAAACATTTTTGAGATTCTTATTTATTTGTGAATCTGAAGTATTTTATCTTTAAACAGGGTTTCATTGCAGACTTAACAACCTGAAAGAACAATGACTTTACACGCACATTTAGAATGAAGCTGCCCACTAAAAATATGTGGCTATTACAATTGAAGTTAGAAACTCGATTCTCGACCATTAGTCAGGACTGCCACAAGATCTTTCCTCCACTGGATGGTTCTGGTATAGAATATTCATTTGCTCCTGTCAATTAGTAATCGTTGAAAACTGTCTTCTTTTGCTACCCAGGAATTAAACAAACACAGCATTTCCTGCCCACTCCAAGATAACAGATACGCTAACCTACTGTTGGGCACAAAAGCATGAAGCAGTCTTTGTTGTAGAGAGTTGGTGTTTGAATGGTGTGCTAAGACCTCATTTGTTCCATTGCATTTAGCATGAGAACTAACTGCTCTGGCCCTTAGCCGTCCTCCTGCTGTCTGACACTAGGGCTACCCTGCCTTCCCTAGGGCAGGAGGGGAGTGGAAGCACATGGTGAGTATGAAGGAGGATTGCGGGCTCCAACAGTTGTATGTAATAATTCTGCGACCGGAGTGCAACAGTTACTCTAAGGGGCATAGTTGGGTCTCCACCAATTTTATTGCCAATAATAGGTGCAGTGACAGTTTGTGCAAACTGTTCTGGAATACCTTAAGGTACTTTTTTTTTTAATTTTAAAATTAACTTTTATTAGAGTTATCGTATAAAAATGGTGGCTTCATTATGGCATCTTGATCCATAAGTCATTATACCTTTCTTATTGCCTCCTCAATGTTCTCCCTTTTCTCCCTGTCCCATCCTGACTGGTTCCCTTTCTCCATCCTAACAGTTTCTTCTCTTTTCACACATTCCATTCAGTTTCTCCACCCCATTCCTTTAATAGCTTTTACTAAGTCCTCATGATTTTCTTTCTAGTTTTACACTCCCTGAACTGCAGCACTTGTGCACGTGCACACACACACACACACACACACACACACTCACTCACATACACTCACACACACACATTCACTCACATATACACTCACACACATACTCACACTCACACACTCATACACACACTCACATATACACTCACACACACACACGTGCACTTACATATACACTCACACACATGCATACACACGTGCATGCATGCTCACACACACACACGCACACACACACACACACACACGTACATAGGCACACACACACAGAGAGCAAGAAGGAAAGAGATATTTGTTTAAATGTTCAAACTTATTCATATGAAGACTACCATGTCCTTATTTCTGACTGTCTTATTTCACTTAGCACAATGACCTCTACTTCTACTCATTTTTGTATATTTTTCTTTACATTTGATCATTTGTGAGATTAGTTTCTGGACTTTCCAGAAGTCCATCGCATACTTGTGCCTTGGTGTTTGTGTATGAGTTCTTTAACAATTTCAGATGCCATATAGTGATCTTTGGTTCATTTTGAACTTATTTTATACAGAGTGAGGGATAGATCTGGATCCCGTTTTCTGAACGCCATGTTTCATAGAGGCTGTCTGGTTTTGATGCCTTTGTTAGAATTTAGGTGGCTGTAGCTGTATTGGTTTATTTCCGGGCCCCAGTTCCATTCAGTTGAGCTCCGTGTCTAGGGTTGTTTTTACCTTTGCCAGTGCCATGAATGTTTTGTTGCTATGGTTTTGTAATATGAAACTGAAATCACATACTGTGCTAACTCCAGCATCCCCCTCTCTAGTCAGGATTATTTTGGTTATCTGGGGTCTTTTGTGCTTCCATATGAACTTTTAGATTATATATTTTTTTAAGTTCTGTGAAGAATGTAGTTAGAATTTTAAAAGGGATTGCATTGAATCGGTGGATTGCTTTTGATGGTATGGCTACATTCATGGTATTAATTCTTCTAATCCCTGTGCATTGGAAGTCATTCCACATTCCAGTGTCTTCTTCAGTTACTTTCCTCATTATCTAAAGGTTTCATTTGTAGAGGTCTTGTACCTCCTTGATTAAGTGGATGATACTCCCCCCTCCCCTATTTCTCCAAGAGTTCATTATCGGTGTGTAGAAAGGTGGGTGGGTTTCACATGTTTGAGTTTTGTATCCTGCTGCTTTGATGAATGTATCAGGTCTAAGTGTTCTCTGACGTCTCTAGACTTTGTTTCTCTAAAGTAGGGGATTATGTCAAATGAGGCTACTTTGACCTCTTCCTTTCTGATTTTCAGCCTTGTCTTTCTTTTGTCTTCTCCCTCTATCTAAGACTTCAACTTTATATAACTTGGATCAGAGAGAAAGGGCAATCTTGTCTCATTCTCTGTTGTACTTTTTCCCACTTAGTATAATATTGGATTTATAACTGACATATACAACCTGTACTTTCTTAGGGTATGTTCTACTTGTTCCTAATTCCTTCAGGGCTTTTATGATGCAGGGATGCTGAACTTTTTAGCAAAATCTTTTACTAATCTCTTGAGATGACCATGTGACTTTTAATATTAAATTTATTTATGTATTGTATTTCACTTATTGACTTGCCAGTGTTGAACTAAACTTGTATTAATGGAAAAAACCAACTTCTGTGTTGTCTGATCTCAAAGTGTCCTTGAGCTCGATTTCTATTTTACTGAAAATATTTCTGTTGCTGGCCACCAGAAAAGTTGACCCATCATTTTCTTTTGCTGCTATATCCTCCTATGATCAGAGTGACAGAGGCTTCGTAGAGTGAGTCTGTGGACCCATGTATCTAAGAGATCTCAGGGGTCCAGGTTAATTGAGACTACTGGTCCTCCTACAAGGTTGCTCTCCTCCTTAGCTTCCTCCAGCTTTTCCCTAATTCAACCAGAGGGGTCAGCAGCTTCTGTTCGATGGTTTGGGTGCACATATCTGCATCTGACTCAGCTGCTTGTTGGGGCTTTTGGAGAGCAGTCACAGTAGGTCCCTTTTTGTGAACGCCCCATAGCTTCAGTAATGGTGTCAGGTCTTGGGGCCTCCCCTTGAGCTGGATCCCACTTTGGGCCTGTTACTGGACCTTCTTTTCCTCAGGCTTGAAAAATGAAAATAGAACCATATTTGTCACCATGCACAAAGCTCAAGTCCAAATGGATCAAGGACCAGATACACTGAATCTTATAGAAGAGAAAGTGGTAAAGAGCCTTGAACTCATTGGCACAGGCAGAGACTTCCTAAACAGAACTCCAATGGCTCAGGATCTAAGATCAAGAATTGATAAATGGGACCTCATAAAAATGCAAAGCTTCTGTAAGGCAAAGGACAGTGTCATTAGCACAAAACAGCAACTAACAGATTGGGAAAAGATCTTTACTAGTCCTACATCTGATAGAGGGCTAATATCTAAAATATATAAAGAACTCAAGAAGCTTACCACCAGAAAACCATACAACTCAATAAAAAAAATGGGGTATACAACTAAACCAAGAATTTACAATAGAGGAATTTCAAATGTCTGAGAAGCACCTAAAGAAATGTTCAAAGTCCTTAGTGATCAGAGAAATGGAAATCAAAATAACCCTGAGATTCCACCTCACACCAGTCAGAATGGCTAAGATCAAAACCTCAGGTGACAACACATGTTGACGAGGATGTGGAGAAAGAGCAACACTCCTCCATTGCTTGTGGGATTGCAAACTGGTACAACCACTCTGGAAATCCATTCAAGGTTCCTCAGAAAATTGGGAATAGACCTACCTAAAGACCCAGAAATACCACTCTTGGGAATATACCCAAAAGATGCCCCACCATGCCACAGGGGCACATGTTCCACTACGCTCATAGTGGCCTTATTTGTGATAGCCAGAAGCTGGAAACAACCCAGATGTCCCACGACAAAAGAATGGATACAGAAAATGCAGTTCATTTACACAATGGAATACTACTCAGCTATTATGAAAACGAGGACATCCTGAGTTTTGCAGGCAAATGGATGGAGCTAGAAAATAACATCCTGAGTGATGTAACTCAGACCCCAAAGGATATGCATTGTATGTACTCACTAAGTGGATATTAGCGGGGGTGGGGGGAGTACAGAATACCCAAGATACAGTCCATAGAACTCAAAAAGGCCAACAAGCTGAAGGGCCCAAATGAGGATTTTAGTTCCTCTTGGGAGGAAGAAGAAAGCAACCACAAGGTGGGGAGGGAGAGAGGAACAGGTGAGGAAAGACGATGGGGTAGGGGGAGAGGGGAACTTGATCTGGTATTGAGTAGGGGAAAAGAACCAGAGGGCCAGCAGAAAGAATGGAAAACAGGCGACCTCGGGAAGATCCTCTAGAATCCCTTATAGCTTTTATATTATTTTTTTGCTTTTTGTTTTTGACATTCTCTTTTTACTTTTTTTAATTGGATATTTCTTTATTTACATTTCAAATGTTATTCCTTTTCCCGGTTTCCTGTCCATAAGCCCCCATCCCTTCCCCCTCCCCTTCTTCTATAAGGGCGTTCCCCTCTCCCTCCCCCTCTCCTCCCAACATTCCCTTACTCTGGGGTTCCAACCTTGGCAGGACCAAGGGCTTCTCCTTCCTTTGGTGCCCCAAAATGCTATCCTCTGCTACATATGCAACTGGAGCCATGGGTCAGTCCATGTATTGTCTTGGGTAGTGGTTTAGTCCCTGGGAGCTCTGGTTGGTTGGCATTGTGTTCTTATGGGATTGCAAACCCCTTCAGCTCTTTCAATTCTTTCTCTAATTCCTCCAATGGGGGTCTGGTTCTCAGTTCAGTGGTTTGCTGCTATCGTTCGACATGCTCTGGCTTAACTATAAGAACTAATAAGCTGTACGTCTTTTTTTTTTTTTTTTCTTTTCTTTTTTTTCAGAGCTGGGGACCGAACCCAGGGCCTTGCGCTTGCTAGGCAAGTGCTCTACCACTGAGCCAAATCCCCAACCCCTATAAGCTGTAAGTCTTATACAGTCTCATATTTTTAAGTATTTCTTCTCTAATAATGTCTATTTGGGGTTTTAAATGCACTTATATTTGGATGTCTATTTCTCTTTCTAGATTCGGGAAATTTTAGGCCCTAAATTCTTTTGACTAGATTCTCTATACATTTAATGTTTATCTCAGGGCCTTCTTTTGTCCCATAAATTTGTAGGCTTGGTGTCTTGATTTTGCCAAGTTATTGGACTTTGTGGTCACGCTCATTTTATTTCTTTCAGCATTTGGATATTGTGTTTTTCTAGCTTTGTCCTCTATCTCTGATAGTTTTTCCTTCTTGGCCAAGTCTATTGGAGATGCTTTCCAGTGTGTTTTTATTTTATTCATTAAGCTGTTCACTTACAAAATCTCTATTTGGTTTTTCTTTTAGAGACAATTTTCTTGCTGAAATTTTCTTCCATATTGTTGACTTTCTCATCCATGTTGCAGACTTGGTCACCCATTTAGCTTTCTTTTCTATGTTGATGACTTTGCTCTCTAGGGCCTAGATTGAATTTGTCTGTTTGCTTTCATTCTCTCTGGGGTAACTGATCATTTTAACCAGTATATATTTGAAATCTTAATTTGGCATTTTCCTCTTTAGTACTGTTGAATTCAACATTTTTATCTTTTATCTAACTTAATAGGTTCAGGTTGTTTTTGTCTTTTTATGTTTCTATGTTGCGATTTGTGCTTCCACTGGTTTAAATTTCTCTTTTGGTTTTATTTGGAAATCTTCTTATGGAGCAGCCAACCGTGGGAGTTGGCCTCAGTCATCAAAACCACTCAGAGAGAGGAACATTAACTTCCACCCCAGTAATAATATCCAACAATAGGTCATCCAATAATATCCACCAATATTTCATCGGTGATCATACAAAGGAAATGTCAAAAGCAAAGCAGAATATGTTATAGAGTTAAAAAATTACTTGAGATAACTATGTAAAGTGCAAGTGAATGAAACAGAGGATGGAGGCAGGAAAGGGGAAGCGTCATAGAGGATCCAGGCTACATGACGAGGTACATGAGAGGAAAGTGTAGAAGAGTGTTACAGAGGGGGTAAGGAAGTGCTGGAGATTAGACAAAATCAAAGACTATGAAGAGAACACACAAAAGTTCCCAGTCATGAGAAAAAGTGAAAGAGAAGTTGTGTAAATGTATGAGGATTAAAAATTGAAACATTAATTTTTATAAAGTTACAGAATAAAGTAAAAACACCACTACCATTATAGTCAAATGTGGGGAGGGGCCCTTAAGGGCCAGGAGAGGAACAAATGAAAAGTTGTTCAATGGTGAAATCAGTGTGTAAACAACTAGATAAAAATATAAAAAGAAAACAATATAAAACTGCTTTTAAATGTGGCAACATAACAACTCTGGCAAAATTGAAACAAAAGAGAAAAAGGAAAGCAGAGAAGTAAACAAAAGAAAGAAAGTAAAAAGTCAAGTGTTGTTGCAGCTTCCTTTGTGACGTCTGGAAGCTGCCTGTTATATGGAGTCGGGTGGGCAGGCGTATGGAATGAGCTCTGTAATTCTTGTCTCACTTGAGCCTGCATTGAGCAAGAAAAGAGCTTCATAACTGTAATTTTGCTACTGTTATGAATCATAATGTAAATATATTGATGTTTTTGATGTCTTAGATGACCCCCGTGAAAGGGTCATTTGACCACAATGAGGGTCATGACCCACAGATTGAGAACCAGCGTTGTAGGACTCCCTAGACTATCGCACCATGGTAGCTTCTGATTTTCTGGGGGTTGTCTCTCAAGTCCACTGGAAGCCTGAGAATTTTCCACAGCACTGAGGTCTATGAGGGCAGAGGATACCCCTTTGTACTTTCAAGCTTTCCCAAGTATTAACCACCCGACTAGGGAGCTATTGCAGAGCCTGAATACTTCTGATTGATGGATTCGCAGATCTCTTGTCAGGGCTACCAAACTCCAGGGCTCAGTTGATAAGCTCTGTTCCCCAGCAGCAAAGGTGTACTATGGACTTTACTGCCTTAGTTGAGCCCCTGCAGCCTGCACAGTTTGCCTTGTCAGAGTCCAGCCTCCTGTGGCTGTTGATTGTCCAATGGCAGGTTAAATCCAGGCTCCCCAACTTTCTGTTTTACCTCAGTCTCAGCCACTCCCCCGGACCCCCAAGTTCTCAGGTGTTTTTCTTTCTTTCTTTTAAATTATTTGCCTTCATTTTATATACATTTGTGTTTTGCCTGCATGTATGTCTAGGTGAGGGTGTCAGATCTTGGAGTTACAGACAGTTGTGAGCTGCCATGTGGGTGCTGGAATTTGAACCTGGGTCTTCTGGAAGAGCAATCAGTGCCCTTAACTGCTAAGTCATCTCTCTAGGGCCGCCCCCCTCAGTTGCTCAGTTTAAACAATAGGATCCATGCACTTTTGATCAGACCAGACTACTACCCTTCAAGTTGTTTAGAGTCACAGAAGGGGATTCTTCTCCAGCGTCCTTTGAAGGAATCACTGAGTCATCAACATCCCCAACTGGATTTGAAACTTATGAAGGCTATGGTTTGGCCTGACATAGGGCCATTGGTCTCTTTTCACAGGTGCCTCCTAGCTTACCTTTGGGGCAGGTTTTTGTTTCCTCACCCACTGCTGGGTAGCTGGATGGCAGGAGCTGTGCCTACCATGGCTTCTTTTGAGTCTCCTGTCTTTCTTTCAGCACTCTTCAGCTGTCCTGTCACAATCTTTGTGATCTTCTGAAGCTCTTTTTTCTCTCCTCCGACTCTTGTTTTTAAGGGGTTGTACAGGGAGACCACCCCTAGTCGACTGCCCTACCCAGTGCTTGTCCTGCAGTACTGTGCCCAACTCCCTAGGGCTTCAGGAATTGAAGAACAATGCAGTCCATATATTTGCTGAGGCTAACGCTTTCTCACTACAGCATCACATCTATATGCAGGTAGCAACTGTTTGTAAATTTTGCTTTTGAGGGTGATCTCTGCTCAGATAAATCTAACACTGCTAATTTTTCTAGAGAGCCTGCCTTTGACAACAGCCATGTCATTTCCTGTGTATTAGGATGTCAGCCTTGGGACTGCAAGAATCATGGAGGAAGTGTGCCGTGGAGGATACACTTTGATACCAGGCTGAGGTGTCTGTTCATCTTATCATTGTTATAGCAAAGCCTGCATTGCATGAAGATGGTTTCCACCCGGTAACGCTAATCTACCTCAAGGCATATTGTAGCGGAGTGAGCATCTGAGAGGCACGGCACTCTTGTGAGCATTCATCATTTCCTGTAGTGGTTCAGGAGTCATCCTGAAGACCCAGCCCTGAGAACTCACTCCTTCAGCTCTACCAGTGACCCAGAGAACTTATAATTTCCTTGCTTTAAATACCGAGAGTATCTGTTTCCTGTACTAAATCCTTACTGGTGCTATGGTATATGGGATTTTTTTTTTTTTTATAAACTTCGAAGCCTTTGTCAGAAAGCTCTATCTTTATAAAACCTAGTTTACTTCCTTACCGTTCTTTTTGAAATGTCTTGAATGGCATGACACTGTCACATAGTAAGAAACATTTGTTTGGTTCTCATCACTAATTCCTGGCAGAAACTATCTAAAACTCTTGACGTTTTCTGCATGAGTGGGAAGAAAAAAAACCATTTTGTGCAGTTCATAAGAATCAGAATACCCTCACTCTCAACCATTCCTATATTTTTGTTAACAAGCTATCTCTCTTCTTCTTCTTTTCTTCTTCTTCTTCTTCTTCTTCTTCTTCTTCTTCTTCTTCTTCTTCTTCTTCTTCTTCTTCTTCTTCTTCTTCTTCTTCTTCTTCTTTTCTTCTTCTTCTTCTTCTTCTTCTTCTTCTTCTTCTTCTTCTTCTTCTTCTTCTTTTTCGAGCTGGGGACCGAACCCAGGGCCTTCCCTTCCTAGTCAAGCACTCTACCACTGAGTTAAATCCCCAACCCCAACAGGCTATCTCTTGGTGTGTCGTTCCCCCCCCCCCAATAGCTTCCAGTTGGGTCTAGCTAACCAGATCACAGGGTGAGAACTTTAACCCCATCCTTGCCAGAGAGGGCATAGATGATCCTTTTACAGTGCATTTCTTCTACTGGCTTTTCTTGGGATGTGTCTTTAGTTGGTAAAAATCTCACTAAATTCTGACAGGCAAACTGTGTTGCTGAGTTATGGGACTCATTTCGGGAAATGTAGAGAGGTAGTCATATAACATCCTGCTTAGAGCCATTTGGTCAGAAGTATAGGAGGCCTGGGCTTTGCAATTTGTCCCTGCAGTGAGGCAGTCCGTGGGGACTGTTTCTTTAACAGGTATATAATCTATCACTAACCCCAAGTCGATGGAAGCAGAGCTGAACTGAATTAAACCGTGAAACTTCAGCCAATGTCCGTGAGGTGGTTGACGTAGGTATCCGCCTCCCCTTAAACGTTTGATGTCAGACATACTCTGTGAGTTAGAAGCAGATCAAAGTGAGCAGCAATCCTACCTCATTCATAGATGGGAACTCCTTACCACTTCGCCTTGAGAATCAGGACTCTTTGTAACCTGTGGGCACTAAGGTCACATGATGTAAGGACAAAGCTAAAACTGGAGGGAACCAGACTGTGTTTGGAAAGACAGGTCCAATGCAGTACGCAGTGTCATGATATAGCAAGCTGCGAGGCCCTAGCCGTGTTTGTGAAATCCATCAAAGAGGAAGTGCATCATGTGATCTTCGTACATTTCGACCAGGCCAGCTCACTGGAGTCTTTCCTTTGATCTGCTTAACTTTTCCCCAAATGCTGTCTTGGCTCTCCTTACACAACCTTGTCCAGAAGGATTCCAGCCTCTCAAAGCCTAAGTGCTGCTCACAATGCACTGCAGGTAGATTTTGCTTTTTAATTGTGATTCAGTGAAATGCCAACCAGAAGGGGTTTTTTTTTTTTTTTTCAAACCACATGACAAAGCATAAGTTTCATGATTAATTACCCTGAGTTCAGATATAATTTAAACATATTGACTTGTCTGAAGTAACTGCCAGACAGTGAAGCTGGGGAGACAGGAAGTACCTGGAGAGACTGCTGAAACAGGCTGGAGGGGAAGTTAGGGGGGGAGGGTTTGGACGTCATCATTTAACTGGTCTCCAAGGCTAGGCGGAGAATAGCCACGACTGCTGATGGTCAGTGGAATCAAAGGGATAAATTATGCCTGAGCTCTGACTCTGCAATGAACAGAGAGCGAGCCAGTAGTTCAACTTTGCACAACCCTAAAATATTAGTTCTGAAACTATCCATTACGACTGGTTTTTTTCCTCTTCATATACATGATCTATACAGAGATTTCCTCTGGGGGCTCAGAGCTGCTGTTACTAATCCCCAGTCTTGGGTGAAGTGCTGGGATTGTAGACTCCCTGCTCTGAGGTGGCTTCCTGGCTGGGGGTGGGGAGTGGGGGACACCAAAGATTCTTCAGCATGAATGAAGGCTTAAAAGCCGGGCAATGAACCTTGAGCCGGGGAGGCAGGCTACTCCCAGGGCTCTCTGTAGAGGGGCTGGGTAGAAGAAGGAAACTGATTTCTTTGCAGCAAACTGGGACCAGATGCTGGTCCTCTGTGTAGAAAGTCTAAAAATCTAACCAGCTGCTTTCAGGTTTTGATAATGGATTATGGTGTCGAGGGTCTGCGCCCACTTTGATGCTCATGCATAAGAAAGCAAAATGTGAGCATTCAGGCTAACCTCATGATTTTAAACACACTCTACGCTCGCGTGTGATTCAGTGACCCCTTGAAGCCTAGCGGAACCATTCCATGCCGTCTGGGTGAAGGGAATGGATTCCACTGAGGCCTGATCCCAGACTCTATTCATTCCATACACTTGATCCACAGTCCTTGTGGAGATTCTTCAACTCAGCACAGACAGCAGAATTTCTGGGAGGTTGAGCTCTGGCCTCTGTTCCTCTTCCTCACTCCAAGGCTTCTTGAAGCCTGAAGTTGTGCAAGAATTTCACACATTTAGGGAGAGAAGCTTTTTAAATAAACTGTCTTTACCAAGTGTGATAAAGACACAGCAGCTCCAGGATTCTAGGAGAAGGCATGTTGGCAGGTGAATTCACCTCTGCTGAGTGGAATGACAAAGGGGGGGGGAGAGGAGGAATGGAAGGAGGAAGCAGACCAGTTCCTCCTAGTCAAGGCGAATGAAGGGTAGGTATGTGCTGCACAAGGTCCTCTAACCAATCCACACACTTCCACAATAGCATAAAAACCCAGAGAGGACTCCAAGGGCAACTATCACAGTAGAAAATAGAGGAAAAAAAAGTAGGATTTGACCATGATATTTGATCAAATTTTTAGTAAAAAGAAGCATATTAATTAGGGTCTTCGAGGGAAACAGAACCAAAATGGCGGTTGCAGCAAGGAGGTCTATTTCTAGTCCCTTCTTCTCTTGTCATGATGCACATTTTACTTTATCTCAAAGGCTAATCATTGGAGTTGCAGCATTTCTCTACAGCAACTTCTAGGGCGGTGTTGCTCAGCCGAACACCCAGGTATTGTGGCCTAGACAAGCAGACACATGAAAGTTATCATCCTTAGAGGTTAGGGTTGGAGTATTTGTTCGGTTCTTTTCTTGAAAGGAAAAGAGAACTGGAGTCAAAGGATGAAGCCTATGTGTTCAAGGGGACAGTGACTCTTACCATTTATCATACATCTCCATATGCACGTGGTGTGTGTGTGTGTGTGTGTGTGTGTGTGTGTATGTGACCATTCATGTAGAAGGATTGATGAACCTTAGATGGAGACATCAGTAAAGAAATCAGGGAGATACAGATCCCCAAGTCCCAAATGTTTCCTGTCTGGGTTGAAAAATGAAAAACTCAGCCATGGAGATGCTCTGATACCTCCTGTTCTTCCTGTTGGGATGTCTTAGGGGGAAACAGGACATCCCTTTTCCTTTTCTTCCCCTAACACTGAAGCTCAAGTGTCAAGATGTCCTGGCAAGGAATTGCTGCATGGGATACTCCCCTCTGTGTAGGAAGTGCTTCTTCAGAGATGCCTGCCAGCCTGGGTTAAGATGCAGCAGTGACCTGGATCCTGATCCCAACAGTTTACAAGGAAGAAGCCTGTCCTCTGAGAAATTATCGAGGTTGCAATTTTGGAGACATGTGTTTCTGAGGAACTTAGTATATTTTGTAGTTGACGAACAAGAAGCATTTTATTTTTTCCTACCACCTAGAAGAAAGCTGAATAAATGTTGATGTTCATTAACGTTCTACTGAAATGATGAAATACCTGGGGAAATCAACTTAAAGGAAGACTTGCTTTGAGTCATGGAATCAGCCTATGGTCATTGGCTCTTAGTATAGTAGGGCAGAGCATCATGGGAAGAAGCAGATAGTGGGTGGGCAGATTTTCATAGCTCATGGTGTGAGAGGTAAGGGGAGGAGGGGAAGAGGAGAAGGAGGAAGAGAAGAAGGACAAAGAAGAGGTGAAAGAGGAGTGAGGAGAAGGAAGAGAAGAAAGGAGAGCAGAGAAGCAGAACGGAGCCAGTAAAAGATCTGCTTGTCCTAAGCAAATCGTGCTGACCCACTGCCTCCAAAAAGGTCCAACCTCCTTGGGGTGGTTTGAATAAAAATTATGCCCTACATTTGAACACTTGATCTGCAGTTGGTGGTGTGTGTGTGTGTGTGTGTGTGTGTGTGTGTGTGTGTGTGTGTCTGTGATGTAACCTGTAGAAGGTGGAGCCCTGCTGGTAGAGGTACTTAGTTGGGGATGGACTTTGAGGGTTTATAGCTTTACCCTACTTCCTGTTCTGTCTTCTTCCTGTGTGTGGGTGAACACGAGACCAGACAGCTTCCTGACTTTATTGCCGCCCCTCTGTGGTCTGTTGCCATGTCTATCCTGTCATGATGGACTCCACCCCCCTGGAACCACTAGCCCAAACAAACTCCTTCTGTTTTTTGGTTTGTTTTTTTGTTTGTTTTGGTCCAGGCATTTTATCATACCAGCAGAAGTAGAACTAACACGTTTCTCTTAATATTCTGTTCATGAATGAGCTCACCAGTGGAGTAACTCATTCGTAAAGTCAGTGCCTTTCTGATGTAGTCTTCTCTTTGGACCCATCCTCTAAACTACCACATTGAGAATTAATTCTTGCTATAGTTAGAGGTGTTTTTTAAAAAGTAGTATTTAGAAAGCTACCTCAGTGGTTTTTTTTTCTTTTCTCTCTCTCTCTCTCTCTCTCTCTCTCTCTCTCTCTCTCTCTCTCTCTCTCTCTCTCTGTGTGTGACACACATATTCATGCCTGTAGAAAGGAGGCAGAAGGGCTAGAGGAGAACACCAGGTCTGCTTTATCATCTCTCCTTCATTCACTTGAGGCAGGGTCTTTTACTGAACCTGGGGCTGGTCTGGCAGTCTGCAAGCCTCAGTAACATACTTATCTCTGCCATACACTGTAGGATGACGTCATACAGGTGAAGGCAGGTACAAGACAGAACGAGGCCTGTCATTGGATGAGAAGGAAGGATGGGCAGGAGAGAAGTTTTAGAGAGAGGAGGAGACTGGAGCGGGGCTGGAGAAGCAGCGGAGAGAACATGGAGGCGGATGTTACGATTCCTCTCTGCACATTAACAGGTTGCTGTGAATATTCTTAAGGATGTGTATAGGGCTTTGTGTGTCTAGGAGGGCAATTGTATATTATCAATTGGGTCAGAGGTTATTGTGTTGCGTGCTCTTTCGTGTGGTAAATTAAGTTTAAGAGAGTATGCAGCTGCCAGAGACACTAGACCGCCACAGAATTGGGATGTGGATGTCTGGCATGGTGGCAGCCTGCCTTGGGAACTAGATGGGTAGAGAGATTGCCACCAGGCTCAGAGAGAAGCCATGGGCAGTGTGATATGGGACAGAGCAGAGCGGGTGAGACGCTTTGCTGACTGAGATGAAGATATCTACCAGATATCTTGGGGCACAACGGTACCAGATCTAGTGGGGTAAAAGACAGCTTTTTTTTTTTTTTAAATAAATTTACAGCAGCAATACACAGTGCTAGGATACAGGCGATGCCCAGAGTTTGAATGTGGGTACCAGGTTCCTCATGCTCACATGCCAGTGGTCCTACCCCCTTGTGCTGCTCTTCTGTAAAGCCGGACTCTGCGTTCTTTTTATTTGTCCAAAGATAAGATACATATCAAAAGACATACGACTAACTTCCCAAGAAGTGACCCTACCCCTACCTGCTTACAAAGCCATGACTTCGGCCATCTCTTTGAGATATTTTTTCACATAGTAGAATTGAGGCTTGAAAAGCTCACTTCTTGACCTGACCACTCAGCCCATTCTCCATGCCTTGGCTTCCATCACTGCACTTTGTATAGCTGTAGTGTCCCGTAGCCTTATTGATGTGTCAGTTAACTAGTGGAGCATCTAAAGTGGGTTGTCACTCCAGGTCCATTCTTCCAGGACCATGTTATACAAAATAAACTCTGTGAGTTCCACCAGGCCACTGGCGAGCTTTCCCTGGGATAGATGTGTCAAACTCAGCACACTGAGAGTCCATAAAATCCAACTAAGTTTGAATTTAGACCAAACCCAATAGCTCCTTGTAGTATGCCTTACATAATACTTGAGATGTGCTTACAGTAAGAGAGTATTCATTGCTTTTTTGGCACTTAAGTATAAAGTCTGCATTTTTATCTGGCCACATGCTCTTGAGGAGTCTTACCTGGTTTATTCTCCTGGACTACACGGGTTGGAAATACAATTTTCTGTTTGTGAGTTGGCCTCGCAAATCTTTTCCTACGAGGGTAATTTCTGCTTGCTACAGACATCCCCGGAGTCCCTGCTGCTCCCCTGTCTCCGCTCTGTTCTTGTACTTCCCAGCTAATGCTTTGGCTTCGCCTCTGACGGTGTTAGAGTCTGAATCTTCCATATTCTCAAAAAGATTCACAGTTTGAACGCTCAACCCGAGTTTGTGGCACTGTTTTGAAGGCTTTAGAACCTTTATGAGCTGCAGCCTGGCTCACAGAAGTAAGTCATCGAAGGTGAGTCTTTGAAAGTTGTTCCTGCTCCTGGCTGTAGTCCTACACTCTTAATTCCTAGTTTCCTACCCTACAACATGCCTCTGACACATGCCTTTGCTATCATAAACACCCCAACCTTCTATCATAGCAGACTCTAACACTCCTGGAGCTCAAACCTCCAAAAGACCTTTCCTTTCATAAGCTGTTTCTGTCAGGTGTTTGGTGACAGTATGCAAAAGTAAATAATAGAGCAGAGAATATGGAAACTCCTGATTTTCATATGTTATTTTATCCTGAATGCCATGAGGATTTCAGAGTAAACTGGACTTGGTGTTGCAAAAAGGACTACACATGTAAATGCATTCAGGAGCCAGCAGCCAATACTAATGGCTGAAACAGGACTGGTGACATCAGTAAAGAGGGCTTTGGCAAAGAGTAGGATGTAAG
Organism: Rattus rattus; assembly: GCF_011064425.1. NCBI lineage: Eukaryota > Metazoa > Chordata > Mammalia > Rodentia > Muridae > Rattus > Rattus rattus. The sequence goes on along the minus strand of NC_046164.1, from coordinate 87,633,388 downwards.
CTCTTCCTAAAGACATTTCCCAAAACCTGTACAAGTCTCTACCCTGGACACACAAGGCATATGTGCCCATCAGGTGTACTGTCATCCTGTGTCTTCTACTTGATGGGACACTTTGCTTGTAGAAGTGCTCTTTCTTGGAGCACCTGGGTCTCACAAATCATTGAAAACAGTTTGAGAAAAATGGTGTATGCCTCCCTTAAATTGGACAAGCAATATTCATTAATTAGACCCAAGTTTCTATAAGGGAGGAGACACATCTGTTATAGTCATTGCTTTAAGCACATAGCCATCATACAGAAAAACTCTCAAAAAGTATTTGTTGAATGAATGAGAATGAGTTTTTAATCATTTTCTATGCACACTGTCTCATTCATCATGAGCAACCAATATTTTAACTGCAAATTTGGATGAAGACCAAACTGTATGAGAATAGGAAAGATTCTTATAGTTGAAAAATTAATTTGATTTACATATGATACTTAAACTTTGAACTCATGTCTTGCTAGCTGAGTCTGGCCTTGGGATGTGTTTTATTTGGCTATCAGGGTTTTAGAAAAATGTGAACTTTATTTGTAGAGACAGGCATGAATTGATAGTTCAGTGTCTCTGTTAACTCCCAGATGTCTCATTGCTTCTTGACCCTCAAAGCTCTTCTTACCTTGTCTCTGAAGACTGAGTTAGAGACTGATCCATTGACGTTAAAAACATATTTTGACATAATACAGTTTCAGTTTTGAGTCCTGTGATAGTATAGTTGGTCTCAATTATCAACTTGACTGAATTTAGAATCATTTGGGAGACACACTTCTGGCATGTATGCGAGGGTATTAACCAGAGAGAATTAACTAAGTATGGGTAGAGGCTGTCAGTCTACTCTCTGTGTAGGCAGTGGCATTTAGGTGATGGCCTAGATGCTTTCCAGAGGACAGCATGATAGAATTATGTAGACTGCTTAAGATATACCTATTGTGTCATAAATGCTCCACAGATGTTACATTTTAAAAATGAGAATAATGAGTTATAAATTGAAACAATTCTTTGACAATTTCATACATGTATATAATGCATATTGATCATAATGACTTCCTCTGTCATCTCTCACTCTTCTCCAAACCCTTTCTTCTTCCAACAAATACCATTCCCACTTTCCTTTGTGTGTGTGTGTGTGTGTGTGTGTGTGTGTGTGTGTGTGTGTTGTGAGAGAGTTTAATTAGGGTTGCTTGCATGAACATAGGCATGAAGTCATTTACTGAGGCATGGGAAGCTTACCAGTGGCTATACCACTGAAGAAAAATCTCTCTCTCTCTCTCTCTCTCTCTCTCTCTCTCTCTCTCTCTCTCTCTCTCTCTCTCTCTTCCAGGAACCATTAACTGTTAATAACTCTGAAGCTAAGGGTGGGACCTTGTGAGCCCTTCCCTCCTCAGACGGTGATAAGATTTGATGTGCCCCATTTCCGGAGATCTTGTGCAGGTAAGCATGGTTGTCGTGGTTCCTGAGGGTGATGGTCCCACTATGATCGGAAACGGTATTTCACAGCACTCCTGCACATACGCCAGGTCTTAAATTCTTCCCACACCCTCGTCCTTAGGATTCTCTAAACTTTGGAGAAAGTAACATAGGTGTTCCGTTTAGGGCTCAGCAGATACAAGAGCGACTTACCCTTAGCACCTCGAAGTGTTACAAGTCTGCAATAACCGCTGTCCACTGCAGGGAAGGCGCGGGTTGGGGGGATGGTTCCCTGATCAAGGTCAACAGCAGTACTAGTCTATGGATCTAAACAGAAATATTTAGAGGGCAGCTTGGCACGTGTCTTTGGCAGAACAATATGGTAAAAGGTTCTCCCATGTGCCCAGTTATCATAAAAGTCCGTCTTCTCTTAAAGCTAAGACTTCCCCCGTAACTTAATTTTTATCAAACCCCTATTTTTTTGGAGCAGGAAATATTAAAAAAGGGTTGCTCCATCTCCCGCTAGCTCTGGCTACTCTCTGGCCCCCCATGGTCTCATTGCCTCTATGGTTAGCCCCATGCAGAGACCACCAGTCCCTGGCTTTCTTGCTGCGACTCTGCTCCCATTTCCTGCCATCTGCCTCCTGTAGTTATAGTCACAATTCCCAGTAACTTGGTAAAACCAGAACTCGAGAGGCTTGTAATTTATTAATCAGACTTATATCAGTAATTCTGATTATTAATTAATTGTATTAATTGCTTAATATAATTAATTATTAATTATTAAATAATTATTATCAATTAGACTTATATCAGTAATTCTGATTATTAATTAATTATATTAATTAATATAATCAATAATTATTAATTAATTATCTATCAGACTTATATCAGTAAATTCTCACCCCACAAAACATCCACACAATAAACTCAGAGCCAATTGATATTGATATAAACTGCCCACCTAGATAAGACAAATTGTCCTGTAATTATTCATCCCTTATAAGATTTTCATAGCTACCTGTGGCTGCTTAAAGTCACATGGATCCGGGTCAATTTTCCTCCATCTTCCTTCTCTCCTCCCATACTCTCTGTCCCATCTCAATTGTATCAGTCTGTGTAGTGTGTACAGACTGGTTAGGATGAAATTCTGTCCCTTTTTTTGTTTTATTCTCCTGAATCTAGTTCTTCTATGTGCGTGTGGGGCAGGGGGTCTCCCTCTATCAAATCTGATCCACACAGCTCTGAAAGATGTCCAGAGCCTAATCACCTTTTCTAAAAACACAAGGGCAAAACCTTTCTCCCAAGTCAGCATATCCTTCAGTCAGCAACCAGAAAAGCTTGTATCTTGTATTCTCTCCCAGAGAAATAATATAACCACAAAACTCAAAATCACACCCATTTTGAAAATTAAAAAAAATGAGGTAAACTAAAATACTGTATGAGCCTACTTTTAGGCTTTTTCTAATTTGCATTGCCAGGATATTAACCCAAAATTCCCGTGGAGCCCACGAACAAAGAATGAGTTTCCTGTAGACTATATATACCATCTATCTGCTCTCTACCTGGAGCCTCCGCACTTCGGCTTATTAATAACTTTTATAAGATCAATCTGCTATGCTTTCCTCCTAGAGCTGCAGACTTCTATTTTTCCTATCTTAGTTCCACAGGCAAAATTCCCCACGCGATTCAGACAAACTTTGTATATAAATCTATCCTAAAAACAAATAAACCAGCCTTTGAATTAAATCCTACTCTAATCAACATATGTTTAGGAAGCAGGCAGCTTCCAATCTTGCGCTCTCTGTGGCTCTGAGCGGCCTGTTCTTTTCACAGTAGGGGACCTGGGAGCCTATGGGCGGAGACCCCACTGTGTTGCTTTGTTTCAAGGTTCCACACAGCACTGGAGTCCCAGCTTCACCTTTCCCTCACTTAGAAAATAAAACTCTAACTCTCGGGCTGATAATCTTAAACTTCCAGTGGATTCCTGCCTAATACTTTGAATCACCACCTGTAGCAGGAAATAACAAAAAATACGAACTATGCCAGGCACCGTTGCACTACACAGCACCAGTAGGATGTTTTCATGGAGGTAGACTCTGACTCTTTGCCCTGAAAGCTCTCCACCAGACTTGGTAAGTTCCCAGGGCGGGTCGCTGCCACACCAGCCCCAAGCCATGACCGCCCATCTTGTGGCTAACTGTCACAAATTCCTGTAAACTGGCAAAATCAAAACTCTAGAAGCTTGTAATTTATCCATCAGATTTATAGCAGTAAATTCTCACCCCACAAAACGTCCACACGATAAACTCGGAGACAATTGATATTGTTATAAACTGCCGACCTGGATAAGACAAATTGTTCCATAATTATCCATCCCTTATAATATATTCATCGTTACCTGTGGCTATTTAAAGCCACACGGATCTTCTTCTCTCCCTTCATCTTCCTTTCCCCCTCTCTATACTCTCTGTCCTGTCTCTAAAACTCTCTGGCCGCCTTTCTTTTTCACTGCCCAATCACAGGCCTTGCCTTACCTTGCGCCTGCCCTCATCTGCATATAGACATCAGCCCACAACTTTTAATGATGGTTCTTAAACACTTTAACCTCCCTTTTAACCTACCACCCCAACAGAGTTAGTGGGAAAGAAAGGATATGGGGAAGCGGACCTGCTTAGAAATGGTTCTTTGGAGCAACTCCCATCTGTGTTCTCTGGAGATGCATAGTTCAGTTCACAGGTCAGCGGCTGCAGCTCAATCCTTTGCAAATACTTCACAGATAAACCGGAAATCCAGTTTGGTAGAGTTGGGATAGCAAATACAGATCAGCAGTGGCGGCAGGACCTAGCAGAGACAGCCAGGCCTCAGCCTAGGCTTGAGGCAGCAGGAGGAACAAGGAGGGATCCCAGGAGAAATTCTCAGCGGTGATTCTCTCAGTGAAGTGGACATCATCGAATTGCTGAGACCGACGAGCCTTGCACGGGTAGCTTTATGAGCAAGCCACACCCATTCCTCACATGCTCTACAGTCAAGTCCTTTTATATGCTCTCCAAACATCACATGCTATCCACGGGTCCTGCCTCAGCACACGAGTCTATCTCAGCTAACATCGCTCTGCTGCTCAGCCCAAGCCCACAGAAGTGGCCAGGAAACTTCAGCACACCACCAGAAGCTTTTCGGTGCTTATCTCTCTATGGAGTCCTGACAAATGCAGCTCAACTACGCAACGTAAGGCAGACAAATACATGCATGTTGTCAGCCAAGAATCTTCCATCATGTTTCTTTTCACATGCTTGCCTTAGCAGAACATCCTTTCTTCTGGGTCTGCTTTAACCTTCCTTCATGAGTCTGCCTCGGTCTTTCACCTGTGTCCACTTCCGCTAAACGTTCCTTCAGGTGTTTGCCGTAGAGAAACACCATCCAACGCAACTGACTTTCCATAGAACCCCGAAGTTTCCGCTCCATTCCCTATTTTCATTTCCCATAGAACTAAGCTTACTCTTTGATTCTTTTCCTTTTGTCTATCACCACAGATGCATTCGTGAACACATGGAGGGAGGCAGGTGAGTTAATACTCAGTACTTTACTGTTGTTAGACTGACGTGTGAGTACATTATACTGCCTGTATTCCAGACCTGGGCTGTGGCAGTGACCATGGAACTGTCACTCATGTTGCGATGTGACTCGTCTAGATGCCCCTCATCTTTCACATAGCTATCTAAAGGTAGTTTGTTGAGTTGCACAGAACATATTACTATTTAGATACACTATAGAAAGGCACAAGTGGAAGCCACCTTTTATTTTTTTAAATCGGTCATTGAATAGGTTGGTATGTGCCATCTGTCCTAATACTTGCTTTGGGCTCAAATGCTATGTAGTTCTCCAGTCCTGGAGAAAGCAAAATGTAGTGTTTGAGGCAACGATGTATCAAGTAGGGTTGATAGTTTTCCTGTTCTTCTAGGAGCTGTGTATGTCTTGAGGCATCAAAGATCACTTTCAATTTTAGAAGACACCTAGTTGAGTCATGGTGATCTCAAGATCTTTCTTTTACCCCAGTTTGCATGTGAGTGTGTGTGTGCATGTGTGCATGCATGTGTGCATGCGTGTGTGTGTGTGTGTGTGTGTGTGTGTGTGTGTTTCCCGGTCATGCTTTTCTGCTTGCTAAGGTACAATGCAGCAGGTCTGGAAACATCAGCTCTTTGTTGCCCACCTTCCACTTTAAATTTCAGTGTATGTGGCTGTGGTAAATTGCTATAGAGACCGTCCTAATATCACAAGTCAAGTGCAGAACTCTCAGGTGGGTAATCAACTGAATGAGGGTATACGGACTTCTAACCAGGAAGGAAGTATGATCATGTAAATGTTTTGGAAACCAAAGCTCCAGGACAAACAGACAGCATCAGGAGATGGCACTCCGGCTTCCAACAAGTGGCTCTATATGATCATTCTCCAAGTTTTCCAGAAGAAGTCTGGGTCTTAACAACAGCAGGTAGGAGTCAGAAGAGGAAGCCCCAAAGTATCTTTTTGAGAAGCAAAGTCTATACTCTGTTTTAAAAGGTCTGCTTTGTGAATGTAGAGAATAGCCAAATCTTGCGTTGTTAAATTTTAATGCCTAGCCTTGTTTGTCCTCTTTGTCTCCCTGCAGTATCTTAAAGTAAAAATGCCTCGCAAATAGAGAAACACATGCACCACCTGGGATGGTTATAAAGACTTCAGAGTGCCGGAGTCCCTAGTGACAACATGCTGTAGGCCCTCAGATCACACGGAACAGTCAGGCCTTGGCATCTGAATCAAAATCTTGCATCAAAATTGGGGTGCAGTGGGTGAAGAGGTATAGTAATTCTTACCTTCTGATAATATTGGATTTCCCAAAGTCTAAGACCTATTTCTTTATAGTTCTGTATTTCTGGCCTTGGTCTGTGGCAGTCACATTAAAAATTGTACACTTACTCATTCAAACAGAAGGAGATTGGTGATCTCTGACTGTTCTGAGAACATATGAAACAAGTGGTCTGCTGAATACTTTCATGCCCTGTCACCTCGGTAGTCTGTGTTGGCGAGATCATGTAGGAATCAAAGTTTAAGTTATACTTGTTCATTTGGCTTCACACAGAATTCATGTGGAAAACTTTTGAAAATTTCCATTTCTAGGACCCATATCTAGAGATTTTGACACAAATTATTTTTTTCCCTCAAATGATTCTATCATACAGCAAAGCTTGAGAAATGCTGGAAACATTTTCACGATGGTCATGCAGTCCCAGTCACTGATCTAGGACATCGTTTTGTGTGTGTGTGTCAGCAAATGCCTCACAAAGAAAGATACACATGCATCACACACACAACTCAGGAACCACCACATGACTCAAAAGATGTCATAGCTTAGAGAGGTATGTAGCTGGAGTTAGGGTTCATTTGGGCAGTGATTTTTTTTTCCCAGTGAAGAGCTTCCTAACTATGTCTCCCTCAGAGATAGCAAACGAATGAGTCTATCCAAGTCAAATGTTCTGCTTTAAGAAATGGAAGTTGGCTTACTAGTAGAGTGAAATAGGTAAATAGATGATAGATAGATAGATAGATAGATAGATAGATAGATAGATAGATAGATAGATAGATGATAGATAGATAGATAGATAGATAGATAGATAGATAGATAGATAGATTCTGGTTTTCTTCTGTGTGTCTCCAAATGATACCAACCAACTCTTAGGAGACGGGAAGCAGTGTCATGTGCCTAGGTTATAAAACAAAATGCCATTTTTGGCACTTAAAATGTGGTCGAGAGTGGGGCCAAAAGTTTAATTCCTTCCAAATGTGAAAAAGGGATCTCTCTCTTTTAAAAATCATTTTATTCATTTACATTTCAAATGATATCCCCTTTCCCGGTTACCCCTCCACCACCCCATCCCATTTTCCTCTCCCTCTTTGTCTCTACGAGGGGAGGGTGCTCCTCCACCCATTCCTCCACTCCCTCTCCAGACTCTCCCTATGCTGGGGCATCAGGCTTCCCTTTCTTCCTGCTGATGTCAGATAAGGCTATCCTCTGCTACATATATATCTGGAGTCCTGGCTCCCTCCATGTGTACTCTTTGATTGGTGGTTTAGTCCCTGGGAGCTCTGGGTGGTCCAGCTAGTTGATACTGTTCCTTGTATGGGGTTGCAATCCCCTTCATCTCCTTTAGTCCTTCCCCTAGCTTTTCCACTGGGGTCCCCAGGTTCAGTCTGATGGTTGGATACAAGTATCTGTATCTGTATTGGTCAGGTGCTGGTAGAACCAACCTCTCAGGGAAAAGCCATATCAGGTTCCTCTCAGCAAGTGCTTCTTGGCATCAGCAATAATCTGGGGGTTTGGTATCTACAGATAGGATGGATTCCTAGGTGGGGCAGTCTCTGGATGGACTTTCCTTCAGTCTCTGTTCCATATTTTTGTTTTGTCCCTGTCTTTCCTTTGGACAGGTACATTTTTGAGTCATGATCTTTTATAGAGTACTTCTATAAGACTTGTCAATAAGACAAAGTTACTATTTCTTGTTAAATCCATGGTACATCAATAGAACCTTTGGATTTTAGACTTGAGAACAAAAGTAGAAGGAGTACAAGGTAGACACAATGACCTTGCTGGAGCCAGGATTATGTTAGTCATTTCACCTTAACGGGGTATTGTGTCAACCCTCTTTAGCAAAAATAAGCAATAGAGCTACGAGGATCTGTTCACATCGTCTATAAAACTCTCCAACAAGAACCACGCAGGCAGTGTGTCAGGGGAAACATGTCAACACAGCTAGGAACCTCTCTGTGGCAAAACTAAATCAGACCTTTGCTAGCTATGCTTCTGGGAACCATACACTTTAGAGGGTACCCCCAGTGACACAGGAATGGTACATGGAGCAGAGATGAAATAGGGTAGTTGGAAGTACAGAGAAGTGCTTTCTTGCCAACACCTGTACTCACGTAAGCACCCCTCCCCCAGTAAGACAGTAGTCAATCCCTAAAAGCCCTGAATTTCTTTCCCCAACATCCAGGGTAATTGGTGTCTGGCATCTGTTAACAATGGGATTATTTTGAACATGACTGGTTAAACTTGTTGACTACAAGAGGGGACTTAGAGCACTTATCTAAACAGCTACTGATTTTGAAAACTCCTTAGATGCCGTGGAGCTAAGAGGTATTCAGACACATTGGGAGTGGTGTTCAGACTTCTGACGGATAAAATATGCAGAGTCGCAGAGGAAGGTGAACACAGCTTTGCTATCCTTCCAACCTGTTAGCAGCCAGAGAATGGGGCTTCTGAGAAACAGGGGTCCTTGATTAGTTCTGGCTTCGTTCCTGAGGCTTACAGTATGCCTCTGCTCCAAGTGTGTGTGTGCACGTGTGCATGTGCGTGTGCATGTGTGTGTATGTGCGTGTGCATGTGTATGTGTCTAGATATGTGTGCATGTGTGTGCCTGTGTGTGTCTAGATGTGTGTGTGTGCATGTGTGTGTTCGTGTGTGTGTGTGTCTAGATGTGTGTGCATTTGTACACATGTGCATATTCTTTATTACTATGCCTTACTGTTTATGTCTTTCTACTAATAGCATTAAGAGTAATTTAATATTCTAATTCGTATTTTGACTCACTGTTCAAAAAGTCTTTGTAACAGTTTTAAAAACCAATTTTCTAACCTTATAATCAAATCAAGTTCCACAATTGTCTTTCTCTAGGCTTTCTGATTATAAAACAATCCACGCCTTTTGTTTGTCTTCTGTGATTTGAGCCTGTTTGAATCTTGCAGTCATTTGCTAACAGAAACCACCCGCTGTTTTCATTGTGATTTTTTTCCGTTTCCAGAGTCTCCAGCTTTTAATTGACTATTCAAAATGTTTGTCCTCTACTCATACTTCTTTCCTATCTCTAAGTTATTTAAATACTTCGTTCAGTTATATTTTATATTCCAAACCTAGGATTTCCTGCATTTACAGTTTTCTGGAAGCCTTTCTGATATTTCTTTTAGGGACTCACTTCATTTAGCGATTTAGCTATTTTTAATGAAGAGTTCTTATTTTACTGAAGTACATTCCCAATAGAAGGTTTGTTCCTCTAAGAAAATCGTGTTTCCTTCATTAGGGATCCAGTGTGTGTGACACACACACACACACACACACACACACACACACACACACACACACACACACACACACACACGCACACACACACACACACACGAGCGCACGCACGCGCGTGCACATCCTAATTTCTTCTCTCATTTTAGTTTCCTCTCTGTGGAATAGCACGCATTTGGTCCTGGCTATTCCTCCTCCAACTGGAAAGGCAGTTGAGAAATGTAACTTTCACTGTGGCTGCTTCCTCTAGACCTCTCCCTGAGAACTGAGTACTTCCTGTCTTCCCATCTGGTAAGTGTCCACCTGGTCACCTGTTCTCCCATGTGACTATTAGCCCCAAGAGCCTTACACTTCAAACAGCATTTGTTGCAGGGCAGACCCAGCTTCCCCAGGAGTTCAACGCCCTAGTCTCAGCCCAGCAGGCAGCTTTTCACCCGTGCTGCAATCTCAGCTGTGCTGAGAAACGACTCCATTGAGTCCGTGCTGGGGGGTTCTGTAGCAGGGGGATGTCAGAGCAGCTGACCGGCCACGCTACAGGAGGCAACCCCCTCCTAGTTCTATGACCTCATCTCCGGAGTCTTCCCTTCTCCATTCTGCTCAGCCACACTGAGATGCTTTGTATAATTCGCTTGCATTAAAACCTCACTGGTTCCCCAGAGTCTGTTCACCTGGTATTTGTTTGCCACAAAAGGGTCTTTTTTCCAGCTTGTCATGCGGCCTCACCTTATCACCAGTCAGCACTGGGGTCAGATGCCTCGCCCCTCTCTTACTTATAATCATGCTTTTAGCTTAGCTAACTAAGTCTACGTTCAGAACTTCTGATAGTACGAAGCTACTTAGATTGTTGTTTTATTTCTAATTTGTTCTCCTGAATGTTATTTAATTAAGGGAACAGATCTTGTCTTGAAGAACTGCTTGGCACGTGTAAACATTCTCAAGGGAAGCCTTTGTTGAGTGGTCATGTAATGTCTCTACTCTCTTACCTGCTTCTTCTCCGCTCTTTCTTTCTGCAAAGACTCCTCTACCTAGCCTGGGCTGGCATCCATCTTGCAATCTGCCTCAGCCTCCTTTATTGTAATGGGTGCAATCCAGGGTCAGATCCATGGTTATAATAACCAACTTCTCAATGCAAGATCACCACGGAAGGGCAAGGATGTGTTTTCCTATGAACGAGCTCTCCTCTGTGTGTGTCATGTGTGCATGCAAGGCTGTACAGTACGTCTGGGAAAGCTGACACTATTAATTGTACAGTCCTCATCTACATCCCTTGAGTCACAACCAAAGACCATGGTGCAATCTCTGCCCTCACACCCTAGGGAAGTTTCGAGAAGGAAGCGACCGAACTCGTTCTCCTTCGGTTCACAGCTCAATGCAGTCAGCTAGATGTTTAGAGCTTTGCATCTGAAAGTGGACGAGGGGATCCCCAAAGTCTTCCCCATGATCACAGTTTTATAGACGAACAATTAACTCCTGGCTGGGGGTCTCTTTGAAACTTCTAAAGTTTAACTTTTGCCTTTAAATGGCTCTCCTTCCTCTGAAACACACTATTTTTTTCAGGTTTCTAATACAGCAACGGTGATGGAAATTATTAAGAGACTATTCCAGGGGCTGGAGCCAGGGCTCAGTGGTTAAGAACCCTTGTTGCTCTTGCAGAGGACCTGGGTTCAGGGTTCAGTTCCCAGCACCCACATGGTGGTTCACAACCCCACATAACTCAGTTCTAGGGGATCCAATGCCCTCTTCTGACCTCTGAAGGCACCAATCATGCATGTAGTACATATACATAAAATAAAACATAAATTAAAAAAAAAGTCTTCTAAAGAATACTTGGGCATTGCAGAATTAAAGTCAGGACAGATGTGGGACCCACACATTGCTTATTCAGAGGCGATATTAAAAGATGCCAGGCATAGCACAGGGGCTCAAAGCTCCTGTGATGCAAGGTCAGGGTGCCAGGTCTAAGGTAGCAGCTGCCCACAGCTAAACAATCAGGAAGCATTTCAACATTTCCCAGTCACCACTGGCTATGCATCAGCTTTGATCTTTAGGGTCCAAGGCTGCTCTGAGCTTCTAGAGACCAAGAAAGCATCTAATCATGAGCTATAAAAAGAAACGACCTTTCGATTTCCCCATGAAGACTCTTAGTCCCCTTTTCCTGCTAGATGATAGGCTTTAGCAAGATGCTGTTAGTGACACAACTTGAGAGAACTTAGCCAAAGATCTCTCAGAATCAAATGTTTTCTCAAAGACTTTGAAAGGATTGACCGTGGATGACTATTTCCACGGAGAGCCTATCATCCGCTATGGGAACAAGTGCATACTCCTTTGTAGCTCTCTGTTAGGAGTGAACACAGGCACAGGAACTCTAAAGGCCTCACTATGGTCCTAGTTTCAGTTCATAACCGAAACCATGCAATATGAAAAAGGGGGTACAGCACTGGGGGGGGTACCTGCCTGTAATTCTAGCACTAAGAAGCTGAGGCAGGAGGATTGTGAGTTTAAGAACAGTGTGGTATGTATGCACTGTGAGACCCTGTTTGAAGCAAAGGAGAAAAAAAAAGAGAGAGAGAGAGAGGGGGGGGGAGGAAGGAAGGAAGGAAGGAAGGAAGGAAGGAAGGAAGGAAGGAAGGAAGGAAGAAGCTTTTGGTAGGACTAAAGAGACAATTCCTCACCAGTCCTGCCACCTCCAGTAGTTACACAAAGAAGTTTACTGAACTTGGATAGTAATGAGGAAAAGACCAGTCAGAGGAAGCAAGAAAATATGGGGTCCTTAGCAACACACGCGTAGTGTGCAGGCTTGAAAACCCAATGTCCTCAGATTCATTCATTCTTTCTGTGTCATGCAGACACAGTAGGCTTCCTGCTCTCTGTGTATCTTAACTGAATACAAAATTGAGACACTTTTTCTGGATACCCCAAATTCTGATTTTTCCAAACACCTCTAGGATTCCCATAAGAGTTTCTTAAACCAAGGAGAAGGGAAATATTCTGTCTTATACATTCATATTACCCCCAGTCAAAAAAACAAATGAACTTTTCTCTTCCTTGAGTGCAAAATGGTCATAAAAAAAAAAACGAGGTTGGGGACACCTTTGGCATTTCTCAGCAAGCAGGAAACATTGAGAGAAACACCGTGTTTGGAGTGAGGGGACCTGTCTTTGCAGTTTCAGACTCTGCTATGAAAATGGCGGGTGACAGAAGCCATTTCTCCAATGAGGTTGCCTTAGCTTCTAGAAATAAAGTAGCTTACATATTCCTGAACATCTGGCAGACATGTAAGATGTGCTTTGCCTAATTCTAAGGTTGTTCTGTTTATGCGGTTGGCATGCAGGAGCCCATTTTAATATTTATGCTGTTAACAAATTCCTCCTGCCCCAGTCTCTGATTTTTCACAGATCAGAACACGCACCGGAATTTCAAAGACACCAAATTTAGAGTCAAAAGAGACATTGGAGATCAACTCCTTCACTGGGCAGACTCTTCAGTGTAAGTTTATTTTATTTTTAATATTATGTCATGAGTATCTATTGAAGGAGCATGCAAACTATATTGAAAGAGAAATTCTCTATCGCAACTACGGAGTGCAGAAGGTGGAGACTCAGGCAGGGTGGTCGTTCCACTCGAGTTGCCTCCTCACGGGCTCAACTTTAGAAGCTTGCCCTCACTAACATCGCACCAAAGAGAGCTACACTAAAGGATTGAAAAACTTAAAAATAAAATGGTTGCTGTAAGGTCCTGCCTGGCATGTATTAGACCTCAATCAAAACAACAAAACAAAAAAAACAAAAACTAAACCAAACAGATCTCTAATCATTTTGTAAGAACACAGTTTAAGTTTGAATATAGGAAGGTTTTGTAAACTTACTGTGGTTTTAAAAATTTTTAGTATAGTCCAAATTCCTTGCCCCTTTCCCCAACAGGAATAAAAGGGAAAGATGGATGGTTAGACCTGGGCTGGTTCTTCCTACCCTTAAGAATAAAGGGGACAGGGAAGGGTTAGCCGACTCAGTCATCCTCATGGCTGCACCACTGACCAGCAGGAACTTGTCAGGGCCCCCTCTCAGAGCCCCTCTGGACTGGACTGAAGTGACAGACAGGAGGACTTCATGGTGCCTTCCTGAACAGTAACTTTCCTGATTGCCACTGAAGCAGCAGCTCATCCAAGATTGGGGCTCCATGCTCTAATGTTTTGTGAAGAAAGAAAAAAAAGAAGATAATTATTTTTATGTGCCTTGCTCCAGCAGCCATTAGAGAGAAGACCCTTGTCAAACATCGCTTGGGGCAGCCAGGTTTAGCAAGATGGCTAAGCCAGGCAACCAGGAGTGGAGCCAGCCAAACCCCAGAGGACTTGGCTGAACTCTTGAGCAGTCCTGGGAGGCCTGGTCTTTTGGGAAGCGTTGACTGTGTCAGGCATTGAATGAGCTGGAGAGACTTGCTACAGGAAACAGGATTTCTCATGACAAATGCAGATGTGGTCAGCAGGGGGGTCGCCTGCAGGAAGAATGCGGGCGGTCCTTGGAGAGGCATCCATCATTATCCACAGATACTTCTTAAAAGCTACCTTTAAATAATGGAAAGTGCATCCTAATGTATTAGACAATGGAGCTGAGGTTAGGCCTCCCGTTTGCACCACACAGAGTAATAATGGAGCCACAGTGTCCATTGAGTGGCAAGGTGTCTGCAGGGACTGAAGCTAACAGTGAAATCCAGCCCACATCCCATTTTGCCCATCACAGCATCTCTGACAGTGAGTGATTTCCAATCCCCACTTCAACTAACAATGGGCTCCTATGTTCTAACAAGTTACCCCCACAGGCGGGGCAAGCCAGACAGTCTTTCCTGGGATCCGGGCAGTAGAAGGCAGAAGGTCAAGGCAATGGAGAGATGCTATCCCCTGAAATGAAGGTTTTCAGTGTGTTCTGGTGGAGTCTGTGCTGATGTTCTCAGGTTGTCTACCCAGAAACCCCAACTCAGGACAGAGAGTTGATAAGATGAAAAAGTTAGCCTCAGAACGTTGATTGTGTTGGCCACAAAAATGGAGAATCCTGCCTTCAGGAAATCTAGTCTTTGGGCTTTCAAGGATCAATGACTTAAAGCATCACCTTAAGCTAGCCAGTGCTAACAGAGTCATTTATCTTTCGTTCATCTGAAGATCCGTGTGTCAGGGACTTAACCTCCTTTATTTGTCTAGGCCTTCAGAGTAACTCCAGAAGTCCACATAGTCGCTCCCCATCTGGCATGTGAGAAGGCTTCTCCAAAGGCAAGAAGGGCTGAGGCAGGACTCTGATTGGCCATGACTGCATGCTTCTCACCACCTCTTGGATACTGCCACCTAAACCTTGAACAGATTCCTTCGGAGGAAAATGACAATATTCCCCAAACCCAGGATCATAGATAAGGACTCAGAAATGTCAGGTCTATAGTAACAGAAGGAAATAAAAATGGCTTCTTGGGTACTTGTAGCAGTGGCTTAGTTTTCCAGAGAGCCTACTTGGGGGAGGGATGTTGGCCAGGCCCTTGGCCACAGGAAACAAACAGGACAACCAGTCTCAAGTGGATAATTTGACCACCTGTCATACCGGGCTTTCAGATGATATCAGGCAATAGGAAATGTGTACCCACAACCCATGTACAGTCAGTCAGTCAACTTCAAGGGAGTTGAAGTAGATAGAAGGGGAGTTGGGTAGATAGAAAGAGGAAGTCTTAGGCAGCGATGCGTATTAAATAAAGAGTATGATTTCCCTATGCAATGCCTTTGAGAAGGGATTCCATGCACTCTGGTTTTAATTGTGTTATTGTTGAATGTGGGGAGTCCTTCACAGGTTCACGTCTTCCTGTGTTTGCCAGTTCCAGTTTGTAGCTCTCTTGGGAGATTTTAGAACTTTAGGGACACGTGGCCAGGGTAGCTGAAGTGAGTTTCTTCACATCTGATTCCTGGTAGAATGCCTGATCAAAATGTGAACAAGCTGACAAACACCCCTGCTGGCAAGATGTCTTCCCTAGCATGATGGACTGATAGCCCCAGAAGGTATGAGTTAAATCAACCCTTCCTCCCTTAAGTCGCTTGTGTAAGGTATTTGTTCAAACTGATAAGAGAAGTAGCTAATATAGGCGAATGTTACCCAATTTCTTGTGCTGGAAATAGAATTCCCAAATTCACTTGGTAATGGTATTAGGATATAGGATCTTTAGGAAGAAAAGGAGTTCTCTCTTTGTGGATGGGTTAAGTCAGGGGTTAATGGGTAATGGAAGGATTGAGCTCTCTGATATACTAGCGCCTTGTCTTCTAATTGATGTTTTCTGTCATGTTCTGATGTGTTGGAGAAGTCGATTGCCACGCTAAGCAGTGTGTCAACATAGCTTCCAGAATCCTAACATGGACACAACCTCAGTCTGTACTCATCTACAACAACAGGGAATGGATTAAGAAAGGATCCATTGGCTTGACTTCCTGGGCAGAAGCTGGGTCTTGCATTCTTCTGTATTTTTCTTTTAAGAACGTTATTCTTTTATTTTATGAGATTATAGAAGAATTACATCATTTCCCCTTCCCTTTCCTCCCATATACCCCCTCTCACCTTTTCATTGTGGTTACATGCATATAGTGTGCCCTGCCCTGGGAAGTCCATTTCTCCCAGTCTCAACCTTGCTTACTTGCCCTGTGGGCTCCCCACTCCCCAGTCCACTCTGCCATGCCTACTGTTGACTTTGTTCAGCTCCTGTCTGGGTGGCCATGCTATTGAGACTATCTGATATTACTGGAGGACACAACCTCATGGCCAACTCCATGATCTCCCTCTTACAGCCTTTCTGCCCCCTCTTCCTCAATGTTCCCTGAGTCTTAGGTGCAGGAGTTACTTTCTAGATGTATCCACCCAGACAGGGCCACACACAACTCTACATGTTGATTAGTAGTGGTTTTCTATAATGGCCTCCTACTGTTTCAGAGAGACATTGTCTTGGTGAGGATAATCTCTGGACATTACCTCTGTGGCGATAAGGACAAAGACTTAGAATATGGTTAGAGATTATGCGGTTTGGGGAAGGGGTGGGTATAGGTTCTTCTCCAAGACCTACAGCTTCTGATTTTTATTTCAATACATAAATTTATCATTTGGTAAATATTTATCGATTGACAACTATGTGGCAGGCACTGAGTTTACAGAGGAGAATGGTGTTACTTCCGTCACTAAGGACAGCTTACATCTTAGGAACTTAAGCAAGTTGATGGGCTATACTTTGATCATATGGCAAAGAAGGGGGAGTTCTGTGTTATACTCATGAAATATTTGATAAGTGAGTGAAATATATGTTTGAAAACGTGACAGATAATAAAGACATGTTTCATAAAGTATTGCTGTGGCAGAAACAATTATTTTGGTGTGGAAGATACGCTGTTATCTCACTCACTAGGTGACTAAAAAGGGTACTATCATTTTAAGCTTAGGATGGCATGGTAGTTGATGTTGATTGACCCGAAAGGATTAAGAAGTATCCAGGGGAAATCTCTGAGGGTGTCTGTGAGTGTGTTTCTAGAGAGGTGTATCTGACAATGGATCTCACCTTCGTTGTGGATGGTACTGGGCCACAGGCTGGGGTTCCAGTCCAAGTCCCATTGAGAAGGTGAGCAGAACACCACCTTCCAAGATTGTTCAAGGTGAGTGTCTACCTCTCCTGTCTCCTTACCGCTGACACAAGCGACCAGCTGCCTCGTGCTTCTGCTACATCTCGGTCAAACAGCTAGAGACTCTCTTACTGTCATGTTTTCCAAGCCACAACAGAGTGTACTCTTCCATGGTGACCCCAAATGGGAGCTTTCTTCTTTAAGCAGTTTTTAAAGAGGTATTTCATCACAGCACTGAGAAAGGGACTAATACAATTAATACAGTTGTGCCCAGGAGTGGTAAACCTGACCACATGTTTCTCGAATTCTGGAATCTATTCGAAGGAGGAATGTAGACAGCTTTGGAGCTGCAAGTTAGTCGAGGCTTGAGAATGTGGTGAGCACAGCCTAATGGGCTGTCCTAGTAAAAGCTAAGAGGACTAGAGGCTGAAAAACAGTATAGACAGTGGAGACTGGTTCATGAGGTTTCAGAGGGGAACAAGGACTCTGGGAAGTCCACTAGAAATCCATTCTAGTAAAGAATCTAGTTACGTTCTATACACGTACTGAGAAATTAAGGGAGGCTGAGTTCAAAGGTCGTGGGCTAATTTGTTTGGCAGAGGGATTTCCTACACAGCTAAGAATTCAGATTGTGTCATGGCTATGGCTGGCCACTTTTCTCCAGGTTTATGGGGAGAGAGCACAGACAATGAACAGTCGGACAGGAAAACACATGGGGCTTGGTGAGAAAAGACACAGAAGTGAATTTAAAGTTTCTGACCGTGGATGCTGCCAAGATGGCTCAGTGTGAGACCCTCACAAGTGTGAGGGTCTGAGTGTGGACCCACTCAGGTAGGGTGCGGTAGTGACCCAATGATGACAGGAGAAGCCCCAGAAGCTGCCAGGTCAGATAGCATGGCTTGTGCTGCAGCCAAAAGGAGAACAAGAAAGAGAGGGTTGATACCTGAGGTTGACCACATACACACACACACACACACACACACACACACACACACACACACAGTACATACCACAGTCGTACACACAAACATGCACACATATTACATACACGTCCAAGGATAAGCAGAAAAGGTTGCTGACAGAGAAAGCAGCTGAACGTGTTATAGACACTAGTATAAGAAGTAATCTTGCAGTGGGACAGCATGAAAGTTTCCCGGAGAGGAAGACCCCACGCATGACAGGCTCTAGATTATCAAAATGCAAATGTATTTGAAGGGAGAGAGACTCCTCCAGACAGCCACTGGAAGAGCCCCCCGTTGGAAAACAACTGTAGAGAGAGAGATGTTCTGGATTTGTCCACCAAAGTTTACAGAAACCGCAATAAATATTGCAGATGGGAACTGACTACGTCTCAAGCGGGCAGCCTCATTTGGCAGTGACATCAATTGTTTTGCAGGCGTGCAAAATACAAGAGTTGGGGGATGATTGTGGAAGCTTACAGAAACTTTCCGGAAAGCCGCGGAGGCCAAGCAATGTAGCAAGGTTGGTGTCATTGAAAGGAGACCCCGAGAAGGAAAACCTGAAGTTGAAATGAAGACCTCAGGGTGTTGGAGATGCCAAGACTAAAGGATATTCACAGAAGAAAGCTTTCGTTGTCCAGTGGAGCCAACTCAAGAGAGAACCTTTGTGTGGGGATTGCTAAACCTTTGGAGCCCAATTTTTTCCATCACGTATCCCAAAATTCCCAACAAGGTGCTTGGGGGTTGGGTGTTTGCTCTACTGGGTTCTGTTTTTGCTCTGGTTCAATCTTTCCTTGTTTAATCTTGTTCTTGTTCACTCTTCTGATTCCCATTCTTGCCTTTAGGAGTGAGAATGTTTATTCTGCATTGTTGCATATCGGGAAAGGAAACCCATCGACTTGATTTTAATGAAGCTTACTGTAGGGGACATCCAAAGCTCTGAATTGGTTCTGAGCTTTGGCTTTGATTTGGAGCTGTTGAGACTCTGGTGACATTTAGAGATGGAGTAAATGCGTGTGGCATGAGGAAATGGCCCCGGCTTTAGAGACTATGCTTGGAAGGTTGTGTTCCAAAGTGACCTGTTTGAGTGTCAGTTTGGAAAGGGGTGGGCTTGTGGTGGTTAATGTTGATCATCGACTCGCAGGACTTAGGGGAACCTAGAAGGCATTTCTCTGGGAGTGTGTCAGAGGGTATTTCCAGGAAGATTTAACTGAGCTTGGGAAACCCATTCTGAATTTGATAGCACCACCGCATTTAATCTGGGGTTCTGGACTAAATGCAAAAAAAAGTGAGCAGAGCATAGGCACCTGCCTCCCACTCTGCTTCCGGGTTGCAAACACATCTGACCAGCTGCCTAGAGTTCCTCTCACCACCATGCCCCTCTTGCCACACACTTTCAAACTGTGAGCTAAAATAAACCCTTCCTCCCTTAAAGCGCTTGTGGCTGGGTGTGTTGCCACAGCAACAAGGAAAGAAACAAATGCAAAGCAGCTTCATGGTACTTTAACTGATCCCTGAGTTTCCAAGTTAAAACTCCAAGTCTGAGTGGTCGGCTCAGCTTAATGCCATCACAGCAGAAGTCGACTTTGCTTTTGCCTTGCCAGCAACCTTCCTTCAGAGAACAGTAACTCAGAGGACCACACGTTAATGCAGCATCCTTAATAACCCTGGTTATTGCCTTGATTGAGCTTTCCCTAATCAAAGCACAGCCCTCGTAGAAGGGAATTTCCAAAAAGCTGCCTGAGGCTGCTGATCAACAATTCATTTTTAGCATTTCTTTTTTAAATCACTGTAAGTCGTTGCACCTGGGTCACAGTGACAGCTGAATAAGGGGGCTGAGCAGTAATGTTCCGGGCACCAGGTTGGTAAGCACACCCCCCCACCATGTATATGCATGAGTTCACCATTTGCATAGAGTGAAAAAGCACCGCTCCCATTAATCACCACATTCATCTTAATAATTAGTGGCAATAATGTTGAAGAGCGGTGGTCTCCACATCGATCTCTGAGGCACCATGGGCTATTTCTGTTGCAGATGAATGGTCATCAAGAGTGACAAGCTGATGCCTTTGGATCGACCACCCCAGTTCCTATGCTTTCCCGACTGACAGCTGGTCAGGAAGCTAGGGTGATCTTCGGGGCTAACCTTGCCCCTCTAGGAAGACCAGGGAGAAGGAGTGGTGTGGTACTGAGACGGGGCTTCAGACAGAGTCCCTGACCAGTTTTAAGGGACCCTCAGTTAGCTATACACATAGTAAACTAGCCGTAGCTGCAAAGTCAAAGGCTATTGGTTATAAAGATTATGACTCCATGGTTAAGCACTTGAAAGGTGCTGCCACTTGCTCCCATAGCTCCATAAAAGATTGGCTTGGGGTCTGTAGTTTGCCAATACTTCTGGGTCAAAAGAAGGCTGTTTCAGATGAAATGTAATAGAATGTTTTAAAGCCTGTGGTGCCCTGCCAGAAAGGATAGTGGTATTGATAATTTTCAAGAGTTTTAAAGAAAAGACCTATCATATAGAAAAAAAATAAGTCACAAAAGACTCTGATGGAAGATTTGGTAAGAAATTGCAAAGGAGTCCACTAATATGACAGAGATTAGCCAGAGAACAAAAGAATAATAAAGAAGACTGCCAATGGGAAGCCAGGGATGGAACTGGGATAATGGAAGTTGGGACCGATTGGCAGGTAAGCACCAGCAGAAGGCGGAAACAAAAACAGCCCTGTCATTGACCCATGAGGACTGTGGTACTAGCCAGAGGCTGTGACGATGGAGGTGTGCATGAGGGCCAAGACAACCATGCTTCCTTCCCTGACGATGGCTTTAAACTCACACACATGTGTGTGCATGTGTGTACATGCGTGTGCGCGCGAGTGTGTGTGTGTGTGTGTTTGAGAGAGAGAGAGAGAGAGAGAGTGAGAGAGAGAGAGAGAGAGAGAGAGAAGAGAGTATGTGTGTGTGTGTGTGTGTGTGTGTGTGAGGGGGGGGGGGGGGAGAAAGAGAGCTTATTTTTTTTAAAGACAGGATCTCACTACCCAGCCCTGGCAGCTTTGATGCCTCCTGTGTAGACTAGGCTGGCTTTGAACTCACAGGGATTCCCCCTGCCCTACCATGAACAACACAAATAGTTTCAAATAGTGTAATAATAATTAAGTTTCTCTTGCACTCCAGCTTGGCAGAGACCCTTTGACCCAGGCAGCATTCGGGTTGATTGGAGACATTTGATAACCTCAAGTGTTTTCCTTCCTGGATTTCTAGTCTCCATCAGAAGATTGAACTGACTTCCTTGACATTTTGTTTTCCCTTCTGCCTTTATCCAAAGATGGCAACACTTCCACCACCAGCATGTCAGGAGGAGAGAGTCTGCAGGGCTCTGAGCTGTTCCTGGCTCTCTGTACTGCCTCCTTCTCTCTGAGAGGGCACGCTGAACACAGCTACACTGGCGCATACATCATTTTGGACAAAGAAAGATCAATTTATTTAAGCAATTACCCTACTTTGCATACAATTGGTTGATCTCAGCGATTCTTTCCCCAAGATTAATGTGTGTGTGTGTGTGTGTGTGTGTGTGTGTGTGTGTGTGTGTGTGTGTGTGTGAGAGAGAGGGGGGGTTATGAAATGTAGCCAAATCAACTTCTAGGACAAGGTATAGCACTCAAAACAGAGCATTGTGAGGATTTTTGGCTTGTGACTATGTATCCTTTCCCCCTTTGCAACACTTTCTTACTTTGTTACACCTCTGAAGGAAAGGAAGGGGTACTGGTGGACACATTCAGACTTGTACAAACACACCCCATGGCTGACACTTGTCCTCTTACATAAAAACCAGGTCTTATAAAATCGTCTCAACTAGTGCCTGTTCTTCCCCGGAGATGCTGAAGAGAAAGGGTCTCAGCTACAGGTTTGGGACGAGGACAAGGATGCAGGCCTAAGAACAATGGCATCCTCTTGCTATGCAATAGCTGGAGGCAAAGAGGAGAGGGCCTAAGTGACAGCAGGATCTGGTACTGCTGACCTCAAGAAATACAGCATTTGAGCCAACAAAAGAAGAATACAATGGGCTTCCCTTTCCGGGTCACTGGGCGGTCCATTCTGACTGAGGAGAGGGTTGACCTCAGCAGCCTAAAGGGCAACGTTCGTAGGACATGGAGTCCACTTGTGAAGTCCTTTCATTTTCTGGCTAAGGTTGGTGTGCCTGGCAAGGCTGTGCTTTCCCTGCCCTGCCCTTGTCCCCTGTGTCTTGCTATTCCTAGTTTCTTTGCCCACTGCTCAGTGCCTGGCATGTGTGCGAATGTTTTTAATTGGATTCTCTGAAATGCATTTCTGACACTGATTTGGTTACATTATATCCTATTCTGTTATCAAACAAATTTGCTGTCAAACAAAAGATCAATGTTATTGTAATGTCCTACTTGATGGATTAAATAGGGTATTATTCAACTCTTATTAAACAATCAAGACAAACACACTGGGACGTGCGTTCATTCACAGCTGCTAACATGGAGCCGATGTGGTCTGTGATTAGAAGACGGAAGGAGCAGTTATTTTCAGATTAATTAAACAAACAAGTAGGATTTAGGGACCAAGATTTTTTAAAGCCAGAATGATTCTTTGAAACATGTTTGGAGAAGGACATAATTTACTTTAATTACATGAGTGAACACTTAAGAATATAAAATCTTTCAGTGACGCAATTCTGGATTAATTGCACAGAGCTATCGCTGCGCCATAAACAAAGCCCTTCCAGGGATCAACCTTTCAGGGAAGCTTTTTTTTCCCCCTTTGTGAGTAAATGTCCATTTAGAGGGCTTTTCTAAATTTAGAAGCAATGCTCATCAATCATTTATAATAAGCACCAAATAACCGCACTTGCTTGCCAGAGATGCAGCCCCTCCTCTTGCGCAGAGTGGTCCCCGTAGAATATGATGTTGCCGGGGCGGCACCTACTCCATTACCAAGGTCTAACCTCTCTGTTTCTTTGCCTTCACTCTTCAGATACCCAGAGAAAGCAAATATTAAATCAGGGGGAAATCTCCCTTTTATCTTAGCTAGACTGGCTCTCTATTATCTTTAGACTTTCCTTCTCCTCACAGCCCCCCATCGCCAGGCTTTACATATAGTCGGCCACATTCTGGCTCCTTCTGTCTGACGCTGCTTCCGCTAATGGCTGGAGAAAGGGAACATTACACCATTTAACGTGTGTGGGTCACATTAATCACAGAAAATTCTTTTAATGTCTCAGAAGTAACTGTCAAACTGGACATACTGAATCTATTTAAACTAAAGCATGCCATTTTTTATCTACAGTGATCTTTAATTCCCATAAAAGGGTCAAGAAAATGTGATTAAGTGACAGTTTTAAAATGTACTATAATATTAAATAGCTTGATTAAGTGACAACTATAAAATGTAATACAATATTAAGTATCTGGCTATGTCCCAAAAGAACTTTAAAGTATTTTTGAACGGTTTGGGAATTCACTAACCCATAATGGGTTACTGAAGAATTTTGTGTGGGGGTGGGAGATCGGCATAAAAGCAGCCAAACTTGAAACAAGACAGAGCAAGAAAACAAACAAAAACAAACTAAAAGTCTCTCAGCACTCACGAGTAACACAGAGTCCAGGGGTTTTGTTGTCACACTCATGGCTGCCTTTTGTAACGTGGTTTTTGTTTCTGAACGTGGTGCAGTGGCTTGCCTGGAAGTGTAATGTCTGTAAGGCAGAGACTAGGACCACAGGAGTCCTGGAAGGGAGGCTGCAGCTGAGAAGAAAGGCTGTAGACTGGGCGTGGTCTCTCAGGGGTGACCATCACCTCCCAGGTGCCTGCCTTGCCCTTCGTGTTGTCTCTAGGCTTCTGTGGGGGACACCAGAGAGGAAATACCAGCATGGTGGGGGATCAAGAGCTTCATCTTGCCAGTTTTCTTCAGGAGAGTAAGCCAGTGGAAACAATAAATGCCACAGGGAGCCTCTGTAAGTGTAAAGATTTGAGTGCGGTCTGGAGGCCTGCATGGAAGGGCTGAGCTAGAAAGGAGATATGACTGTGTAAAGCTATGAACACATGTCTGGTCTAAGTGCCCAGGCCAAAGGCTCAAGACCTTGACACTACTGAATGGGCAATAGAGTGACTCTTTCTTTCATTTATTTTGTTCTTCCACAGATTAGGTCCCCTTAGAAAGCAGAATCTGAAGTGGGGTGTTTCTTGTTATTACCCTATTAGAAGATGTGATCTTATGGAATGAGAGGGAAGAGAAGGGGAGAACAGGGAAAGCAAGAGACTGCTATGGAGATCTCTTATATCATAGGTGGCCACTAAATCTGGCTATGGCTTGCTTTTCCAAGACTGTCCTCAGGAAGTCAAGTCCTGTGTAAGTGGACAGGAAAGGAAACTATATGTATGAATGTGCATATGTGTGTGTCTATGTGTATATGTATGTATATGTATATCTATCTATATCTACATCTACATATAAAGAGAGTCATGTGATTATATATAAATATATATGTATATATTATATATACATATTGATATATGAATACATATCCTATATGTATATACACACATATATACATACATACATATATATATATATACATACATACACACATATATATATATATTTGACCCAGGGTGGCAGACCAAGGAAACAATTGCACTCAGGTCCAACTTGACTCAGGTCCAACTTGATGTACCAATATCTTGACTGGGGTTTCTCATGAGAGCACAGAGGAGGGTTTGCTTACGGAAGCACAGGTGATCTAGGCAGATGCATCACTGGAGTCCCATCTCTGTCAACCTTCGGCCTCCTATTGAGACTGGTACAGGGCATGGTGGCTGAGATCACCCATGAGGCTCTCTGATGACCTCATGGGCAGCTTTCCTGCTATGACACAATACCTGAGAGAAAGCAACTTAAGTGGTTCAGCTGCAGCTTGAGGGGTGCGGTCCACCGTGGTGAGGAAGTCACAGAGGCAGGAGCATAACACACTTGGTTACTCCGTGTCCAGAGTCACAAGTGGAGAATGATGATGGCTGCTGACCATTTCTATCTCCCTTTATCCAGGACTCTAGCCCACAGAATGTCAGCATTCATGGCAGATCTTTTACCTCAGCTAACCTCATCTAGATAATCCCTCATAGCATGCCCAGAGGTCAAGTTGATAACATTAACCATCATGCCTTCCTTCTACAAGGAAACGTTCACGGGTCTGATCTCACTAGAGTCTATGCAGATCATCACAGCTATTCTGAGTCAACAATGGCCATGTCCTGCTGAGGGCACAGTTCTCTCATTCCTTACACTGTCATGTGTAAAATGGCTCCCCGACTGTGAGTCCCTCACTCCTTCCACATTGCACCCGGGAGCCTCTGTGGAAGGTTCTTAACCATCCTGACTCTCATTAGCAGTGTGGAAGCCCAGAGGCAGAAGGTGTAGTAGGGATAAGAAGCTTGCCGCTAATGCTCACTCAGAGCTCGCCTTACAGTAGCGCCTGGGATGTCTGCAGCGGGCGGGCCGGAGGTCCCTGCTCTTCCTGAAGGGGCCTTTGAATCAACTAAGTTCACTGACGATTTTCATATGCTGGCAGGACACCCATGGGGCTTCCAAACATCCTTCTGGCATTTCTCCATGCCCTTTAAAACCCTCCCAGAGTCCTACGGTGATCTAGGGGAAAGGTTGATTCTCACCCTTTGAGAGAAAGATGGAAAGCCGCGCCAGGTAACACCACGGGTGTCGGCGTGATGGAGAAAAGCAGCCATGGCCCTTTTATGTAGGCCCGCTCTTCTCCTTGGGTAAGGGATGGAGCTTCATTTAGATTTGCTCATCTGTCTAATAAATCTCCCAAAGCAGGAAGCGTCCCTGGTATTCAAGCCAGACTCTCTTTCCTGCCTTCGTTTCTTCATTTGTCTCTGATTGCTCAGCCCCAGACCGGGCCACATAAATCTTCTCCCTTTCTTCTGCCCTTTGTCAACCATTAGCCCGTTCCCTCTCTGTCACTGTTCCACCGGACCATAGATGTAACTCTTCTAATCGTCCCTGATAAATCAGGCTCCAGGAATCACTCCTTGTTGCTTTCTCAAACTCCCTGGAGCTGGGATCTAGGGCTCTGAAGGCCCGGCGCAGACGTTTCTCTCATAATGGGCCCTGAAAGGTTGGCAGCAGCAGATAATTAGGGTCTCACTTCCTGCCGTTGAGCCGCATATATCTTCCATGCTAAGAACCTCCACCACCTTCAAAAGAATTAACGCGAGCCCAGGAGATATATGAGGGGCTGGGTGACCAGCAGATGGGGCCAGCCCTTCTAAGGCCCAACATCTTCCTGCAGCATAAGAGACGTTCTCTAAGTGGGTCTCTCACACCCTCAGTCTCCTCACAGCAGGCACCACGCTCTTTGTCTCAACTGCACAACACAGAATCCCACTGCACCAGTAAAGTCGTCTCTTTAAGGGAGAGATTTTTTTTTTAATAATGGCGACCCTTAATGTTGTGCCCCACTCTCACCCTGTTGGGATACAATTTCATCTTGCAAAGAGAGCTGAAGCACACTTTACAGTTGTTATTCCCTTACTTACGATTATTAGCCCACATCGGCTGCCTGTACACTGCTCTGCTCTGCAATGGGTCCTCCTCGGAAATGTCAAGAGTCTAAGCTTTAGAGATTGAGAGGGTTGTTAAATGGGTAATAACCTAACCTTGCCCAGGAACTCAACCTAGAATAGAAGGAAGAATTCTCAGGTAAGCAATGCTGGGGAGAGACCTCTACTCTCCCCTAGGTAAAGGCGGGGTAATATAGCCAAAGGAGAGAGAGAGAGAGGCAAATGGGGTGCTCTCCCCTCACTTGAACCTGAACGGTTCTGTTTTTACTCATACTATGGCCCACATAAGCTTTCATATTCTAAAAGATGTAAATGGGCCCTTGTCTCTGAAGACAGAGACCCAGAGTCCCAGGGCTTTTAGTGCTAAATCAAGGCTGGAATACAGGAATACTGGGCCTTACTCCCCGCTGTGGTGTTTTTTGTTTGTTTGTTTGTTGTTGTTGTAGTTTTGCTTTGTTTTGTCATGCTCCACCCCTTTCCTGCAAGAGCTTCATAAGAATACCAGTGCTGTGACACCCAGTTGAAATTAGCAACAGACAGGCAGGCCCAGATGGCCCAGGGACAAGTGTGGACGACAAAGTGCTCTTTGTGGTTTGAGATGCTCCCACCGACCTGTGCCCTGGTGATTTCCCTGGTGGTAAGGACAGATGTGTAAGGGCAGATGTGTACCTCATCATCCTCAGAATCAACGTCACTTGGGAGTCTCAGGGGTGTGATCCTTGACCATGACCCTAAGCAGGAGGAACCAATGCCTTGAGAGAGAAAGCACAACTTGTCCTTATCAGGGTCACCCCCAGGGCTAACCTGCAGACTCAAAGCTAGACGGGATCCCAGCTATCCCCCAGCTTTGAAGTCCGAGGGTATTGAAACCTGCAGAGATCAAGTGCTTTTTCCCACAAGGAGGACATGCTTCAGAACTCCCAGGCAGCAGGGATCATCTGCTGTTCGTGGCTGGGTGAGATTTGTCCCTTCTGTTTCTTTCTCTACTGGGACTAATCCAAGTCAGTGCTGTGGATGAGGTGTCCCTGCAAAGGAAGACTTCTATGTCTCTGTGGAAGAGAGATAGTACAGTGCTTAGCACTGGGCATAATGGTACAGACCTATAATAGAGGTGGGGGTTTGGGGGTGTGTGGGGATGGAGGCTGAGGTAAGAGTGTGAATTCAAGGCCACCTAGGTTCCATAGTTAATTTGAAGCTGCCCTGAGTTACACAGTGGGACCCTGTCTCAAAACAAAACAAAACAAAACAAAGCAAAAACCAACCAAACAACTCCTGCCCCCCAAAAAACACGTGAAGAACCACCAACACCAACACCACCACCACCACCAACAGCAAGCATGTAGACAGACAAAACAAAACAAACAAAACAAATCCAAAACCAAAGAGAAAATGCAGGAAGTTATTGGCCATGCTTGGCTCTCAGCTGTTCTCCCTCGAATCTTATCCTCGCTAACACTCTGAGTCCTACCTCAACCTATAAACTAGTGACATTATTTTCCCTTGATTCCAGACTTCGGTGAGGAAGGAATTTTTTTTGTTGTTGGGTGCCTTATATCCTATGTCTCAGTGTCCTGCTTCTAGAACATGAATTACCAGCAGTGTGCTTTATGGCGTTTCTGCAAATCTAAAGCAATTTCCCTGTAGAGGATGAAGCCAGTTGGCGTCATTCTTAATAAGAAACCTGGGGCTTGGCTTCATTCCCTGGAATGGGTGAAGACCAGAGTCATAGTGGGCTCTGACTGAGACCCTGCACTAAGTAAGAGTTTTATAAACATTTCTTAAGAGCGAAACTCAAAACAAATGGGAGGCCTTGTTCCCACCAGGACTTAAAATACCAACATATGTATCAAGGAATCCACTCAATTTGATAAGTCAGTTCAAAGTGACCAGGGAATAGCAACAAGAAGCCAGGCATGAACACCAGCAGTTGTTTAGAGAACATTAAATACCATCTGTATGCTGAGCGTTCTCCAAAACACTCAACTTTGCAAACATCTCTCTTCCTCTACTTTTTTTCTCTTTTTGTCAGACATTAATTTTTTTTCTATTGCAGAGGGCTTTCTCTGATTGGATCAAAGTCTCTCTCTCTCTCTCTGTGTCTCTGTGTCTCTGTGTCTCTGTGTCTCTGTCTCTCTCTCTCACTCTCTGTCTCTCTGTCCCTCTCTGTCTTTCTGTCTCTATTCTGTCTCTGTCTCTCGGTCTCTCTGTCTCTCTGTCTCTGTCTCTCTGTCTCTCTCTCTCTCTCATACACACACACACACACACACACACACACACACACACACACACAGAGGAGGGGGGTAGGAGAAAGAGAGAGGGAGCGCCCACTTCTCAGGAAGGCCTATTGCCAAGGACAGGAGGGGGAAGAGGAGGACACCTTGAGGTCACAAGAAGAAGAAACAGCTAAGCAATGATCAAAAATGTCTCTGGGGAGGTCACACTGCTGTGAGAAAAAAAATCACTCATTGAAAAGGGCAATGATTTTAAATAAGTTTCCTCATCTGGAAAGATGCTAATAATAACAAGCTCATGAAATTGATGTCAGAGTAACATGAGATAATTACGTTTAGCATTTCATGAACTGGAAAATGCTATAAAAATATAATAAGATTAAGAGAGGTGATTCAAAACCCTGAAAACACTAGTCTCCTGGAGGGTGGGTAATTGGTGCTTGGAAGGTTGGAAGAATTTTTTATTTCATTTTTTTTAATGATCAGAGTTGCCAGAAGTTTCTGGGTCTGCTTTCCTCTTCACTATCCCACAGAAAAATTCAAGCCATCAAATGTAGTTACCGCTGACTCAGACACTGACATAGTTTGGATCTTGAACATCCCCACGATGCCTCCAGGTAGAAGGTTTGGTTCCGAGGCTGTGATGCTATTGGGAGGTAGTGGTACTTCTAAAGGCGGGGCTTGGAGAACCCAATTAGATCATAGGAGCACCCTTTCTGTTTTTCTCTTTGCTTCCCAACTGCTGGGAGGTAAATTTCCCTTCTTCGCCACAAGCTCTGGTCATGATAATACTATGCAGCCCTGTGACCACCGACTGGCATCTTTAAAACTGTAAGCCAAAACCCGTCTTAGACGTTGATTGAGCTCAGGTAGTTTGTGATAGTAACAGAAAGCTGACTGACACAGACATCAGCCTTGAGTGTCTCTGTTGTTTTGAAAACAAATACGCAAGCATAAGCCAACACTCCCAGCATTTTAAGACCAATCACAGTAAATAACGCCTGACTTCCGGTCACCTTCTGTGGAATGTCACATGAGGACCTTGAACATGGGAAATGCTCTCCTGAGCTGAGAATGACTGAAGGTGACAATCAGGCGTGTGCTGAAGTTTCTACACAGCCAAGAAGAACCTTGAAGAAGGCAATGGATGACGGCTCTGGTGGGCGGGCTGACGTGATTTGCTGCTCACATCACAACAGGGCTTAGGTGGGTCTATAGTGGTGTTTGGTGGTAGGAAAGTAGTTTGTGTTTTGTTCTTCAGTCTGAAGACGGTGTCAAGTATAAATTATAAATGAAGTAAAATTTTATTAATATTTACAAAGATATATATCTTGCAAGTCAAGTGTTTCTTGGCATCATACTTGGTAATGGCTGATGTTCATGGTAAGAGTTAGGGACACAAAGCTTTGTGTGGGGAGAAGAACCTCTGTGTGTTGATCTACCAGGAGGTTGGCAACCTATCTTAAACTGGGCTTGAGTGACCTTTCCAGAAACCTTCACGGGAACTGTGTAGTGGTCCCTTTAAGTGACGTAGTGACTTAGTGACATATTCTGCATGGCTCGGTTCTGACATCTACAGCAGATTGGACTTTTCTCTTTTTTGGCCATCACCCATGTGCCCTTTTGTTTTGTTTTTTTAAAAAAAAAAAAATCAAAGAACACTGTTTCCTCTCCTTTGCCATTTTAACTCGTTACCGTTGAGCATCTGGCCTGGGTGTTTTCTATTAGCATGGAGTTTCAGGAGGCCACAGAAGGAAATGCCTACACGAGAGCAGCCTCAGAGAGCAGCTCCAGTCGCTCGCCTCGCAATGTGTCTTGCATTTCTCCGGTGTAAATAAAATGATAGTGCAAAGAACAGTCCACATTAATGAGTATCTGATTTAGAATAAAATAAAATCCATGCTGGGAAGCTGATGAGCTCAGATTTGCTGACTCGCTTCTAGATGCATCTTGGAGCAGCTCGTATTTATCGGCTGTTTCCTCTGGACAATTATCACCAGTTGTCTGTTGTTCTTTCCGCTGAGTGAAAAGGGAGAGGGCTTGCAAGTTGATTTTCGTTCCCTGTAACTGGAGGTGACGTTTGAAAGCTCAAAGCTATTGAAATGGCGGGTGATTATTAGAAAGTGATGTGCTTCTGTCTTCCTGATTGGGAACTCCTGGTCTTACAACCTGCTGCCAAGCGCGCGTGCGCGTCAGAGCCAGAGCGCAGGTGGTACTGCACCTTCAGGGCGTAGGGAGCGTTTTTACAGCATGTCCACCATCCATTGAGTCCTTGACCTTTCCCAAGTATTTTCAAAGCGAAATGTTGAACAATTAAGAAATAAGCAAATCAAGGTGTGAGATTATCTATAGTGACACTGATAAAGAGAAAGGGCAGGGCATAAGAAAGGAAAGGAGAGGGGGAGAGAGAAGAAATGGAGGGAGGGAGAGAGAAGGTAGCATAGAGGGAGATCAACTACAAAGTTGCGGTGTGTGTACAAAAGTGTTTCCCAGAAGAGCAGCTGAGCGTGTCATTTCCTGCACTAACTACACAAGCCCTAAAGAGTCAATTTGCTTCCGCATCATCTGCAGATTCCTCGCGAGGCCCTCATTGGCCACTCTAATGTGCTGGCTGCAATGACTGCTGGGAGTTGGAGGCTCTGGAAATGCAGAGTACCTATGAAGACAGCAGGAACAAATTTTGTTGGGGACAGAGGATGGATGGTTTGGGATGCTGGACATGCTAGATATGGTGCCTTCTAAAAGCTCTGATGGAAACAGCTGAAGTGGGGCTGTTTGAATGAGGTAAACTAGGACAATGGCAAGAGCAGGGGCCCTTTATCTAGTAAGCGATAGGCAGACTGCCCGCCTGCCTGTAAGCTCTTGCCTTCCCATCTATAAAGTGGGAGTAATATCTATATCAAAGGAATAGATAAACAAGGTCCCTGAGAGCTCACAGTAAGAAACCAGCACTTACTAGTTCCCAGGGTTTCTTCGGGGATAATTAAAGAGAAAAAGTGCCCTTTAGTATTCTGACCATTCTACTATACTGACCATCACATCTGTGAGGGAGGCTATCCTAGGCTGCCTGGTCCCTGCGAGCAGGCTCACGAGCAGAGCCAATAAGCGGACAGATCACAGAACCATGCTTCCCGTTTAAGCCACTGCATTTGTGACGGCTTGGTAGAGCATCGCGAACCCACACCGGACCCAGCGTTACTGTACTGTTTCATTTCATCTTTATTTAGTGCAAGAGGGAGGAGGTGCTGTTTCAGTTAGGGCGAGGATGAAGCACAGTGGTAAAGCGATGTTGAGCCTAGGAAAGGCCAGGGTTTCAGTTCCTTAGGAGCCTCACCTGTGGTGGTGCACATCCGTCATCCCAGCACTCAGGAGGCTGAGGTAGGTGGATTACTGTGAATTCCATAGAATAATTCCAAAGTTTCAGATAAAGCAAATCCCAAGAGGAAGCATGTTGCTGCTGTAAGCTGTGTCTACAGGGATCAAATAAGGGAGTCCACGGCTCCTCTCTGTCTTAATGACTGATTTCTGTTCTTATTCATTTAATGATTGATTTATGTTCCTTAATCCCAGACCTACCACCCTTCTCTACCCTCTATAAAGCGATATCAAATTAAAAGCTGTCATGCTACCTTTACCCTCAGAGCTGGATGATGTACAAAGGCCCTTTAACAACTGCTGGTAGAGACTAGGGGTGGAGAGGCTTCACACTTAACCATGCTGCTTTCTCTCAATTCTGGACCAAATATTCTTGCCAATCAAAACTATGGTCTGACCCCTTAGGAGGCTCTTCTGTGGCTCTAGGATTTGGGCATCCTGGTATTGTCCTGGTTGGCTCAGCCCTTTCTTACTTTACAAGCAATGGAGACAGGTTGGGCCAAACGATGCAGGAAAGAGCAGTCCAGGGCCCTAGAAGGGGACAGATACATACCAAAGTGAACCAAATCTAGCATTGGCCCTGAGAGTGGGGTCAGGGGAGAAGTGGAGGAGGAACTGGTTGGTGGACGTGCTAGCGATGGCGCAAATCACTCGCAGTACCTACAGAAACAAATTCTTGGGGTTGAAAATATCTGCTAAACTCTTACCTCTTTGCATGTTTTTGTCTGTTTTAGCTTTAGTTTTGCAGGAGGGAGGATTGTTGTTTCAAGGGCCAGTGACAAGGCAGGACCAGTCTTCCCTAGCTTGACAACTGCTTCAACTTCTAAGAAATCTGAATACTCCCAAGGTTGTCTTATCTGCCAACACTACCACCAAAGCCAGAACAAAACAAACAAACAAACAAACAACCAAATCAAACCACAAACAACAAAACAAACAAACAAACAAAAAACCAAATCAAACCACAAACAACAAAACGAACAAACAAAACACCTCAAAACAAAACAAACTAAATAAAAAAATTATCAGAAGTCGATCTGGTAGAGTGGTCCAAAGGGTTTGGATATAAAAGAGGAAGAGGGGAGGCAGTCAACTGCGTAACCGACATGTCCCCCACCCATCCATAGCCTTCCTCCTTTTAAACCTCCCTCACCCAGCCATTGTTCAGTGCAGGAAGAGATCCAACAAATATTGACAACTGGAGCGTGGATCATTTGCGGAAGCAAACAGAATTACTGTTCAAAGGAATAAAGGTCAATGCATTAGGTAATGGGAAAAATAAAGAATAGGAAATATGGGGGAAAAGGGAGCCAAAGAAAGAAAAAGATTAAGCACTGGGATCCGGTGTCCTGGGTTTCCCCTTAGTCTCTGCACTTAGCTGTGTTAACATAGCCAAGTAGCAAGGGTTCTCAGAGGGCGATGAGGCAGGGGGAGGGGTGACAAGTAGAAGTGAAGAAGAGACTCTTCCTGGAGAGAGGGCTAGCATACCACAACCACAGGAATCTGGGTTTGATCTAAAAGACAAGATCTATAAAGGGCAAACTCTTTATGGCCAGCTTAGGATGCAGGCAGTGCACAGAAGGGAAGAACCAGTAGATGATCACAGTTTGGGGGAAAAGGCTCTTGTTCACTTCAGGTTTTGTTGAGCAGAATTGGCATGCCGGCAACCCTTCACTTCAGTCATTGGGCTCTGGGGTGGGACAGATACTTCTGTGACTCCCCTGGGTGGGTCGGGAAGCTTGGTCTCTCTCTGCTTTATTCTGCTGTTGTGCAAAATCTTGCCTTGAGACAGTGACCACAAACACTATGTTCCTCTTTCTGGTTTTAGTGGTCATAAGATACAATGTCTCTCTCTAGGAACAAAAGCAGGTGTCTGCAGTTATCGCCACTGTTTCCATTGTCTCCTTGTGATCTCAGAAGTTTCTATAAGTTGACTAGCTTCTTTCCTAGGCTTACTGCTCTTCCACAGCAAGCCAGAGGAAAGCTTATAGGGTGCAGGAGACTCAGAAACAGAGGCACTTTTGGGGGGGACCAAGTTTGAGGTTAATAGACTTCCATTTAAAGCAGTGGTTCTTAGCCTTTCTAATGTTGCTTGCTACTCTTTAATAAAGTTCCTCATGTATGGTAACCCCTGAATCCTAAAATTATTTTTGTTGCTACCTCATAACTATAATTTTGCTATCTTTATGAATCATAATCTAAATATCTGATATGTGGAGTATGTGACTCCAAAGGGGTGGAGACCTGCAGGTTGAGAACTACCGATTTAAAGGCATGCAGTGTCTTCTACATTGATGAGGTAGAGCCTTCTTAGTTGCACTAAGACTGTGTTCAAGAACATCCGCATTTGGGAGGTTAGTAGCACAAGGGGCAACCGCCGTGGTTTGTGGGTGGAATAGCAGCGAGCATAGCCAAAGAAATGGAGTTTAGAGAACCTCAACGGTCATGGGAATCTATACCTTTGCTTCTCTTGGCACGAGGTTCGTTCGTTTGTTTTTCTGCAGCGACTAGAGATAGCTGCCTAGGAGCTGATTAGCATAGTTGTGGCTTGAATTTCTGTACTTCAGTGGGAGATCTTTGATGTAGTAAGTTATACAACAGGGAATTAAAACCACTGAAACAGTAACAACGTGTGCAGGTTTGGATGTCAGAATTGGTCGAGCCGCATGTAGCTTTGGGCTGAATGTCAGGCCACAACGGTAGATAAAAAACAGCAAACAAATGGATGCATGTTCTGACCTTGAACTCAGCAAAGCATAGATTTACAAATGCTATTGGGAGAGAAGAAGAAGAAGAAGGAAGAGAAGGTGGAGGAAGAGGAAAAGGAGGAAGAGGAGGAGGAAAAAGAGGAGGAGGAAGAAGAAGGATGAGGAGGAGGAGAAGAAGCAGAGAATTTGGCAACTTGGAAAAAGTAAATAAATAAACAATCACATGAAAAGCAAAAACAGTGATTTTGGCCAATGCTTGATTGTGTTATAGCTTTTGAAGCCAACACTGAGTTATGTGAGACAAGCCAAAGGAATGGCAGGAGTGTGTTGGGTCCCATCTATATCCATGCCTATAATCCCCCAAACCTCCTGTTGTCTACAAGAGAGAGGACACCCTGAAAAAAGGGAGAAAACTGGGTGGACTGGGCATCTACTGAGAGTCAATAGTTGTATGTTTTCTAAGTAACTATTTTGACAGCTTATAGATGTAAAGTCAAAAGGCCTGAGCGATTATCACCTCGGCGAAGATCATATATCCAGCTACAGTAGTTAGATTTCTTTTTCTTTTGTCATTCTCTCTGTAAATAGGAAGCGGCTCATGGTTTGGGTTAATATGAATGTTGCTTTTTGACACATTCCTTTGACTGGGAGACACCTGCCTTGGAACCATGGCAGGACCTCATGGCTTACACTTGCTAGATTGTGGCTGTGCGGACCCCCCAGGACAGTGCTCCTAGACCGTTGGCAAGTCAAGTCACAGGCACTGGTCTCATCGGCTCCCCTTCTCATTCACCACTCAACTGTTTCTTGAGAACGACTGCACGGGTCAGCCACTGTGCGCAGCACTGATGATGAGGAGCTTCTGGAGAGAAGCACTGGATAGGAGCTGTGCTGTGCTCCATTAGCAGGCTAAAACCCTCTCTGAGTCTCTTGGACTGCCATCACCTCATTCTTAGAATACATCAGTGGTAAGGCAAGGTTTGGGGCTTCAAAGCCTTCCTTTATTTTTGTGCACTCCAAAACGTATCATTTTCTCTGTGTGGGGAGAGCAATCCTTATGCGTTTACAGGATGCATGTGTGTAGGGAAAACATGGGGAGTGTAGAAGAAACAAGTGAAAGAGTCTATGCTGCTACTGAACTGAAAAACAAAACAAAACCTATACGCGCAACACCAGTGGAGACCATTGCAACTTACGATTCACCCCAAGGGAGACCAGGCTAGAGAGTGTGGATTTCTGTGGGAGGTGTGTTCAGGGATGGCAAGACATGAACGAGAGAAAGGAGTGGAAGGAGGAAGATTGCAGGATAGCAAATTCAGCAATAGTGTCACTGCAGCAATGGGAATGTTCATGATCTTGCACCTCCATAAGCCAGTCTTTTCTGTGGACGCATAACCTAATGCCACAGGGAAGGATAGAGCTGGCTTGTGCCTCAGCTTGCCAAAGTTAGTACACAGAAATGTAGGGAGTTCAGTGAGATTTGGACTTGCGGGTCAGCATTGTAACTTGTAAATTAATTTTAGTGTAATATGCCCCAAACATGTATGAGATATACCTATGTTAAAATTCATATTCAGAGGCACATTCTGTTTCTTATCTGGCAACTCTATACTTTGAGTCCTCTCTCAGAACCTGGACGCAGACAACAGCTAGCAACCCTACCAGATTTGGCTGGTTTTTTTTCCCCTCCTGTTTAGTGACCCCTGGCTTACTCTGAATGGCTAGATAGACTTGACTGCTTTTGGCCAGAAAGTAGAAAGAACCCAGCTTTCTTTTCTTCTCCGACACACCCTTTCTGTAGAGCAGGGCTAAGAGCAAAGCAGCCTGGGAACTGTCTCCTGGAAGCCATGAGCGGGCAGCATCTCCCCTCTCCAGACCTCACTTTGTGCTGGCGTGAGGCTCCTCCACCACCCAAGCACACCCTCTGCTTGCTGTCTTTCTCTTTCTTCACCCTTATTCACACCATTCTGCAGCTCACAAGTATAAAGATGGAAAAAATGTGCATCCCTCTGAGAGAGAAACTTTCTGACAGCAGGCGTCTCACGGGGAAGTTAGGCTGTCTTTTCCTTATTGATGCCTCCTTGTATTTAAGAAGGAGAGTCATCGCCTTTTCTGTCATAATCCTTCAAACCAGGTCTTGCAGGTGCCATGTTATGTCCGTTTTCCCTGTTTCCCCCACGGACTCCTTATCTTTGTCCTCCTCTCTGGTCCATGAGCCCAGTGCTAGCCCGAATTTGCCTTCGCCTGTTAGGCCATCTGTCCCTAAAGATGTCTGTAATTCAGAAGGTGATGGATGGTTAGTCTGACCTATCTAGATGCACAAAACCAATAGAATGGGGACACACATATATGGGAGGTTTATTATAGGAGCCAGCAGATGCTATTGGGCATGCTCAGAATGTGCCACGAATAAGCGGAAACTCAAGGAACACAAAGAACCAGGCTTTGGTCTAAAGTCAAGAGAAGTAATAATATATACATTCAGAGAGCAAACAAAGTTTGCTTCCCTCTGCCTTTTCTTCTCTCCTAGGGGTTAGATTGTCGAAGGAAGAGCTATTCTCCGTCTTTCATTCTACTTTTCAAATGCTAATCCCTTCTGGAAACGCCCTCAGGGACATAACTGGAAATACTGCTTACCAGGTATTTAAACACCTCTTCCCCAGGAGAAGATAACACATAACACTGAGCACCCAAGGGCCTGAGCAGTACCAGCCCTCACTCTGGACCCTCTCCTGTGGAATTTAAGTTAAAAGGGTCCATTTGATATACATAGTGTGGTGGTTTGGATCTGAGATGTCTCCCCAGGCTTCCCAGAGTGTGGCACTATTTTGAAGGCTATCGAACCTTTAGGGAGATCAGGGTCTGGCTAACGGGAGCAGATCATTAGGGGTAGGGCTCCTAAGGGTGCACCTGCTCTTGCTTTCTCCTTCCTAGTCTGCTGCTGTAGACTGAGCCACCCAGCTCAGGCCACAATCAGGGCCACCCTGCAGTGCCTTCTCCACCACCACCACCACCAAGTAGAAGTCCCACTGTCATTTGCTCTGCCAGTGTTCTACCACAGCAATCAGAAAAATAGCTAATACCGAGTCTACTCTCTGCCTTCATGATCAAATTGCTTCTGAATGGACGCCAGCCCCAGGCATTAATCTACCCTATTCAATATCCGTTCAGTACCGACTTTTTTGTCAAGGCAAATGCCTTCAGAATAAAGCTGTGTAGGTGATTGTCCGGAGACATCTTTTCTAGTCCACGTTTACAGTGGCCATCTATGGCATGGGAGACTGGGACTTACTG
The DNA here is from genome assembly GCF_011064425.1 of Rattus rattus. NCBI lineage: Eukaryota > Metazoa > Chordata > Mammalia > Rodentia > Muridae > Rattus > Rattus rattus. The sequence continues at coordinate 87,595,055 of NC_046164.1, read as the reverse complement.
TACCGACAAGGCAGCCAGGACTGACCTTTTTATCTGGGTCGGTGTGAAGAACTCTGAGCTGATGGACAAAATCTGATATCAGAAGAAGATACAGAGTTCTGTGACCATCACAAAAGGTGTCTGGTGGAGGACGCTCCACAATCTTGGCATAGTCATTAAAGCCAAGGCCTGAGCTGCAGACCAAGTTTTGGACCAGGCCTGCCTACCTTTGAGAGGCAGGGAGACACCATAGAGGGCAGAGCTGAAGGGGCAGTGGACTGCCTGGATCACAGCCAAGGCTTAGGCCTAGTTACTCATTGCAAGGACCAAAACCATCATGGTCTCAAAATCATCATGATCAATAGTCGGGCAGTAGTGTCTGTGGGTAATCAAGGTCTTGAGTTAGAATTCTACCTTTCAAACATCAGAATTGTTAGTTTGGGTCCCATGATTCTACTAAGTGTGGTGGACGTTATTTGGGGAGAGCCAGAAGAGGCAGTGGGAGCTGGGCAAAGTCTGCTGTCATTATTATCGCCAGCCCCTCATGGACTACTGTGATCCTAGATGATTAAAAAATGCTTCAGGAATTCAAAAGCGTTTACACTAAGTGAAGCAACCCAGCCAAACTAGATTGCTGAATAATTTTCAAGGCCTCCAGTTAAAAAAACCCCTCTGAGTGGAAAAACAGACAGAACATCCCGACTTTCTCTACAGACAGGGTCCATACCTTGGTCCCTGTGTAAAGAAATAAAGTACAAGATGGTCCCGGAGTTGGCCGCTGAGACCTGATGCGTTTTATGGTGCAGACTGATGTTTGGCATCTGTAGAGGACCCGCTCCTCTCAGGAGTGATTTTTTTGCACAGCCAGGGAATGATGCCAGAAGTTCACCCCAGGCCCTGTTAACAGATCATGCTCCAGTCAAGCAGCAGACAGAAGCCGGGTGTGACCCTCAAGTGCTTGCATACAGCACAGTGTCTGGTCAACTGCAGAATGCTGGTGCCCAGCACCTGCTCAAGGGTAAGATTAAGAACTCGGAGAAAGCGCGCAGCCTCAGTCTCCTCCAGAGAGTCACACCGGGAAGGCAGTGCTTTGCTTCAGAGGTAAAGGATGCTCACTAACATTTTCACGGATAGAACAAGTATTTACGGCAGCAACGTCTCCTCCAGCCTCATCCACCCATTCTGTCTGACCCTCTCTGACCCTCAGCATTCGCGTCGATATTCCAAAGTTCCCGAAATAGATACTCACCTGCGAGCCTTCCCCCTGCCACTGCGGATCGCGAACTATCTGCCTCTCCTGGTTCTAAAACGAATCTGTAACGCGCAGCTATTCTAGATAAGTGGCTGAGGACTGGCTTCTGCCACGCTGGGGTTGAAGCGAGCAGTCTCTTCTGTGCCAGCCTGTTTTCTTTATTCTCCCATGCTGAGCAGTGTTAGTGCTCCAGGCTGGAATGTGTTAACACAATGTCAAAAGATGCTTAGATTAGGAGAAATGATAATAAGGTAATAATCCTGAACACCTGCCCGAGCCTTTTCACTTTTAAGACTGTAATGACAGCTAATAGCTGCGCTGGATTCTCCTCCCAATCCCACGGAGGATGGCGGGTCATCATGATTATCCTAATTGTTTGACTAAGGGAACTAAGGCCCAGAGGGGTTGAGTAACTTATCTGAGGCCACTCAGCTAACCCTGTCTAGGGCATCTTCTCAGCCAAGGCGGAGTCTCCCAGGAGCGAGAGCCTGCCTCAGAGTGGCCGATTCAGATCATCCTTTTGCACTCTCCCAAGGTCACTTACAAGAAGTGAGAAGGCTTGGCTCCTTCACCTAGACTGCAGCAACCCCCTGATCATCTCTCTTCAGAAAAAATCTGGTTTGGAAATGCTTCAGCCCAACGGTTTGGATGGCCGGAACATTCTTTCCTCTTATTTCATTCAGAACGTCAGTGCTTGCCAAGAGCCTTCATTTCCATATAAGCTCCTGCTCTACGTGGAACTCTGTTTTTAGTTTTCTGCTAATTTCAAGTCATTTGTTCCTAAATGGGGAAACGATTGTCTCCAGTCTTGCAAGCCCGTGTAGGCGCAGGGCTCTCCTGGAAGCTTTCTGAAGCCGGGTTTTACTCAGTAAGATTCGGGTGGGAACTGGGAATCCTCATTTCTAACAAGTGATGCCGGCCAGGCTGCTGGGTAAGGTTCCAGTCTTCCAGAACTCTCTAGGGTCTCCTAAGGCAGCTGCTATGAACCAGCTGAATTTCTGAAGATGGAAACACTTGTAGGTATTTTTATTTTATTGGCTACGGAGGAGGGTCTGGGATTCGGTAGCTTTAAAAGTCTTCGTGGAGACTCCAGTACATTACCTGTTATAGGAGCTGATGTCAGCATCCCACCCAGAAAAAGTAACCTGTGAATCGGTCCAGTGGCATAGGACTCCTGACCAGTTGTGGGAGAAACAATGGACGACCATCCAGGCTGTTTCAGTGTCTTAGCTGTTGCTAACAGAGCAGCTATGAACATGGGTGAGCCTCTGTCTCTGTAATGGGAAACTGACTCCTTCGGACCTAAGGCCAGGAGTAGTGTAGCTGGGTCACGTGGCAGATCTAGTTTTTTGAGGCACCACCACACTGATTGCCACAATGATTGCACTAATTTGCATCCCTACCACTATGAGAGTTTCCTGCCCCACACAACAGTGGCAGTGTTTGTTTTCTTTATCGTAGACATTCTGACTGGTAAGATAAAATCGTAAAGTAATTTTAATTTGCATTTCCCTCATGACCAATGACGTTGTCTTAACCAGACAAGATAGCTGCATGTAGAAGACTGGAAATAGATCCATATCTATCAATGGACACAGAATCCAATTCCAAATGGATCAAAGGTCTCAGTATAGGAACCTAAACACTAGTAGGACAGAAAGTATGGGATACACTTTAAGTCATTGGCATGGAAATCTTCTAATATAGAAGCTTTCCAAAACACATAAACAGAATTAAAATAGAGTTACCAGATAACGGAAAGGCAATGGTATGACCAGATATCATGTACTACCAAGCAAAACCCCCAACTAGGAATAGGTGACATCTTGTTGAGTCAAAAGAGTCTCATGGATCCATTCCCTCAAACATTATAGCTCAGTGTCAAGGTTATTATAAGTTAACCTGTACATAAAAGTAAGGCCTCAGTGCTGAAGACACCATTTACGCCATGAAACATGGAGAGATCGGGCTGGAGCCAAACTAGAAGCTCCATTCCTACTGACTAGTGCTTATTATGATACAAGGAAGAGAAAAGTAACCATTGTTATACGCTGGTACAATAGTGGCTAAAGTGTTATAGAAGTAACCAACACTTTTTGCTTGGTGGGAAATGGAAACCACACCTGATACTGTTAATGGGGCCAATAACCCGAGAAGAGAGACTAGATAGGCCATGTGCCCTAGGAGGACACTCAATACTATTACTCTGCTAAATGAACATAGCATCAAAATGACTCCTAATGACATAATGCTATACTCAGAGATCACTGCCACACTCTGATGCACTTATGACTGACGACCTGCACAAGGTAAAGTAGGCACAGAGCTTGTCTTTAACCAATAAACAAACAAATAACATTACAAAGTTCCACCCTTAACCAATAAACAAACAAACAAACAAATAAATAAAATTATCTGGATTTGTCAGTGGAGTAACATTGGATATATCAACCACACTTCAGGGAAGGCCTCATGATCCAGAGTAGCTGAGCAGTACAAAATGAAGTCCATTATTTTGTGTACTTTGGGGGGGTGGTGGTTGTGGCTGTATGAGCTGCCACTTTGTTGAAAGTGTTTATCAATTGAGAGTTTCCTGGTGGGACCTTTGGCGGGGTGTCTCTCAGGAATACAATCATGCCATTCCCAAGTGGAGATGATTGAACTTTTCCCTTTTCTGTGTGTATTCCTTTATTCCCCTTCTTTTGTCTTTCTGTTCTTGCTCAGACTTCAAGCACTGCATTGAATAAGAGTGGTAGGAAGGGACACTTTTGTTGTTCCTGATTTTAGTGGGAATGCTTCAAGTTGGGTTTTTTTGTTGTTGTTGTTTTTTTTTTTTTTTCCATTTAACATCATAGTAGCTATCAGATTGTCTCTTAGTTGTGTTGATATATGTGTTCTCTATCCCAAGTCTCTTCAGGGTTTCTTTTTTTTTTTTTTATCATGAAAAGATAGTGAATTGTTTTTCAATGGTCTTTTCTGCATCAATTGAAATGATGATGTGGTTTCTGTCCTTCAGTGCATTTATGTGATGGATTGTGTTTATTATTTACATATGTTGAATCATCCCTGCATCCCTGGAGTGAAGCCAGATTGATCATGCTGAATAATGTGTTCTGGAATATGGTTTGTAAGTGCTTTTATTAAGAACTTTTGAGTCTATGTTCATCAGGAAGATTGACCTATAATTCTCTCTCTCATTTTTTTTTACTTTATGGAATAAGTTGGGTAGGTCTGTTAGAGTATTGAATTGAATGCATCTCATGATGAACCCTTTTTTAAATAGTTGGGGCATTTTAAATTATGGATTCCAGTTCATTGATTGTTATAGACATGTTTTAAGCTATTAAATTTGTCTTGGCTTAACCTCGGTAGGTAGTATGCATCAAGAAATCCATCTGTTTCTTTTAGATTTTTCAATTTAGTAAAATACAAAAATGTAAAGTGTGCTCTAGTGATTCTTTGAACAGTCTAAAGTGTCTGTCGTAATGTCTCAACTTTGATCCCTAATTTTATTATTTCGGGTCTTTTCTTCCTTCATGTAATTTGACAAGGAGTTTTGTTATCTCTTCAAAGAACTAAATCTTGGTTTCATTGAGGTTTTTCATTTCTATTTCATTAACCTCTTTCCTAATTTTATTTTCATCTCCACCTCTGTTATTTTCTCCTTCTAGTGCTGCAGGGATTTTTTTTTGTTGTTGTTGTTGTTCTTGTTTTTACAATGCCTTAAGGTTCGCCATCACCAGGTTGTTTATATAAGGTCTCTCTGGTTTCTAATGTAGGTGTTGAGAGCAAACTTTCCTCTTAGGATTTCCTTCATTATGTCTCATAGATTTTGGGATGACATGTTTTCATTTTTAAGTACGGAATTTTTCTTATTTCTTCTTAATTTTGCAGTGACCATTCATAATATAGTATGTTTTTTTGAAATCTCTATGAGTTTGCATATTTCTACAGTTTCTTTGCTTTGATTTGTATCTTTGTCTCATTGTACCAGTGTGAGCTGCTGTTTCAATTTTTCTGTATTTGTTGAAACTTGCTTTATGACTAAATGTGTGATATATTTTAGAGAAGATTCTGTGGGGTACTGGGAAGAATCCTTTGGTGTTTGGGTACAATGTTCTATAGATGTCGATTAGGTCCATTTGATTACACTTCCTTAATAATCTATAGAGGAAGCATTGCTGCCTGGATCAATCGCTATCCACTCCAACTTTCCTTTAGAAATTTTTTTTTTCTGAGTTATATGAGGGTGGATGAAAAGAACATTGTCAGATTCTCTTGCAGCTAAGATATTGGCAAACTAGCTCAATTTGATTCTACCAATTAGCACCATCTTGTTGGGTTGGGCCCTGCCTTGGGATGTTCCCCTTCCCCCTTGCTGAGCCTTTCAGCCTGCTATGGTGAGAAGTTGTTTATACTCTTGGCAGCTGCTCTCACCCCCGGTTTTGGGGCCAGGACTTTCCACAACACAGATTTTTCCTGTTTTCCTAGTTGGGGATTTTCTATCTGTTCTAGTATTTTTCCACTGTTTTTGCCTCTTGTATATAAAGAGATCTCAGTAAAGCCTGGATGGCATTCTCTTAACACGAATAACCTGAGTATGTGTTTCTTCTTAAATCCCACAGGCCTACGCCCAATTCTCAGTGTGGAGGTTCCACCGAGATTGGGAAAGAAAGGACAACCTGACAAGACTGTCCTAGGAAGCCGGCTGGTGAAGAAGGAGGGATGTATTGGTGAAAATGGGCCAGGAAAGGCCTGACTGTAAGCAGAATATAGAAGGACCACAGGAATTGAAATCACGTGCAAAGAAAAATAAAGATTTGGGCTAGTTGTGAGTAAACCTTGTAAAAAGGGGCAAGGTAATAATGATAAAATGTTTTTGTGCATGTGTTCTTTAGTTATGCTAAAATCTAGAGAAGTGAAGTCAATTCTCATAGATGCTTTTAGTCTTTGGACCCTGACTAGACACAGTTTACATCCTAGACATGAGAGAGAATGGGTTTGAGAAAAACAGTCCTCCCAGACTCTCCACAGATGTTTTGGCTAAAGAAGGAAAATGAGCTTAAGCTTTTTAAGAGCTCTCCTAGGGACAGAAGGAGGGTGGGAGACATCCTGGCTCCTTGCTGGCTCCTATTGGAGAAGTGCTTATTTCTGGTTCTGGGTCCTTTAGGTAGGCTATCTGGGTCCCTTTGGTGGGACACCATCTAGTTCTTTCCCTCTATGTCTGCTGTCTGTTCTTGGTGCACCAAGCTGTCCATGTATGTCAGTTTATGTCTGGGTTTTGCTTCTCATTGTTTGAATGTTTTGTGTTTCTTCTTAAATCTTGCAGGCCTATGCCTGGTTCTCAGTGTCATGACGATGCAGGTATCATCACCATCTCATCTCTTACTTGAAGAAATAAGAGAGAACAGTTGTGGAAAGATAAATGGTAACTTCTGGGTAGAAAGGCTTTTTCTGAGGCAGTGATGGTCAATGATTAGTGTGTACATGTGGGCAGAGGTGACTCTTCTAATAGTCCCAGGGTATAGCTGGTTGTCTAGTAATGAGGAAGCTTGGTGCTGTTGCAGTAAATATTAATAAAGGAAATTACCATCCCATGCTAGTGCTGGCTCTGGTAGGCCACATGACATCTGCAGGGTATTTTCGCCTCAGTCAGCAAAGTGTCTCACCCACTAAGCTCCCAATCTCCATCCCATGCCTCCAGCTACTATCTGAGCCCGGCAGCAGCCACCCTCTTGCAACTCTATCATCCAGTTCCCAAGTCAAGTAGCTGCCACGCCAGTTCCATGCAGAGTCTACCTATCTCGCAGCTCTCTCACTGTGGACTCTGCTCACAGTCCCAGCACCCGCCCCCTAAGGGTTATAGTCACAACTCCCAGTAACTTGCTAAAATCAAAACTCAATAAGCTTGTAATTTAGCAATCAGATTTATTTCTTAAATTCTTATTCCACAAAACATCCACACAATAAACTCACAACCAATTGATAATGATATAAACTGCCCACCTAGATAAGACAAATTGTGCTATAAAAATCCATCCCTTAAGAAATATTCATAACTACCTGTGGCCATTTAAGGTCACATAGATCTGAATCATTCTTCTCTGCCTCCGTCTCGGTTTTCCCCCTCTTTCTTCTCTCTTCTGCCTTACCAAAACTCTGTCCCTGCCTTACTTTTTCACTCCCCAATCACAGGCCTTGTCTTACCTTGTGCCTGTCTTCACCTGCATAAAGACAGCAGTCTTCATGGAACTTTTATTATCCATTAGAACTTACAGTCTTCTGAGTATCTATTTAACATCTCTTTCTGCTCAACTGGGCTAAACTTGACTCTTGATTGTCATTAAGATTACTAATAACAACATTGATAAAAGTAATCATTAACAGCATCTGTTTTATGTTTAGCAATATCATTTTATATCCCAAATAGTAATGGAATTATTATAATGTATCTGACTTACATATGAGGTAGTTTCTTAACCATTTCACATGTATTGAGAGATCAATTCCACACTTAGGAATTATTATCCTTATTTGAAGATGAGAGATGGGGAAAAAAAAAGCCTCAACTCATATAATAAACCAGGGAGAGGAGTTTGGATCTAAACCGGGGTATTTTGGCTCTACAGCCCAAAACTGGGCTCTGGGCCTCTGGATCCTGCCAATCATAAAATAGTTGTCGTTGTTTTTATTTTCGTTGTTGTTGTTGTTACCCCTTTATGGAAGCAGGATGAGCTATATCAAGATCTGCAGACTGTATGGCGAGACCTTTTCGGATAGCTTGATATCTGGCTAGGATTTCTTCTCTATGAACGACCCAGTAGCTATTTACCACTTTTCAATTATTTGTGCATCTTGACTTTGATTCATTTGTATTATTCCTTGGGAAGTAGTCCAGCCTTTTTTATTTGTGGAAGAATATGGAAGGCCTGGTCCCAGGGCATTTTGCTATAATGTGCTAAGACCCACACTTCATTTCCTTTGGGGTCCTACAGAGGTGTAGCGCGGCCCATAAAAAACACCATTGCTGCTCATATCTCATGATTTTTGCAAATTAATGATCTAAGTAAAATGGACCATTGCCTTTAAGAGTGTGCAATAAAAAATGATAATAAATGCCAGACTGGGGATCATAATGGAAAAACAACTGTTTGGGGTGTTTTGCTATGGTACAGTTCCCCAGCCTGAGTGCATTAAGTGGAGCTGGCTGTATTTTTTTTTTTTTTTGAGGGAGGGGTCCCATGTTCAATGCCTTGAGTCTTCACACATGGCTGGGTACAGAATAAGAACTGCCTATGAAGTCAGAAGAGGCTTAAATCCAAAGCTTGCCAAAAGGCATTTCAATTAGACAGTGACCCAGAAATTCTTGGAGGGATTTTCCAACTCCTTTCTATCTCCTTAAGGGTTTCTTCTGTGCCTTCTTCTCGACCACGGTTCTTTGGTAAGAAGTTGGGAGCACTTGGATTTTTGCCAAGAAGGTTCAGGAAAACAAAAGTTAACTGTCATAGCTTTGAGAAATAAATTGCTCCACAAAGAAAAGGAAAACCCAAAGATCTTGGGAGAAAAAAAATTGAAGCCACAGTTTCAATTATAACTATTACTAGGTTTGGCTATAACTTTGGGCCAAAGTGTCAACCAAACAGATGTTCTTGCAGTTGGGTTTCCATAATAAATGTTATACTTGTAAAAATATTTTAATGACATTTTGACTCTTTATTAGGCTTCAAATTCTAGAAGATTTTTCTAGGTCAGGAGAGGGCCACATACACCGCCTCATCCAATGGCCTCTTTTGTTCTTCTGGGGCTCATGAAGAACATTAAACGTCCAGATGCAATAATTGCATAATAAAGTATTGATTTCCTAAGAAACCCTGTAACATTTTCTTCTTCATAATTAACATTGGCAATGAATACATACAAGAGGCTTTGTGGGAGATTAGTCATTGATTGCCACTTGTACGAGACACTGGTGCTTCAGTTAAAGGATAAACAACATTAGAAAACAGTTTCGATCTTCAGAAACTTCAAGTTAGATGCAGATTATATATTAGGGTCCTGACAAGATCATAGGTCAGATTTTTTTAATGTTATTGATTTTATCTTTTAGATTTTAGTTCCATCTCTCTCTTTCCCTTTCCCCAACCCTCCCATATACCCTCCTTATTCTCTTCCAGATCTGTGGCCTCTTTTTTTTTTTTATCAGTTGTGTACATATTTTATATTTAGTTTTGAAATATAAATGAGCCACTCTGAAGATGTCATCTGAAGGCAAATTTAATTACCATAGCTGATAAGGATTTTAGTTTCGCTTGGCAGTGAGAGGCATTGACTGACTTGTCCTGTGAGCACAGCTCAGCAGTAAAAAGCACCAGGACCAGGACCAATGCACAGTCACAAACCAGAGGAGCCCCAACATTGGAAGAAAGAGTCAAGCACAGTTCAAGAGGATTTCTGCTCTGTGGGTAGCTGAGGTCGTGATGACTGAGTGGCGTCAGGAGAGGGAGATTTCTAAGTAAGTTATAGGGTGAGGTGTTCACTCCCACTGAAGCTGACGCGCACCGTCACACCCTCTGCGTATGCTGACATTGTCCCCTGAAGACGCGGTTGGTGTCAGGAGACCCTCAAGCATCCCTTGATCCCAAGATGTGGTGTACAAACTTGAGTAGAGTACCAGATAACTTGACTTCACACCTAATCACGTCCGTCGCTTAAGGAATATTCAGCGGATTGGCGTTGGCCTTGGAATCAAGGAGCTAGGGTCTTCCAGAGGAGAGTAGGAGGCATCTGTTCAAACATCTAAACAGATTTTCTGAGTTTTCCTACACCCTCTGCTCTGTGAGTGGCGGTGAAATAGGACTGGAAAGAGCATAGCTCTTGGTCTCAGCTTAGGGATGGACAGGAGTATGCATCGTACCCACGTGCACAGTTGTAATTACTCATGTAAACTTTGGCTTGTGTCATCCCTGTCTTTAGAAGATCCTTCTCTTAATGATTTAGTTAGCTAACTTAGATCACCCCTCATGGACTAACTCCAAATTCTCCTATCCAGGAAGCTTCAGCTAAACAGAGAGCTCACCAGATTTTGTTCAAAAGGTTATAAAAAAGGGATTGGCTAAGTTCTGAGACTCTGTTCCCCCATAAGCAAGAATTGAAATATTCTTGAGCTCCTAGGGTCGCACCACTATCTTTCTTTTCAATGGTATGGCATCCACATGTGGTGGGTGGTCATGTGTGTCCTTTCTCACTGCTGCAAAATACTAGTTTTCTGACAATTAGAACCACTAGGCTTTATGTCCTCTTTCTAATATGTTTATAAGTTCATGATACTTCACAAATGTGTGTGTGTGTGTGTGTGTGTGTGTGTGTGTGTGTGTGTGTGTGTGTCCTAGACCTAATATTTATTGGGTATAGAACTTGCAACTTGGGCATCTTATTGAAATAGCACCGATTCATAGAATTGTAATTTACTCAGGTGGCATGAAAAGTTTCTAACAGAGGTAAGCGGGCTGTGTACATTTGATGCTCAAGGTTCTCTATCTCTGGACTTCATGGGTTGAAGGGAAAATATCTAGATTTCATATGCTGCACATAATAGGGTTTTAAAAATAAGTAGCTGCAAATAAATAAAATCAAAGTAAGCAGGCTTCTGCGCTCATGAAATCTTCATGTGTGATGGCAACGTAAGACGCTCCCACCATTTACTGATCCTTTATTTTGTGCCAACTACTGTGCAGACCACAGCATCTCACTTCAGTTTCCCAGTAAAGTACTACTTATATTTTATATAAAATATTATTATAATGACTACCACTTTGTGGGAATAAAACCAGAAGCTTGGGGAAACTAAACTACAGTTTCTAAGGTGACTTAGGTAACGTATTGGTCATTAAAGAGTACAAGGATGCAGAACAGTGAATGATAGGCAAACCGATTGTCTCATGGAGGGATCGCTCATTCTTGTCAGCACAGGGCTGAAGATTGCCTATAGCACAGCTGGCCTAGGCTTCTCTCTAGAGTCTGAACCTTTAGCATCAGCTGCAAACTTGTCATATCCTTCCTGTACCACTGAGAACCTGGAACATGGGATCTTTTCCATGAATACTTGAGTACCTTGCAGGACCGCCCTTATTTAGCACATGTTCCTCTCACTGTGTACTTGGGAGCATCAGTGAACGAGCTCAGCTGTATGAGCATATTTCCTTATCTTTCCTGCTGTGTGTGCTAATATTTGATTGGTGCAAACAAGCCATCTGGCTAGTCCTGAGGGGTGAGGAAGTCATGCTAGCTACCATGTGGTCATGGCAAGAGTGTGGTTGTCATCGTTGTAAGGGGATGAGCTTTGGAGGTCAAGAATTCAATTCCATAGGTAACAAATGGAGACCTCCTGCCTAATGTGTACAGTCTGACTTCAGTGTGCTTGGTCTTATTCTAGATTTAATCACACACACTCTCTAGAAATAGAGAGAATCTCTTCATATGAAAAAGGGATGTTAGGAGGAGTGAAGAGACAGCCCAGAGTAGAGAGAGTTGTGAAAACCCTTGGGATAGCCATGGAGCCCTGAGAGAGCAATGCAAGGTATACAAACAATCAGGATGTAATCAGTGATCTAGTATGAAATCTGAGTTCCTCAGTGACATAGTGACAGGGCAAACAGTTTCCCAGATTTCAAATGACACCTGAATTCAATATCTCTGCTACTTTACATGGTTCACCTATGCAGATTAGCAAAACATTCTTTATACATTTAGTATCAAGAAGCAAGGAGGAGACGGCAGAATCTCAGGATTTAATTAGACAGAATTGACTAAAATGACCACTTGCAAACACTTGGCCAGAAAAAGTTGATGAGGTCATAAGTAAGTACCCAGTGACTAACAATAATGAAAGGCATTATTACCACCAGGCTTGAGGAGCAAGGGGTCGGGGGACAGTCTTAACACACACCCAGTGAGAGCCAGGATTGTGCAGGTGGCTCTCCAACAGAACCATAACCATTTCCAAAAATGTCGTGAGGCAGGAAGAGAAAATGCAGTGTAGGATTGAAGGAAGAGGGAGGTGTGGAGAAAATTCAGTCAGCTGAGCTCAGTTTTTCTTACCTATGAGTGATTCTAGTTAATCAAACCCAAATGGAATCATCCAATGCATTGTGTAGAGATCATGATCTGAGATCCCTGTCAGAGTGTGTGTACAAGGGATGGGGGAGGGCGAGCATATCTGGGGAGGGGCAATTACCGAGTAATCAGCACATAATCATCTACCTGAAAATTTAGCACATCTTCTTGCTTGTGCAGGTCCATCTCCAAGGATGAGCTCCTTAGCAAAAGTACTTTGTGGGGGAACGGTTTGCCCAGCAAAGGAGCCCGTGACTAGAGAATGTGGGCCAAGCTGGATTCCAGCCTCCACTCACCCAAGAACAATCTGCCCCAGCAACCGAGACACCCTTCTGGGAGATGATTGCTTTATGATTCTGCTAGTTCACGTCGTCAGCCTTCCCTTCCTGAGAGTGACATACACCATCTCCTGGTCTCAGGTCCGAAAGCTGTATGACAGGAGTGTCCCAGCCTCTCCTTCTGTCGCCTCATTGCTCCTGAAAACTCTGCTCTTGGCTGAGCCACTTGGCCATCTAGTGAGGGAACACTATTTGTCAAAACAGGGAAACCAAAACAACCCGAAAACTTTGTAATTGACTATATGCAAGTGTATTTTTTCTTGAGTATTATATCATTTTTATATCTATCTAATGCAAATAAGTATATGCTGTGAACCAAGTGCTTTGGTTACTATGATAAAGTCAGGGTCATGACTCTTGAGGTTATCAACACTCTAAGAAGATATACTGAATCCCAAGTCTTTGAGCTGAGAAACACTTAAGAGGTCTAGCAAGGTAGGCCTTATTACTCTGCTTTAAGTGAGCAGCTAAACTGTGAGTTCCACTTCCTTATTAACCCGGGAAAGGATCTGAAACCTAATGCTTTACCTCATCTAAGAGTTCCGGGCTGGTCAAGCCGTCAAAAGTAGAGAGAAAGTAGACCTTTCTCTCGCCACAATATCTTGGTTAGCTGAAGAGTTAGTCCTTAATACTCTGAGAAAACCTCAGTTTCTGCATGGGGCTCACTAGAGGTTAAGACACCTCCTTCTATACGTGGAATCATCAACAAGCTCATTGGTCTGAATGCTTCAAGATTTAATGGCAACATCTGAATTTCTGCTTGTGGTAGAGGTCTTGTTTCAAAGACAGTCCTAAGACCTGCTGTGAAAGGTGTCTCATAGGGACGTAGTTCATACACCTCTTTGTGCTTCGAAAGAAATGGTCTGGCTTACCTGGTAGACTAGCTGTCTCTGGGCTGCAAGGTTCTGCTTCTCTTCTTGGCTAAGAGAAGACATTTGACAACCTCTGATCATTCTAGAATGTTATCTTGGCCTACATGATAGAGCCATTACTGGGACATGGCCAATCGGGCCTGGCCTTCCCACCCTCCGGCTAAACGTTTGTGCCTCAGTGTACTTGACACAGGAACAGAATATTATTCCACGACTCTGTGGTTATTCTTAGTTACATAGCAGTATAATTAATGCCACTTAATGTAAAGTGAAAACAGAGTTTCTGCAGCTGCCAACTTCCCCTGGCTCAGCCAGGGCTGTACGCTGACTTCATTTGTGAGCATTATTTTCTTTTTCATCATGCTGATTGCAGAAAGGAAGTCAGTCCAAGAAAGAAACAGACATCAAACTTCAGCTGACAACACACCAAATTCAAGATTTAGATTGTAGCTATTGATTTCCACCCAGCGTCGTGCCAATTGCTGCATAAAATTAAAGCCCTCTGACATCTTAGTCAATGGTCAGTTTGGATGCATCAGTGATTCACACCATGACCTGTGATGGACGGCAGGTAAGTCTACACTGGATCACATTCCCCATTTCTTAATTCGTTCTCTGGCTTCATGGCAGGTTATCTGTTGAAAAGCTTCGTGAAGATAAATGGACTTTCGCTTTACTGGTCATTCAGTCCTCATGGTTCCTAAGGAAGGCATGGCTAAACGTGCTGGCCTTGTTCTGGTTCTGTCTTCTGTATTTCTGGGTGAGGTCTGCCCGGCTATAGGACCTATATGGAACATGGTCTGCTGGGCTACCTGGTAGATGGTGCTATCTGTAAAAAGCAAGCGAGTCATGGTTACTTAGTGCTCAGAACACAAAGGCTTCCCCAAATCATGGTCGATGATGGTAGTGAGATATGAGATCATCACAGTCAATGCTAATAGAGATTGACACAAGGTTATGGTAAGAGCTGAGCCGAGCTGAGCCCTCACCAGTATGCAAGGATTGGGTGTTGGAGAGGTGGTGGTCTTGGCAGCTAACCCTCTGTAGTGGCACACATGTGACTTAAAGTCATCGCTGCATCAGAGGATAGATGGCATCTAACTAGATGTCATGTTTGATGATGAAGCATTCTACCTAGTCAACATTTCAGAACCCAGTGCTAGCTCTTTTGAAGAATCCTTGAGACATCAATTGCCCAAAGGCAACTTGTTTTTTTATATAGTGGTTTATACAGACTGACCCAGATGACTAAAAACTGTCAGCATCGATCGTCTTTGGCCCCTCTCTTCAGCATCTGTGCTCTGTATCCCGGAGACAAGCAGAAGCTTTTCTAGCAGATACAGCAGGGTGGGGCGTGGCTTGGAAATCAGGCCATCCCTGGAAATGACACACCATCTATAATTAAGTTAAGCCCTTTGTCAGTGCAGATTTTCCAAAAGGACTGGAAATCTCTGAAGAGTACAATTAGAGCACTCCACTCTTCAACAATTGAATTTCCCCACATCTTGCTTTAACTTTCAAGACATATGAAAATGCAAATGCCTATTGTTATAGAGAGACGGATGGGAAAATTCCAAAGCAACCTCCAGAAAAATAACACAAAATGGTCTCAGGCCCTCTTCCCCAGCCCCCGGCCCTAACTGGTACACCATTAAAGTGCATGGTTTAAGGCCTCAGTAACCCTATTACATTCCAGCTCTCCTCTTCTGGGCTCCCTGCACCCAAGCAGGCTCCCAAAGAGCTGGCATTGATGCAGGGGGGTCTGAGTCCTGAGTAGCTGTCTCCACATCCGAGGAGAATTCCCCCAAAGTCTTGAATGTGTGCTCTGTGAGATTCTTCAATTACACTCAGGCAGAGTCTAGCTCTAGGCCGTGTAGTAGACACGTGAAGACAGATGTCTCTGTCCTTCTGTCCTGTGAAGAACCCTGACTCTTCCCACATCATATCCCTGGCTTCTTGCTGTGGAATTTTGTTTGATTCAAACCCCTGCATGCTGGAAATTTCCTTAGTACTTCCTCTCGACTCCCCACTTCCTCCCTACCCAGCAAAATATGCACACGCATGCGTGCGCGCGCACACACACAGACACACACACACACACACCCCATTTTCTTGGTTCTTGCTCTTTCAACTCCTCTAATTAAGCAACTTAAGCTAACTTATTAGCACATGAAGAAGTAGCCTAAAGTTGTAATTCAGCTAAACAAGACCATAAACCACAGGAAAGTAAAGGTTTTTAGCTCCTTACCTGGTATAGTCTCGTTTAGAGATGAGCTACTGATTTTGAGGGAAATAGCTTAAGTCATTTGGAGTTGATTCTGAGGAAAACGGTACAACAGTTTTCAGTAGGAGCACAGAACTTTAAAAAGATCCTTAGAATGGCCTGCATGAACCATTTAAAGGGATGTTGTGTTTTGTTTCTGAGAGGAAGGGGGGAAATGCATTGGGTGTAGAGGTTGTGAGAAGGGAAAAGAAGCAGCATCTTGTGGGGTAAAGCACCAGTGGGAGTTCCGCAGTGGAAGTGGGCAGAGGAGTTCTTAATGAGAGCAGCCAATGCTGGATTTTAGAATCCTGCTCACTCATGCTCTTCCAATGACTCCAAGCCTTCCTTCCTTCATCCATTGCATACGTGCATGCATACAGGTGTGTGTGTGTGTGTGTGTGTGTGTGTGTGTGCTCGCGTTGTATAAAGTTCTATAAACTAACACTTTTATGAAAACAAAGGCTTTCCCTAGAGTGAGGGGTACTGTGACTGGAGACTTTGGATGGTTCATTTGCATAAGAACAAAAGTATTCCATTCCCCTCCCCTGATAGACTGCTTACTCCGGTAGAGCTATGATCTCAGCCTCTAGGGCTCCTGAAAATGTGGAAAGACAGTTCTTTTAGAACTAGAAAGAACTCGGACATTTGTCTCCTTCTCTTCCTCTGGGTCTGTCCACATCCACCGTTCCTTTGAGGAGCCACACACATCCCTCATGAAGCAGAATCCACTCAATGCCCTTTGTCCAAACTCTACTTGCATGCGTGTGCGTGTGGTGTGCATGTGCATGTGTGTGTGTGTGTGTGTGTGTGTGTGTGTGTGTGTGTGTGTGTGTGTGTGTGTGTAACCCCAGCAGCACTGTTGGGGTTTTGGATGTTTCCTTCCCACCTGACCCTTTACTGTCTTTCCAGTCATATGAGCCAGCAATCAAGGCCATCTTATGCTTTTTCCTCCGTCTTCCAGGTACCCACTCCATCACTCAGTCCTACTACTCTTTACTCCTAAGTCCACCAGCTCTTCCCAGGCCTCTCCCCACATCCTAGCCCCAGCTTCTACTGTTAGGTTCACTGCAGCAGAACCGCTCCATTAGCCGGCGCCACCACTAAGGTCTTCTCTAGATCGTCCTCCATGCTCCCTCCACACCAGCTGGGTGTTCTCAGAAGCAGGCTCTGGGCAGAGATCGGTTTGCAGAAATTCCATATGGAGTGCAGTAGGAGAAAGGCAGTTGGGGAGGCAGTGAGCCTCACAGAGGCGGACGCTGAGCTTAAGTGTAATTTAACATAGCCTCAGCCAATGCTGTCAGCTTTCTGAAGCTGGGGTGACGCTTTAGGGCTGTCCTAAGATGGGAGGGGTCCACTAACCTTTATGCTTCCATGCTGAGCAGGCTGTGTACCTTAGAAAGGAGCACAGCCTTGGTGTTTGCAGGATTGTGACAAGCCAAGTGCTTTCTGGCTGGATTCCCAGCTGCAGCGGATCCCCGATGGTAGAGAATCCCCTTTCTAAACAGGATCTATGTGGCCTGGTGATTTTCTCAAAGCTGATCATGTCGTGCCTTTATTTTAAACCCCTCGGTGGTGTTCCAGAGTCTCTTGAGAAAACTTACATGGGTTTATGATTCTCACACCGGTCTGGCCTGACCTCCAGTTGACCATGACCATCACCAGCCGAGCAGATTGCTGCCTGGGCTCTAGAAGCGCACATCTACTTAGAGGCTACAAATGTAATTGCTTCTCTCGACACTGGTTCTGTGTGTGCACTCTTTCTCCATGTGCAAGGGTCATTTCCTGTGTCCATGTCACCTAGAAGAATCTTTAGTTGGCTCCTACCCACTTGCTCCACCCTCACAGACGTTGTCCACGACATTTGTCTCCTTGTTCAGTGCCACATGTATTGGCTGCAGTTTTTGCGTGTGATTATTTCGTTGTCATCTAAAGCTATATTGTCCCCAAAAGGGCAGGGCTGTCCTCCTTATGGGGCCATCTCTGTCTATTTTTCCTTGCGATTGACCTAGAATCTCCCATTAGTCCTGACACATAGTAAGTACTCAGAGAAGGGGTTGAAATAAGAATAACAAAAATGATAAATAAATATCATTTTATGTATCTGGTCACCCGAGACTGAAGAGGTCATAGAGCCATGGCCAGAGTCACACAGCTACTCACTGCTAGGGAAGGCTATTTAAAGACACATGTGCATTGTACATGCTACTTGCATATATGTGGCCTATTCTCAAATACGTTTTCAGGTGAAATTTGGCTCCTGCTCCTGCCATCCTCTCCCCTCTTGAACACAACCACTGATGTTCTCTTCTTGAACTTAGGTATATTAGCTGTTCTCACATAAATTGTCATTGACTTTGGTTTCGAAGGAAAAAAAATCTAGGGTAAGTGAATGAATTGCCTTCGTTCAAATAAATCTCTTTTAAGAGATGCGAACAATCGCCAGTTTGACCAATTCTGCTTTGTGTCCATCGAGGTAGCAGGATGGAGTGTCGGGTGTTTGTTCCTGCTGTTGGTCTTCCATTGGATGTGCTCCTCCCACTACAGGTTTCACAGTGAAATAAACGGGCGGGAGGAAGGAGGGGACACACCAGGCATGCTTCTGGGCTCACGTTTAGAGAACAATGATTTGAAGCCCTGTGCATAACTCACTTATCAGACTCCACATGCAAATGAGAACATCCCGACTTGTTCAAAGGACTTCCGTAAATAATATTTTTCATCCCCTAGAAGCAAGCCATATTTTTACTGGACTTTTTACTTCAGCCCTGCATTACTAATGAGAATATATATTTTTAAACTCTGTTATTTATTTCCCTTCTGCTTAATATATCAATCAAACATACATTTACTATATTAATCATAGAACACGATAGTTTTAAAACCCTAGAAATCATTTTAATTGAGTACCTCATGTCTATTTAATCTAAAGTTAATAAAAACTTTTTAAAACTTCATTGTATATAATTTCTTCCTGAAAGACATTCACCCCCCACCCCTCACTTTTCTGACTCTTTTATTGAGATTCTACTTTTATTATAAAGTCTTGATTTTATTTTAAAACCAGAGTTAGGTTTTATGTATGTAATGATGTTAACCTGTTACTTACTAAAGTAAGGACAACCACAAATAAGCTAGGTAGTTGCATCCCAGTGACAAAAATGTTTTGTACTGACTCAAAGTAGATTTTGAAATAAGAAATTGACTATTATTATTATCTTTGGATATGCACACACATGGATACAGAGAGTTCTTAGAGAGGCTTCCATGTATCTATGCACTATTCAGAATTCCAGAGGGTAGGGAAAGGAGAGATTGCACGTGGCATCAAATGGTATTCCATTTATTGACCTGACTAGAAGTCACTTGCATCTGACAAATATGGATTCAGTTAGAATGCTGGTGATTTTAACTGTCCAACTTGATACAATGCAGAATCACCTGGGAAGAGAGTCATTATTGTTATTATTGCTGTTATTATTAATATTATTATATACCACAGACACCCCTTCCCCATCATAGGCAGCAAAGCGTAAGGACACTACTAAGGCGTCAGGCTTCATCATGACCTGAGGCTACCACATGGACCACAGTTACCAACATGGCCTCCAGTGGCATCCTGGACCAGAAAGGTCCATCAAGGAAGTATAATCCAAACCTTTCTTCATCTTGGGCCTCTGGAACTGCAGAGCCAGAAGGATCCCAAGGCCAGGTGGCAGGATGAAGGGCAGAGTCTGACTGCGGAAGCTCAAGGCTGTTGTATACCATGCCACCGACCCTGTTGGGTGATGACAGAATGTCCACCTCAGCCATTTTTTCTGTCTTTCCTACCTCTCCATCACACGTTTGTTCATGAAGTGGTGCTCGCAGCCTCAGCCTCGAGGTCATGTAAAGAGGCTAGGCTCTTGTATTCTTTAATTCTGTGTGCTTTCCCTTGAGAAAGACTTTAATATCTGTTCTGTGTCTCATTAATGCCATTTGGTACAGGATCGTTTTTAGATCCCTCAAGTCTGTTTGACCATAAATCTGAAATGGTGAGAACTCTACAAAGTACCCCAGGTTGTGCTAGGGCAACCTGAACACGCCTTTGGTGTAACTCACTCATAGCCTTACAGACTCTGAGATGATCCTTGGAAGGAGACATCAGCTTTTACACTGAGTCTGCAATAGCTAGCTTCTTCATTCACTCTCCTTCACACACTCTCTCAGAAGCCCATTCTACGCTGTTTCCTGTTTTCCTGAGCCTGGAACATCTGCCTCCAAGAATGTAAGAATCTCAAAGAAAGCTACTATAAAAGAGCGTCAGATCCGGCTTTCAGATACTCTCTAAGACTTATTGTCTTGGGAAGTCTAAGAAGCCAACTTAAGAAAAGTTACCATCAGTAAGTGCCCATCACGTTGTACGTCACTTGCTTCCTAAGACAAATTAGAAGCAGAGAGGCCAGCCTTTGGCTGTCTTTCCTACAACTGTATAGTCTTGAATATCAGACCCAAAGGTCAAATAATAAAATTTAAATTTTAAGGGACATTTTTACTCAGAAATATTTCAGGGGACATGACTATTTTGCTTTCTCTTAGTGAGTAGAATATTGTGGAGTTTTAACATAAATCTGTACTCCGACAAGGAAACCCTTGGATGGACTAAGGTTTTCTTTGGGTTAAGAATCATGGAAAATATTTTTAAGAATTTTCTTCTCTAGCGAATCTTTTGTTTGGAGATGAACATAAAGGACGAGTTATTGAATGACTCTTCAGCTATGGTTCGATAAGCAAAGAAAGAAGCAGAGCCCATTCCTGGCGGCCATTCAGAAAGATGAGCACAGCACACGGCAGGTAATTAACTGGCTCCTAATTCAAACCTGAGACAAAGGTTATCAGCCTGGACCTCTGGGACAGTGGAACAATGTCTTTTCCAAATTAAGCTGTGAAAAGAAGAGAGGAAATTAGAGAGGAGAGGAGGCATCTTGGTCAACATTTCCTGCCGAGGACGATATAGGCTGCCCCTGTGTTCTTGGCACCCACACAGACTAATGGCTGCATTGTTGATCTCCTCCACCAGATTGGTGCATCTGTTAGCCATAGAACAACTACCTGATGTTCATGAATTACCCAAGAGTTTATTTCTGGTGTGTATATTCACTTTTAAAAAAATATATATATATATATACACATACATACATTTAACTATATATATATATACACACATACATATATACATATACATATACATATACATATACACACATACATACATATATACACACATATATATATGTGTACTGTGTATATATATATATACACACTGTACACTGTAGCTGTCTTCACACACACCAGAAGAGGACATTGGATCCCATTACAGATGGTTGTGAGCCACCCCGTGGTTGCTGGGAATTGAACTCAGGACCTGTGGGAGAGCAGTCAGTGCTCTTAACCACCGAACCATCTCTAGCCCTCACTGTTTATCACATCATACAAAATGTTGCATCCCTGAGAATCTCCTGAAGGTTTCCTATCCACCGTTCCCACTGCCTGGTCCTCGGCCAGCATTTTTACGTCTATTGCTGCAAAGTTTTGTAACTTCATTCAACTACATCATATATTTAGATTCGTGTAGCATAAATCCTTTTAGTCGGGCCTTTCACTTTGTAATGTGTCTCGAACCTCCCTCCATAACTTTTCATGGCTTCCAACATGAATTTTCCTGTAGTGAATCTTCCGTCTGGCTGCCCCAGAGTTCATCCATTCACTCCGTAGAGGATGGCTTTCTTGTTCCCCGAGTTTCTGCCACTACAAACAAAGCTACTCTAAACATTTATGTGTTGTTTTTTGTTTAGACACTTTCAATTCCTCTGGGTAAATACCAAGTATAATTAGCATATTATATGGTAAGGGTGTGTTTGGTTTTGTAAGAAACTGTCAAACTGTCTTCTGAGGCAACAGCTTTATTACTAGCAGTAAACAAATATTCCCGTTGCCCCATATCGATGTCTGCATTGATGTTGTGAGCATTTCAGGTTTGGGGCATTATAGCAGGTGTCTAGCAGTAGATGAGTAGATATTACAAATATTTTCTAATTGTCACTGAAGTAAACATGAAATATCAACCTAGGCAGTTATAATTTTCTGACGATTCTGAACATGACAAAAACCTGCCTGATTCTGCTGCCCAGAACATACAAAACAGGCAGCACATTCTAGAGAACAGAGTACGGGGATAGTAGATTGGCTCTATGAACTGGGAGGTAAGATCTCCTTCATCTCCTCTGTGCCCTCCCCAGACGAGCAGAACTGCATTGTCTATTTTCATGATCCAGGATCTTACTGCAAAGCTGTTCGATCCAGGATCAGTACTGCAAAGTCTCTTTATCCACCCCCACCAGATGCATGCATTTAATGTCAGCAGAGATTGCAAAAGGACCTGCCAATATTTACATTCATCCAGACTTTATCTTCCAACACTTCCTGTATTCGATCTCACTGAAGAGGTGAGGAAAGGCAGGGCTGTCGCTGTTCCATAGGGATCAAGGCTGGGAAGGCACAGTGCTCTAGCTCTCGTTCCACCTCTGTACAATGGCAGAATCAAGGAAAGAGCTGGGGTCTTCTGTGGGGCTTATCACGTGCCTCACTATCTGCTCTGCTCCAAGGCCATGGGTGCTCTTTTGGTTCTTCTGGAAGGGCCCTGCATGCAAAGCTAACATGCGGAAATGGTTAGGGTAACTATTCGTACCCACTTGCTTATGGGCAGTGTCGGAGTCACGTTTGCTATCAAGTGAGACTGGATATATGTTTCCAAAAGAATACTCTGTTAGTTTGGACGAGAATCTCCATTGCAGGTTTCTGTATTTGATCATTCAGTCCCCAGCTGCTGATGTGATGTGGGGCGGTTGTGGAACCTTTAGAAAATACAGCCTTAATGCAGAAAATACATCACTGGGGGCAGGCTTAGCCTCCACTTCCTGTTAATTCCATCTGCTTGCATCATGTGGAGGGAGATGTGACCTCTCAGCCCCCTGCTATGGCTCTTAGCTTCCTCCTGCCGTCAGGACCTCTCATGCTGGAAGTGTAAATATTTGTGTAAGTTGCCATTGGTCACAGTATCTTATCGTAATCATAAAAAAATGATTCAGAAGCCAACTATAGGACATTTAGTGCAAGCATGCACAATGCATGAGGACAGAGAGGGAGACTCAAGCAGAAGAGCTCTGAGGATGGGGCAGGCTTCTGAAGTCCTGGATGCTAAGTGATCTCATTTATTGCTAATCATTGTGGAACAGTAGCTCAGTGGGTAGCGCACTAGCTGGGTAAGCATAATGACCTGACACTGAATCTCAAGCTCACACGTAAATAGCTGGGTGCAGTGGAGCACACGTGTAACCCCAGCATGGGAAGTGGTGTGGTGAAAGTTGAGTCCCAAGGGCTTTCTGAATAACGAGTCCAAATTCAGTGAGACATCCTGTCTCAAAAAATTAAGGTGCAGAGTGGCAGAGAAAGACATCCAGCTTCCACAATTATACACATGCACTGGGTAGTAGACTTGCATACAAACAGATACACATGCGTGCAACACACACACACACACACACACACACACACATCAGTTTCCTCAAAAGATGCTGTCAATTTTCACCCACTGGGATAATTTCTACAATTCAAAAAAGAATCTACCATCTCACAATATTGCTGGCTCCCGAGGGCCACATGGCATCTGGGGGGTATTTTCATCTCAATCAACAAAGGGTCTCAACCAGACTCAATATATTCCCAATCTCCATCCTAAGCTGATGCAGGCTACTCTCTGGGCCCTGTAGTGCTCTCACCACCATGGCTAACTCCACATTGTCACTGGCTACTCTCTGGCCCCAGCAGCAGCTGCCCTCTTGCGACTCTCTTGCTGTCAACTCTGCTCACATTTCCAGCGTTTGTCCCCTGTTGTAATACTCATATCTCCCAGTAACCTGTTAAAACCAAAACTCGATAAGTTTGTAATTTATCAATCAGACTTATATCTTAACTTCTCACTCCACAAAACGTCCACACAATAAACCTTAAACCAATTAATAATGATATAAACTGCCACCTAGATCAGACAAATTGTCCTACAAAAATTCATCCCCTGTGAAATATTCATAACTACCTGTGGCCCTTTAAGTCCACACAGATCTGGGCCATCCCTCTGCCTCCATCTTGGTTCTTCCTCTCTTTCTCCTCTCCCTGTCCTCTCTCCAAAACTCTCTGCCCACCTTACTTTTTCACTGCCCAATCACAGGCCTTGCCTTATCTTGTGCCCGCCTTTACCTGCATATAGACAACAATGCACACAAAAGTGCTGAGAAGAGGTAAGAAATTATAGACTGCTACACACAGTGGGTCCTTAACAAACACTTACTG
Source organism: Rattus rattus (assembly GCF_011064425.1). NCBI lineage: Eukaryota > Metazoa > Chordata > Mammalia > Rodentia > Muridae > Rattus > Rattus rattus. The sequence continues at coordinate 87,570,854 of NC_046164.1, read as the reverse complement.
TACTAAAAGGGCCATTTCACCGCAATTGATTACCATTATACATGATAACAATTTATTTTAACAAATTATTGTTCTTCAGCCCTGCTTGGAATGCAGTGATGGCCATGAAAATTCTGGCTAACATCCTGTGTGTTTTGGCTACTTGATGATGATGAAATGCTTGAGTCGAAGTTTTCTCTTTAAAGGATACATTACAAAGATCTACCAAAACAGGTTAAGCATGTGTCTCTGACACAGAGCTCGACAGATATAGAAAGCCAGAAACATCAGTGCAGGACTTGGCTATTTCTACTCTCTTTTATCACCTCCAGGCCCCTTTAATGCAGTACAAACCCAACACAATTATAAATGGCCACTCATTGGACAGAAGGGTGCACTGTGTCACACACTGAAGCTTCTATGGCAAGGCAGTCCTTTTTTCTTTTGGGAGGGAGGGTATGAGGGTGGAGGGTGGATACGGAGGGCCTGGGAAATGAGTGGGATTGGGGTGCACGATGTGAAATCCACAAAGAATCAAAAACATTTACAAAACAGGCTAGCAAGATGGCTGTCTAGCAGGCTGTCAGTCTGCATCAGTGAGAAGAGGTTACTGCGTAAGTAAAGTTAAAGCCCTACCAACTAACCAGACATCTCCATCATATGTGTGTGCATGCATAACTTAGTCACGTATGTGATATGTGTGCAACTGTAGTAAAGGATAGTGTGGCTTCTGTGCAATCCTGAAGTCACTCTTCCCCAAAGGTCTTGTCTGTAAAATGGCTTCCTGTGGACGCTGAGTTGCTTTGCTCTTAACTTCCTCAAGTTCTTTTCTATCTCATCAGGTTGCTTTGTGGGAGGGTGAACAGGTGCCACTCATTGCTATTACCCCTCAGGGAAAAATGAGAGCCAATTCCCAGGTGTTTGGGTACATCACCCTCTTACATTGCTGGTCATAAAAATTCTAAGCACCATTTAAAAAAATCTGTATGTATGTGACATGTGTGCATGTGTGTATATGCATCCTTATGTATGAGTATGAGCATGTGTGCCCCTGGCCACGTGTGGGAGTCTGAGGACAACCTCGAGTTTCAGTCCTCACCTTCTACCCTGTTTTTTTTTTTTTTTTATCTTTTTTTTTTTCTTTTTTTTTTTAACTTGAATATTTCTTATATACATTTCGAGTGTTATTCCCTTTCCCGGTTTCCGGGCAAACATCCCCCTCCCCCCTCCCCTTCCTTATGGGTGTTCCCCTCCCCACCCTCCCCCTATTGCCGCCCTCCCCCCAACTGTCTAGTTCACTGGGGGTTCAGTCTTAGCAGGACCCAGGGCTTCCTCTTCCACTGGTGCTCTTACTAGGATATTCATTGCTACCTATGAGGTCAGAGTCCAGGGTCAGTCCATGTATAGTCTTTAAGTAGTGGCTTAGTCCCTGGAAGCTCTGGTTGCTTGGCATTGTTGTACATATGGGGTCTCAGCCCCTTCAAGCTCTTCCAGTTCTTTCTCTGATTCCTTCAACAGGGGTCCTATTCTCAGTTCAGTGGTTTGCTGCTGGCATTCGCCTCTGTATTTGCTGTATTCTGGCTGTGTCTCTCAGGAGCGATCTACACTTCTGCACTTCTTTGCTTCATCCATCTTGTCTAATTGGGTGGCTGTATATATATGGGCCACATGTGGGGCAGGCTCTGAATGGGTGTCCCTTCAGTCTCTGTTTAATCTTTGCCTCTCTCTTCCCTGCCAAGGGTATTCTTGTTCCCCTTTTAAAGAAGGAGTGAAGCATTCACATTTTGATCATCCGTCTTGAGTTTCATTTGTTCTAGGCATCTAGGGTAATTCAGGCATTTGGGCTAATAGCCACTTATCAATGAGTGCATACCATGTATGTCTTTCTGTGATTGGGTTAGCTCACTCAGGATGATATTTTCCAGTTCCAACCATTTGCCTACAATTTCATAAAATCGTTGTTTTTTATAGCTGAGTAATATTCCATTGTGTAGATGTACCACATTTTCTGTATCCATTCCTCTGTTGAAGGGCATCTGGGTTCTTTCCAGCTTCTGGCTATTATAAATAAGGCTGCGATGAACATAGTGGAGCACGTGTCTTTTTTTTATATGTTGGGGCATCTTTTGGGTATATGCCCAAGAGAGGTATAGCTGGATCCTCAGGCAGTTCAATGTCCAATTTTCTGAGGAACCTCCAGACTGATTTCCAGAATGGTTGTACCAGTCTGCAATCCCACCAACAATGGAGGAGTGTTCCTCTTTCTCCACATCCTCGCCAGCATTTGCTGTCACCTGAGTTTTTGATCTTAGCCATTCTCACTGGTGTGAGGTGAAATCTCAGGGTTGTTTTGATTTGCATTTCCCTGATGACTAAAGATGTTGAACATTTCTTTAGGTGTTTCTCAGCCATTCGGCATTCCTCAGCTGTGAATTCTTTGTTTAGCTCTGAACCCCATTTTTTAATAGGGTTATTTGTCTCCCTCTTGGTCTAACTTTTGAGTTCTTTGTATATTTTGGATATAAGGCCTCTATCTGTTGTAGGATTGGTAAAAGATCTTTTCCCAATCTGTTGGTTGCCGTTTTGTCCTAACCACAGTGTCCTTTGCCTTACAGAAGCTTTGCAGTTTTATGAGATCCCATTTGTCGTTCTTGATCTTAGAGCATAAGCCATTGGTGTTTTGTTCAGGAAATTTTTTCCAGTGCCCATGTGTTCAGATGCTTCCCTAGTTTTTCTTCTATTAGTTTGAGTGTGTCTGGTTTGATGTGGAGGTCCTTGATCCACTTGGACTTAAGCTTTGTACAGGGTGATAAGCATGGATCGATCTGCATTCTTCTACATGTTGACCTCCAGTTGAACCAGCACCATTTGCTGAAAATGCTATCTTTTTTCCATTGGATGGATTTGGCTCCTTTGTCAAAAATCAAGTGACCATAGGTGTGTGGGTTCATTTCTGGGTCTTCAATTCTGTTCCATTGGTCTATCTGTCTGTCTCTGTACCAATACCATGCAGTTTTTATCACTATTGCTCTGTAATACTGCTTGAGTTCAGGGATAGTGATTCCCCCTGAAGTCCTTTTATTGATTGAGGATAGTTTTAGCTATCCTGGGTTTTTGTTATTCAGATGAATTTGCAAATTGTTCTGTCTAACTCTTTGAAGAATTGGATTGGTATTTTTGATGGGGATTGCATTGAATCTGTAGATCGCTTTTGGTAAAATGGCCATTTTTACTATATTAATCCTGCCAATCCATGAGCATGGGAGATCTTTCCACCTTCTGAGGTCTTCTTCAATTTCTTTCTTCAGTGTCTTGAAGTTCTTATTGTACAGATCTTTTACTTGCTTGGTTAAAGTCACACGAGTACTTTATATTATTTGGGTCTATTATGAAGGGTTTTAGTTTCCCTAATTTCTTTCTCGGCTTGATTCTCTTTTGTGTAGAGGAAAGCTACTGATTTATTTGAGTTAATTTTATACCCAGCCACTTTGCTGAAGTTGTTTATCAGCTTTAGTAGTTCTCTGGTGGAACTTTTGGGATCACTTAAATATACTATCATATCATCTGCAAATAGTGATATTTTGACTTCTTCTTTTCCGATCTGTATCCCCTTGACCTCCTTTTGTTGTCTGATTGCTCTGGCTAGAACTTCAAGAACTATATTGAATAAGTAGGGAGAGAGTGGGCAGCCTTGTCTAGTCCCTGATTTTAGTGGGATTGCTTCAAGTTTCTCTCCATTTAGTTTAATGTTAGCCACTGGTTTGCTGTATATGGCTTTTACTATGTTTAGGTATGGGCCTTGAATTCCTATTCTTTCCAGGACTTTTATCATGAAGGGGTGTTGAATTTTGTCAAATGCTTTCTCAGCATCTAATGAAATGATCATGTGGTTTTGTTCTTTCAGTTTGTTTATATAATGGATCACGTTGATGGTTTTCCGTATATTAAACCATCCCTGCATGCCTGGGATGAAGCCTACTTGATCATGGTGGATGATTGTTTTGATGTGCTCTTGGATTCGGTTTGCCAGAATTTTGTTGAGTATTTTTGCGTCAGTGTTCATAAGGGAAATTGGTCTGAAGTTCTCTTTCTTTGTTGGGTCTTTGTGTGGTTTAGGTATAAGAGTAATTGTGGCTTCATAGAAGGAATTCGGTAGTGCTCCATCTGTTTCAATTTTGTGGAATAGTTTGGATAATATTGGTATGAGGGTCTTCTATGAAAGTCTGATAAATTCTGCACTAAACCCGTCTGGACCTGGGCTCTTTTTGGTTGGGAGACCTTTAATGACTGCTTCTATTTCCTTAGGAGTTATGGGGTTGTTTAACTGGTTTATCTGTTCCTGATTTAACTTCGGTACCTGGTATCTGTCTAGGAAGTTATCCATTTCCTGCAGATTTTCAAGTTTTGTTGAATATAGGCTTTTATAGTAAGATCTGATGATTTTTGAATTTCCTCTGAATCTGTAGTTATGTCTCCCTTTTCATTTCTGATTTTGTTAATTTGGACACACTCTCTGTGTCCTCTCGTTAGTCTGGCTAGGGTTTATCTATCTTGTTGATTTTCTCAAAGAACCAACTTTTGGTTCTGTTGATTCTTTCTATGGTCCTTTTTGTTTCTACTTGGTTGATTTCAGCTCTGAGTTTGATTATTTCCTGCCTTCTACTCCTCCTGGGTGTATTTGCTTCTTTTTTGTTCTAGAGCTTTTAGGTGTGCTGTCAAGCTGCTGACATACGCTCTTTCCTGTTTCTTTCTGCAGGCACTCAAGCGCTATGAGTTTTCCTCTTAGCACAGCTTTCATTGTGTCCCATAAGTTTGGGTATGTTGTACCTTCATTTTCATTAAATTCTAAAAAGTTTTTAATTTCTTTCTTTATTTCTTCCTTGACCAGGTTATCATTGAGTAGAGCATTGTTCAATTTCCACGTATATGTGGGCATTCTTCCCTTATTGTTATTGAAGACCAGCTTTAGGCCGTGGTGGTCCGATAGCATGCATGGGATTATTTCTAACTTTCTGTACCTGTTGAGGCCCGTTTTTTGACCAATTATATGGTCAATTTTGGAGAAAGTACCATGAGGAGCTGAGAAGAAGGTATATCCTTTTGCTTTAGGGTAGAACGTTCTATAAATATCCGTTAAGTCCATTTGGCTCATGACTTCTCTTAGTCTGTCTACGTCTCTGTTTAATTTCTGTTTCCATGATCTGTCCATTGATGAGGTGGGGTGTTGAAATCTCCTACTATTATTGTGTGAGGTGCAATGTGTGTTTTGAGCTTTAGTAAGGTTTCTTTTACGTATGTAGGTGCCCTTGTATTTGGGGCATAGATATTTAGGATTGAGAGTTCATCTTGGTGGATTTTTCCTTTGATGAATATAAAGTGTCCTTCCTTATCTTTTTTGATGACTTTTAGTTGAAAATTGATTTTATTTGATATTAGAATGGCTACTCAGCTTGCTTCTTCTGACCATTTGCTTGGAAAGTTGTTTCCCAGCCTTTCACTCTGAGGTAGTGTCTGTCTTTGTCTCTGAGGTGTGTTTCCTGTAGGCAGCAGAATGCAGGGTCCTCGTTCATATCCAGTTTGCTAATCTATGTCTTTTTTTTATTGGGGAGTTGAGGCCATTGATGTTGAGAGATATTAGGGAATAGTGATTATTGCTTCCTGTTATATTCATATTTGGATGTGAGGTTGTGTTTGTGTGCTTTTCTTCTCTTTGTTTTGTTGCCAAGACGATTAGTTTCTTGCCTCTTCTAGGGTATAGCTTGCCTCCTTATGTTGGGCTTTACCATTTATTATCCTTTGTAGTGCTGGATTTGTAGAAAGATATTGTGTAAATTTGGTTTTGTCATGGAATATCTTGGTTTCTCCATCTATGTTAATTGAGAGTTTTGCAGGATACAGTAGCCTGGGCTGGCATTTGTGTTCTCTTAGGGTCTGTATGACATCAGTCCAGGATCTTCTGGCCTTCATAGTTTCTGGCGAGAAGTCTGGTGTGATTCTGATAGGTCTGCCTTTATATGTTACTTGACCTTTTTCCCTTACTGCTTTTAATATTCTTTCTTTATTTTGTGCGTTTAGTGTTTTGACTATTATGTGACGGGAGGTGTTTCTTTTCTGGTCCAATCTATTTGGAGTTCTGTAGGCTTCTTGTATGCCTATGGGTATCTCTTTTTTTAGGTTAGGGAAGTTTTCTTCTATGATTTTGTTGAAGATATTTACTGGTCCTTTGAGCTGGGAGTCTTCACTCTCTTCTATACCTATTATCCTTAGGTTTGATCTTCTCATTGAGTCCTGGATTTCCTGTATGTTTTGGACCAGTATCTTTTTCCACTTTACATTATCTTTGACAGTTGAGTCAATGATTTCTATGGAATCTTCTGCTCCTGAGATTCTCTCTTCCATCTCTTGTATTCTGTTGGTGAAGCTTGTATCTACAGCTCCTTGTCTCTTCTTTTGGTTTTCTATATCCAGGGTTATTTCCATGTGTTCTTTCTTGATTGCTTCTATTTCCATTTTTAATTCCTTCAACTGTTTGATTGTGTTTTCCTGGAATTCTTTCAGGGATTTTTGCTATTCCTCTCTGTAGGCTTCTACTTGTTCTCTAAGGGAGTTCTTCATGTCTTTCTTGAAGTCCTCCAGCATCATGATCAAATATGATTTTGAATCTAGATCTTGCTTTTCTGGTGTGTTTGGATATTCCATGCTTGTTTTGGTGGGAGAATTGGGCTCCGATGATGCCATGTAGTCTTGGTTTCTGTTGCTTGTGTTCCTGCGCTTGCCTCTCGCCATCAGATTATCTCTAGTGTTACTTTGTTCTGCTATTTCTGACAGTGGCTAGACTGTCCTATAAGCCTGTGTGTCAGGAGTGCTGTAGACCTGTTTTCCTGTTTTCTTTCAGCCAGTTATGGGGACAGAGTGTTCTGCTTTCGTGTGTGTAGTTTTGCCCCTCTACAGGTCTTCAGCTGTTCCTGTGGGCCTGTGTCTTGAGTTCACCAGGCAGGTCACTTGCAGCAGAAAAGTTGGTCTTACCTGTGGTCCCGAGGCTCAAGTTAAACGTGGTGCTGCCCGCAGGCTCTCTGCAGTGGCAGCAACCCGGGAAGATCTCGCCACCTCTTCCAGGAGCCTCCGTGCACCAGGGTTCCAGATGGCCTCGGTGTTTTCCTCTGGAATCAGTAATGTGTGCAGAGCAGTCTCTTCTGGTTTCCCAGGCGTGTCTGCCTCTCTGAAGGTTTAGCTCTCCCTCCCACGGGATTTGGGTGCAGAGACTGTTTATCGGTCTGTTTCCTTCAGGTTCAGGCGGTGTCTCAGGCAGGGCTCCTGCCTCTCCTGAGCCCTCTCCCACGGGGCCCAGGGCCTTATACAGTTTCCTCTTGGGCCAGGGATGTGGGCAGGGGTGGGCAGTGTTGGTGGTCTCTTCTGCTCTGCAGCCTCAGGAGTGCCCACCTGACCAGGCGGTGAGGTCTCTCTCCCACGGGTTTTGGGAGCAGAGGGTTGCTTCTGTCCGGCAGCTGCCGGCATGGGAGTTACTGTCGTGACTGGAGTTCAGCGGTGTTCTCTTCCGACTTCCTCCGTGTGTCCCGAGATCACCAGGCCGCTTTCTTGCAGCAGGAAAGTTGGTCTTACCTGTGGTCCCGAGGCTCAAGTTAGCTCTGGGTGCTGCCCACGGGCTCTCTCGGTGGCAGCAACCGGGAAGATCTGCGCTGCCTCTTCCGGGAGCCTCCGTGCACCAGGGTTCCAGATGGCCTCCTGTGTTTTCCTCTGGAATCAGTAATGTGTGCAGAGAGCAGTCTCTTCTGGTTTCGCAGGCGTGTCTGCCTCTCTGAAGGTTTAGCTCTCCCTCCCACGGGATTTGGGGGCAGAGAACTGTTTATCCGGTCTGTTTCCTTCAGGTTCCGGCGGTGTCTCAGGAAGGGCTCCTGCCTCTCCTGGGCCCTCTCCCACGGGGGCCCAGAGGCCTTATACAGTTTCCTCTTGGGCCAGGGATGTGGGCAGGGGTGGGCAGTGTTGGTGGTCTCTTCCGCTCTGCAGCCTCAGGAGTGCCCACCTGACCAGGCGGTGAGGTCTCTCCCCCACGGGTTTTGGGAGCAGAGCTGCTGCGGGCCGGGATCCTCGGGTGTCTCTACCCTGTTTAAGACAGGGTCTTTTTGTTATTTGCAGTTGGGTAAACCCAGACTATGATGAGGCCCTTGAGCTTTTGGATATTTTCCTGTCAGCCTCCCATCTCACTGTAGGAGCAGTTAGATGGCAGATGCACCCTACTCCACATGGCTTTACATGGGTCATGGGGATTCGAACTCAGGTCTTCACACTTAAACAGCAAGTAGCTCACTCACTGGGCCATCCCCCCCTACATCGAAGCTTTTGAGTACATGTTGGCCCCTGGCCAGGGCTACTTCTGCATCTTACAGGACCATTTAGTTTTCTTAGGAGGCACAGTTGATATTTTTGTTTTGTTTTAATTGCTTAGAAATAATGGTCCATCGCGAGGATGGTTGAGGTACTGTAGCCTCCTGTAGGCAAACACGGGTTCTCTAACTGGTCTTGGCCAGTTGGCCTCTGTACTAGCATACCAGGTTTTATTTCCTCTCTCTCTAAAGTAAGGAATAATTCTGAACAACAGCTCAGATATCAACCTGAGCATTGAGAAGGCAGTTGGAAGCTGTCTTACCTCAGAACTGTGTTAGGAGCAGGCTCTCCTCTACAGTCAGGGGTTTTTGGCAAGGGTTATATTAGCGAATACTCATTCTTGCACCATAGATAAATGCAGCTCTCACATTATCACAGAAATATTTTTTTCCTCAGAAGACTGAAGCTAGTAGAAAGAGCTAGGATTGGCAGATTTGGAAAATAAGTGCCTGGCTATGGGATGCCCAGTCCCAAGCCAGACATCTATAGCCACCACCGTACCTAAAGCTTAGGGACGTTTTCCAAAAGAAGCAGAGAGACAGTAAGAGCCCAGTGATCAGAGTGACTGCCGTGTGGTGCTTTCTTCTGGGTAGAAGAGAGACGTAGCATCCACTGACTTTCAAGAGTAGAACCACTTGCATAAGACCTGCAAAGCCCAGTAGACATACCAACTGGAGGAAGGAAACGCTCTCAAGGCCTCACTCCTAGATGAAGAACTATAGGCAATCGGTGGCTGTGAAGGGCAGGATAATTAGTTCCTTATTTGTTGGGATGAGACCCCCCCATCCCAAATGGTCAGCTCTAAACACATGCAAATGAGGGCAATACTAATCAAACTTAGAATATATGTATGCATAGACATATATATGTATATATACATACATATATACATATAAATAACCACAGACTTATAGTAATCAGATACACAGACACATATATATGTATATATGAGTATGTATACTGAGTCTGATTAATGTATGTATATATACAAATATATATGTACATAAAACAAAATACAGAAGAGATCATGAATTTGAAAGGAAACACACACCTGTATACATACATACATACATACATACACACATACATACACATACACACCTCATGCAAGCACACATATAGGCAGTTTATTTTGCAAATTAAATCTGAGTTTTGCCTAAGAACTTAGACACAATTTCAGAATAAAATTTAAAAGGGGGGACTGAGGCTGGAGGTACAGCCAAATGGCTGGGCATTTGCTTTGCATCTGTGAGGCCCTGGGTTCCGTTCCCATCACTACCAAACATAAACAAAAGCCAAATGTCAACGTGAAAGCACCCAGAAAAGAGTAAAGACTGTCACTGGAATACACTACATGAGGCTGAACATTTTACACCTCCACAGTGGGGTGGGGAGGGCCCTCAGTGACGTTAAATACATGGCATTGCTCAAACATCACCACATTCAGCTCCAGAACTCTCCTACCATCCCACCCCCAAATTCTCTCCCCATTGGCACTACCTTCCTCTTCTGCTCCTGTGTCGGCCTTGGACAACTGATGTACCGCCTGTCTCTGTGAATGGTACTGCTCTAGCAACCTTTAATACAAAGATTCCTACCCAAAGGCCCCTGCATCGTCCAGCTCAGCTCGTGTGTCTGAGCTGGAATGAGCCATACAGTGTCCACATGCCACGTTTGTTTGTGCAGTGGAACTTCAGCAGGGTGATTTTATCATCAGGGTGCCATGTATAAGGTTGTCAAGAGCAGGCTGGGCAGGCTGGGCAGGCTGGGCAGGCTGGGGATTTACATAATACTCAGTATTTTTAAATACCTATTTTCATTTAGTTAGGCGTGTGTGTGTGTGTGTGTGTGTGTGTGTGTGTGTGTGTGTGCGCATGTAAGTGCTAGTTCCTATGGAAGCCAGAAGAAGGCACCAGCCCACCATGGTGCTGGAGTTAGAGATGGTTGGGACCCGCCCAGTATGGGTGCTGGGCATGGAACTCTGGTGCTCAGGAAGAGTAGCCAGTGCACTTAATTCGAGTCATCTCGCCCTGCTCTTGATGCTTTTAAAGACCCGCCGTTGCTGCTGCTTGTTTTCAGCTGTTTTTGGGCTCCAGTCAGTCTTTATCTTCAGGAGAGAATGTAGCTCATCAGCAGTGCGCCCGAACGTGTGATTGACATTCTAAAAGCTAATCAAGAATGTACTTGCTTAGTGCTGAGAGCTCTTAACATGCGTTCATTGTGCTTATGAAAAAAAAAAAAAAAAAGGCCCAGAGAGCTCTTCCGTTCCCTCTACCATGAAAGGGGAGAGATAGAAAGTACCACCATCTCTAGGCAACAGGCCCCACAGCAGGCACATGATCTTCCGTGATTATTTTGGACTTCTCAGATTCTAAAAACAAACAAAAACAAAAACAAAAAAAAAAAACAAACAAAAAAACATCGTACAGTTACTGACTACTTGTTTTAGTTTTTCTTTACAGTAACGACATGCCTGAGGCTGGGTATGGTTATGAAGAAGAGTTTTATTTAGCTCCCAGTTCTGGAGGTTCAAGAGCATATGACGGTGGTGGGCGGCTCAGCACAGGCTCATGGTATCCTGTTGGAGCAGCCCAAGTGGCTAGAGACAGCTGGTGATAGTATTGATTCCTTATTGGGCAAAGTCTTATGTGAGAAGTACTCAACATGAGTGGGGTTGTGGGGGGTGGAGGGAAGGAGGGAGGGAGCGAGCAAAGGAGAGAGCAAGTGAGCAAGAGCTCATTTGAGAAATACCATGGTCTGGAATCTGAAATGCCACAGTCTAGAAAACAGACTCTCCAAAATGAAGCAGCATCACATGGAAAGCCTTTCCCAGCATGCCTCAGGTGCTGGCACTGAGATGATGGGCTCCTAATCTGCAGAAGGGGAGGGCAGGGTGGATATGATTTTAAAGCTCTTGCAGTTTTTTTCTAATTTATGAGCAAAAGGAGGAATTACTTTGGGCTTTCCAGAACCATATTATATGTCAAAGAAGATGCATCAGTTTGGCCAGCGGCCACCCCTCTGTCACTGCAAAAACTGCCCAACTGTCCACATGCCCAGGACCAGCACAGACAGCTCCCTAGGCAGGACATAGGCTGTGTGAAGATTTGATTACTCACTGGAGCTGCAATGTCTTTCCAAACCCATGCCGGGGTTTGCATGCACTCTCCATAGCTGTCCACACCTGTTCCTTGGGGAAAGGAAAGGAATCCATTTCCACAACTGCTCACAGTTCTTAAGCTGGGGTATACCATGCTTCCATGACCACATCTGGTCCAACCCATACACTATGGACTTCTCTGATTCTGTCTTATCTGAAACCCTAGCCAGATCTAGGAAGATTTGCTTCCATGTGCACATGTATTGATTTTTCCTCTCACAGCTGAATAGCTACAGTCGACATGCACCCAAAAGGTCAATAAATCACACATTTTGAAGTATGTCAGAAATAATAAAGGAAGTGGAAGGAATTCTGCAAGAGCATCTCTTGTACCGCTCATAATGGAACAAACTCATCCCCATTAATGTTCGCCTTCATGGATGCCCAACTACCAACCTTCAGCCAAGGACAACTGATAGTGGGAGAGGTCCCCACTGGTTAAGTATGGTGACATTTTGAGAAACACAGTGCATCCCTCATCACTAGAAAGACCTCGATGCCCAGGCAAGCCCGCCCACACATGGGCATTTCTGACTTCTTTTCCTCCCTCCCTGCCACCTCTAGCATGGCAGTTTGCCTTATCAGTAATGTGTTTGGGATTAACAGCCTTGCTATTGTGTTAGCATCTGTCATTATCCAGGGAGGGAAGCTGGCAAGCACTTACTGGGTTACTAACAGACCTAAAAGGTGACTAAGACGAAATGCTCGCACAGAGGCCAAACTCAATGCCGAAGCTTTCCAGCCATGAGGGATGCATGTGTCCTAGTTAAAAACAGGCTATCGATTATGGCTGGGATGGGGGATGTTTTATACACGTTAAAACTCACATGTTCGGTTAAAGAGAAATGCCACAGATCCATAGCATCCCTCCACTGTCTGCTCTGTCTCCTTTCAACACCTGTCCTTTTTAGTGTTACGAGAATGGGTGTTGGGAAGCCACCCCTCAGTGCCAGGGGGTAGGAGTGTGGAGGGAGACTGGTGTCTGGTGGACTTACAGATCGAGGTGTTGTAAGATGGCTTTTTCCCAGGCAATGAATATTGGCCCAAATCTCAAACCAGCAGACAGTGCAATGGAGAAAACCCAAGTGTGGAGACTAATGAGAGCCCTCCACGATGTCCTCCTCATCAGGGTCTGCCTTGTGCCTAAATCCCTTCCCCTTCAGCTTGTTCTTCTGTTGAGTAGTAAGCAGGAGAGGTGAGTGCTAGAAAGATACTCACATTCTAGGCACACATCTGTCATCTTGGTCACGGTATGGAGCCTAGGGTTGCAAGACTAGATGAGAGTTCCTTCTCTGTAATGATTCTCTGCTGCTTAATTGCTCACAACTCCCTGTCACAGAGGTAGCACAGAGGTGCCTGGAGCAAGAGTTTTCTTGGACCTTCTGACACTGAGCTCAACAATGAAGCCAGGACTCTGCCCTCTGTGTCTAGGTGAGGATTCTAGGTTCAAGTTAGCCTCAGTGCCCTCAGGGCCTTTCCGGTCTCAGTGAACTCAATGGCTCGGTTTCTCCTGAACTGTGACTTTCCTTAAACCTAGCTGCTTTTTCCCGTGGGAAAAAAAAAAGGTATCCTCTTGTCATTAGAAGTATGACTTAAAATTCTCATTTTCAACCCAAGAAAGAGCCACACAGAATCCTCCATCGCTGTGCCAGTAAGCCTGATGCTGCCTTGTTGAGGAGTGAGGATGGGTGGGCCAGGTCAGAGAAGAGGGAAGAAAAGGCCCAACTGATGAACCGGGAGGCAAAACTTTTCATAATTTTGCTTGAATGAGGTCCTTCTCATGCCCAGTATCCTAGTGACGAAACCTGGCAACTTTGAAATTTCAACACACGATCTGAGAGGATTTTCTCTGATTTGTGAGCTTTCCATCCGAAAAAGTCTTACAAAGCAGTAACAACCTATTTCCACCAAGTGGAGTATTTAACAAATCATTGTGGTGAGAGGAATAAAAATGCATAATTTGGCTGAGGCACCAAGTCTAGACCATACTCCCAAAGCATGCGCTGGTCCACGGGTCCATGCACAGGCGGGCCAGCGGCAGCTTGTCACCTTCTGCACACGTTCCCAGCTGTTACTTAGCTGCCTTCTCTCTGTTTCCCTCTGGAAAAGGCCAGGAGAGATCTCTCTGGGATTGGGTGGAAGTAGACAGAGTTCACTCCAGCCTTTCTGAGTCTCACCCTGGCTTCCTGGTTTGATCTGCCTGGTGGGTAGGTTCATTCCTGGTCTCCGGAATGCACAGTTTGGTGTCCGTGGTGTGCCGATGGCATGAGACCTCTACTACTAGGGAAGTGGTTGCAGTTTAATAGCTTTACCACTAGAGCTAATGTATACGCAACTCAACTCTTACCTCCCTTCTCTGCCCTACCCTTCTGAGCCAGCGAAGACTGGAAGAATGTGTCCATTTTGCCTAGGAGCAAGGCAAGCAGCACACACTACTGTCCGAGCTACACCCATTTCAACTTGGAACATTCATTTTGTCAGGTTGAAGCAGGACTCACTTGACCACTAAGGACTTTTTCCTGTTCTTTCTTGTGTCCTCCTCTGTCATGTTATCAAGGCATGCTATACTTTTATAAGTGTGTGTGTGTGTGTGTGTGTGTGTGTGTGTGTGTGTGTGTGTGTGTGTGTGTGTGTGTGTGTGTGTGCATGCGTGACTGTGTCTCGGGAATCTTTCCTCAGGCAGAGGCTGACACAAGTTAAAGCTAATCCCAAGAGGTGACAGCACAAAGCCTGAGACCTCACAGGCCACGGTGGGCACCTGGGGGTGAAAACATGTCAGGATATTCTCTGAAGTCCGTTTGGGTAGTCTTAAGTCTTTTCTCCCAGGGTTTCTGCGTTCTCTTCTCTAGTGCTGGAGGACCACGCTGAGAAATTGGATTCCTCTTGTCCCAGGAAAGGCTCTGTCTCCCTCCACCGTCCTTCAGGCAAGCCTCTCTTACTAGCCTTCATCTTCCTCCCAGGATAAGACAGAAGGCAAAGAGTTGGTATGGGGCTGCAGGCTCCCCTGGTCTCCTGTGGGGCCTTGCAGCTGATCCAGAGTCCTTTCGGCAGAGTGTAGATGGACTGCATGCCAGGGGACAAGTTTGTAAGCAGCGAGGAATGACCATGGAGCACAAACTGCCGACACAGTAGTCAACTCTCATCTAGCGAGTCAAACCTTTCACACTAAAAAATGATAGCTATCATTTATCTGTAATTTAAATTTAATTTGGCATCCTAGATCTTTAGTTACTAATTTTATCTACACTATTCGAATACCATCTGAAAAACACTGATGTTTATTTACGTCCCTATCCACAATTCGATTTTATGGCTTTTTCTAGAGAGGAACACTTCTGATCTCATTTCTGACGTCGATTCGTAAATAATCACCAACAGCTTTTATTAGAATTATTTTGTTAGGGTGGCTGGTACCGGCTATAGCGGCAGAGACCCAAGTGATGCTAACACTCCTATTTTACACTTCCTCAGACGAACTCAGACTCCACACAACTCCACAACAGCGCAGCTGAAGCTGACAGGACGTGATAGAGAAAGAACGCATTGTATGTCTGATTTGCCTTTTGTATGTACCAAGTGGAGAGGCTGATGTAGATGGGACTCCAGGGCTCAGCACCATGAATTGTGACGCCCTTCACTTCTCCCGGTCCCACCCTGGTCTCTGCTTCCTGACCTGGTCGCCATGCAGACATGGCTTGTTGAATTTGCTTGTTGCAAATAGCAAACCTCACCTTTGAGCCTGCACTGCTGGCTTTTGGTTCTGTATTCTGTGTAGCTTTTGAACATATGCTTTTTCAGAGCAAAATAGAAAAAAAAAGAAGGAAGAAAAGTGATGGGGAAGAGGGAGGAAGAAAGCGAGAAATCCCTTAAAGAACTGTTTAAAGGCCAAACTGATAGATCTGGCGGCCCTCGTTTGTGGCCGAGGTAACCAGCCTCACAGAGGCAGCATGACTTCACTATTAAAGAATAAACGCTTTAATATTATTAAACACATCATAGCAGGTTTTATAGCAGACTTCATAATAAAGTTAGATGTTTCAGTATCAAAAGGCACACACATTGCTTTAATGGTATCTCCATGGTAGGGATTGTAACGGCCTGTTATGACATCATCTGTTAGGAATTTACTCTGGATGCTCGGGGAGGGGGCTTCAAAAGCGCTTTCTAATAAGATGCCACGGACTGTAACTATATCTAATGACGATTGGCCAATTATGAATAAGGTGGTTTCAAAGAGGTCTGCTGCTTTAAGCTCTATTAAAATGTTAATGGGGCTTAGCGAGAAGTCTCCTTTTCGTGCCCACTGTTCTGAAAAGCCACGGTCTTGTGTGACTCTCCATTTCTCAGGATCTCCCCAGCCCCAGAGGCAGTTGGGGATCACTCCGGCTACAGAACCAATGTTGGCACATAGCAATGATTCAGACGGACCATGTCGTCCATTAGTGAGCCACTCTGCTCTCAGAGATCCTGGGGAGAGCCAGATAGACAGACAGAAAGACTAACGGGCCTTAACCTCCTCCTAAAGGCAAAGTTTTACCTGATGACTGTCAGCTTGGCTGCCCTCAGGAGAAACGTGCCCGCTGTAATTCTAGCAGTGGTGTTAGACCTTAAACTCATGGCGGCAGATTAATTTCATGTGAGTGTCCCTCTCTAGGCTACCCAGTGACTCATTTTGTCTTCCTGTCTTAGATTTAGCAGCACTGCACAGCAGGCATGACCTGCAAATCATCTGTGAACTTGAAATGCCGTAGCTCTGTAGGCAATCCTGTGTGGTCCAACCCTGTGCTCCTTAGAAAGCCACCATCTACACACACCGGATGGTACCAGCTTCCCAGCAAAACCCCTCTCACATTGGACACCCTCGGTGTCCGGTGACATCAAAGTCCGGACGAGATGATCATGCTGAATGATCGATCACACTAAACCTAATAGGTCTGAAAGAAAAGGGCTTCTCCATTGATTACAGCGAACTCTTGGCTGGAGAAAAGCTGAGGTTTAAACCAAGGATCTAGTCAACCCACATTTTCTAAGTTCAGAGCTTGTAAGTGGGTGGGGAGGTTATTGATGCTTTTGGGGGTCTTGGATTTCCTCAGGAATGCTTCCTTCTATCCAGATTATCACCTATTACCTGTCCACCCCCCAGCCAAAGCAAAAAGTGCCTGTGATTCAGTTCACAGCAGTTTACTAAATGTACCAGCTCTTGCCTCCTTTGGGCATGGTGAAAATTTCCCTGGAGGGAGAGAACTTTGGGGTTAGTGACTTCATTCGGTGTCCGAAGGCGGAGAGAACCTGGGGCAGAAGTGAGGACCAGAAGGGCAGAAAATTGGTAGCTTGAGAGATGGATAGCAACAGATAGAAAATCTAACGCTAATGGGGTTGGTGAGAGAGACATCTGCACAGAGCCACTGGTGTCATCCGACTTTATCATCGTATGCATGTGTATTAGATAGCAAGGTCAGACTAGTGAGACTGTCCCACCAAGGACTGCCTACACCCTCTTGCCAGTCCCCCTCAGGGCTAGGTCCAGTCAACACTTTCAGCCGTTCCCCCAGAGCTGAAAGAAGAACTCCAAGGGTTGCAAAGAGCCCCTCTGTGGTTGGCCTGTGAGGTCAATTAGCATCTGCTATTAACCAGACAGGCATACATATGCAACCGTTTCTGGATAAAGTCTTCTGAACTGATCCCTAGGGCACTTGAATTTGACCAAGGTTTTGGAGCCAGTATACAAGTGTGGAGTAGAAAGGATATGTAATCGGAATGTTTCATTCATGGAATCATCCCTGACTGAGGGACTGAGGATTAGTTGAAATCTCTAGTATAGAGGGTTCATACAAAAAGTTTGAACCATCACTGGAAACCATCACTCAGCAGACAGACAAGCCCGTCAGTGGAGTGTAATCACAGGCAGGGGTAGGGCCTGCAATTACGCTTATAATTAAGATGGGTTAAAGACCACAAGTTGCCATTTCCATCAAAGACTGCCTACACATCTTGCCAATCAAGAGACAAGATGTAGGTGGTGTTGGTAGAGGCCACTTGTCATTGCTGTTTCCTGGCTGTGAAAAGGTTTAAAGTGACCAGAAGACTGCTTATTGCTGCAGGTTGGGCCTGGAATAGAATGGACCGAAACCAAGAGTGAATGATCATTAGGAAGGGGTGGAACCAAGGTGTGTGTGTGTGTGTGTGTGTGTGTGTGTGTGTGTGTGTGTGTGAATGTGTATGTGTGTAAGTGTGTGTATGTGAGGGTGTGTGAGTGTGTGGGTGTGTATGGGTGTGAGCGTGTGTGTGAATGTGCATGTGTGTGAATGTGAGTGTGAATATAAGTGTCTATGTGTGTGTGTGTAACTGTGTGTGTGGGTGGGTGTATGTGTGTGTGTGGTGTGTGTGTAAGTATGTATGTATATGCATGTGAGTGTGTGTGTGTGTGCGTGAGAGAGAGAGAGAGAGAGAGAGAGAGAGAGATGGCTATGATAGAAAAGAAAGAGCACTGATTTTAAAAAAATGAGGGGTCTGGGGAGAAGGCTCTGCAGGTGATGGTGCTTGCCTGGTGACCCTGGGTCTATGTCTAGAGCTCCTATAAAGGTGGAAGGAGAGGATCAGCTTAACGAAGTTGTCTTCTGCCAACATATGTGTCGTGGCAGCAACCCCCCCCACCCATCACGAACACGCTAATACTAATAAATAAAAATTTAAAAGTTGAGGACTGTAAAAAGTGAGACAGTTATTAGCAGCAAAATCCGAGCGAGCCAGACAGAGAGAGTAAGCCAAAATGTCTTTGCATAATTAAGAACAAAGTGAGCGTATCTTGTTTGGTTTTTCTTTTTCACTTGAGCCATTTACTATGATTGAGTGTCATGCACAGTCAATGGGATTCTGCATAAGGAAAGCATTGATTGCACTAAATTTCCTTATGGTCCAGTGCCGCACACATTAGGGCATTTATAGGGTGAGGGACCCCAGATGCCAATGTCTCCATTTGCACTTCTCTCTCCCTCATTATTTCTGTGACCGAGAAAATGCGTTCCCGCGCGCGCATGCAGGGGTACACACAAACACACACACACACACACACACACACACACACACACACACACACACACACACAAAATGAAACTGTTTCCAGACACATGATTCCAGGAATTTTTGCCTTTGTTATTAGCCCTTTGATAATGTTTTCTAATTAAGTTAGTGTGACATGTGGCCAAAAAAGCAGAATTACTTCAGAATATCCTCATATGTTCCTTTCTGTGGTACAGCTTACCCTGAAAGCAAGACAAAGAAATCGGTTTCAGCTGTTAGTGAGTTTCAGTCCCACATCACTGCACCCTCCCACAACTTGGGTGGGTGGAGCATTTTCTTCGGGATGTATGGAAGACTAAGGGTTCTCTGTCCCCACCAGCACTGGGATGAGTCTTCAATTTTGGGATGTGCCACTTGATTCTGTTGTCCCTCCACTAGGGGCCCGTGAGGACACCCTAAGAAATAGCTTTGGGGCCCAGTGAGCAGGGTGGCCATGGCGAAAGCCACAGGCATTGGAGCAGACTGCCTGAGTCTGAAACTCAATTCGGTTGCTCATTTGCTGTGAATTTAGACCAACTAAGTCTCTTCGTCACTTTCATTATTTTTTTAAATGAGGAAAATCTTACGGGTTTGATAGCAAGGACTGATACGATAATAAGACATCTCAATTTAAGAGGGTCCGTACTATGACAAGCATTCTCCAAACGTTAGCTGATTTTGACCTCAACAGATCACCCGAAAGAGAAGGCTATAGATTTGGGGACTGAGGACATTGCCGTGGAATGATCATCTACAGCCACTGATGAACACGGATAAAGTGGACTTCAGGACCAGGGACAGGCAGAGGCAGATGCAGAGTGAGAGGCAGATGCGGAGTTCAACAGGAACGAAGTAAGAGGCTAATGAGGCAAACAGAGCAGGTACCTCGCCTTTTTCAGGGTTGCCCAGCTCCTGTCTTACTTAAGTCTCAAGTTGCTTTATCCCGTTCTCTGTGAGAAATGTTGCCTAGGCTTCCCTTCATTGGAATCTCCATGACCGTGGAACGAGAATCCTTAGCAAAGGTTGGAAAAGCCCTCAGCTTCCACTGAATACAAATGTGAAACACAAAACAAGACAAATGGCAGGACAAAAATAAAGTTTCCAGAGAATCTGAATTGTATTTTTCTTTAACGCTGTCTCCTATTTCCCACAGTAAGAGATGCCCCGTTCTTTATTTCATGCTTTAAAAACCATCCCTGGTCTAAGTGGAGGGACATCTCCAACAATGGAAGGCCCTTTGGCTTTCATATACAAATGACTTTGAAGTTGGTTGAACCAAATCTCCCTTCTCTTCACTCAGTTTCATTCAGCATTCCAAGAAACCATGCCCTCTTCCCCAGGCTCCGATGCTAGGAGAGCCCAGGCACTGGTGTGAGGCAAACCTCACACGTTATTTGGTATTTTCCACTGTCAAGTCCAAGTTCATAGACCCGGCCTGCTAAATCCTTTGACTCAGTCATGAAAAATGACACACATTACCATGCCTCATAACACATCTTCTAAAACCTTTCCGAATAAGAAGCCGCTGGCGGTCCTGCCAGCCTCACCACAGATAGCGTCACCTTTTCCTTTCTGGGCTTGTGGGATGGAGAAGAAACTTAGCCTCCCCAAGCAAAGCCTGTTCACTTGGCAGCTTAGGGCCAACAATAAGCTCGCCCGCCAGAAAGAAGGTCAGAACTGTTTGCAGGTTGCTTCCAAGTGGACTTTCCCTTCTTCCAGAAATTTTCCCTCTTCTCTAAGAACCCACAATCATTTGCCGTCAAATGAAGGGGCGGCATTTGTTATAAGAGTGGGGTATTTAAAACCTCCTTTGAAGATGGTCAGACCAGCTCATAAATCATCTCTCCACGCTGGCGAGGAGAAGGTCATGTGTTGACATATTTAGCAGCCGTTAGGGTGCTGTGGTTTCACGGCTATGAGGGAAATTTGACCTTGTTGAAGTTGGAACTTACTTCCATTTTTATTTATTGAATTAAATGGAACTTTGGCCACAAAGGGTGTTTTACTTTAGACAATACGCGTTCCTCCTTCTTTACCCTCACCTGCGTTGTCTCTGTCCCTGTCCTTCCCAAATAGACAGTTTTTAGAAATGTATCCAACATTAGGAATTCTTTCTGGGTACCCGAACTGAGCAAGAGCAAGATTGAACAATCCAGTTATAGACACGAGGCCTCTATTAAAATTGACACTTAGGCATTAGAAGAAGAAAGAAGCCATAAAAGTAAATTTTTTTTGACTGTGCTAAAAGGGTTGTTGAGGCCTAGGTGCGTGCATGCTCGTCAATCTGTAAGTCAACTCGACTACTGGTTTTCAAAAACCATAGGTGGCCATTAATGGCACGCCCTTATGTTTGGTAAAGGTGCTACCACACTCACTGTGTGTGTGCATGGATGAGTGTGTGCACGTGTGCATGTGTACCTCTGTGTGTGTGTGTGTGTTCTTACAGGTATTAGAGATGAGGAAGCAAGACATCTTAGAGTTAAACTTAGGACTTTTTTTTTTCTGGAGCTGAGGACTGAACCCAGGGCCTTGAGCTTGCTAGGCAAGCGCTCTAGCACTGAGCTAAATCCCCAACCTAGGACTTTTAAAGAGAATAAAACTACCTTTCTTGTATTCATGAAGTAAAGATGTAGTAGAATTATGCTTCAGATAAAGGTTTGTTCTGATTCCAAAAATAATACCAAGGGGAAAATGAAACTTGAGAATAATTTATGTATTACCCCCATACACATTCACACACATGTTTAACTTGTCTCCAGTTCACAGCTTCCCCAAGACTTTTCCACAAGTTTTAGCGTCTGTCCCGTAGACAGTCCCACAGACAATCTTGCAAGGCTAAGCTTCATCTTTTAGTATCTTTCAAAATGGAACAAAAGATAACTCATATATCATATGACCAAAAAACGACTGTTGTTAGATTCATGCAACATTAGAAAAATATACTCATCTGTTTGTTACCAACCAAAAATAAAGCTTTAGTTTATTATTAGATAAAGATACAATTTTTGAGAATTAATAATTCCTGTAATTGACTGTCGGTTTTTTGTTTTTGTTTTCTGTGAGAAATTGGGGCTTTGCAGCTACTTTCCAACATTCATGGTTCCAGCACCTGATAAGACTTCTCTCTTCTGTCAGTGAGGACAAGTAGTCACATAAATGGGATCACGTGATGGTTAGTCAGAAAATCGAACTTGATGAGATCTACATTCACTTGGGAGATGGGCCTCTGGGAACTATCCTGATTAAATTAATAAAAGTGGAAAGATATGTCCACTGTGGGTGGCAGCATTCCCTGAGCTAAGGTCCTTGAGACCATAAAAAGAGAAAGTGAGCTGAACACAGCATTTCTTGATCTCTGCTTCTTGAATGGATGGAGTCAGTGCTGCCTCCAGTACTGCTGCTGTGGATCCTTTGGCCTGACAGACTGTAACTTCAGACAGTGAGCCACCCTTCCTTTGTGGCTTTTGTCATGGGATTTGTGGCAGTAACAGAAGTCATGTGCTGCTGGGTAGTCTCACAGGTGGGCATCAGGGTTCCTGGACCATTCTGTGTGAGGTTCTGAATCCAGTGCTCATCTCTTTGAGAAAATACCAGATGCAGACTTAGAAATGAAGTGCTCAGGCAACGTTTTCCGGTATCTTTCAATGACCGGATCCCAAATCCCCACTTGGCAACTATTTATATATAAACAAACATGTACTATGCTAGGTGATAAGCAGTGGGGGGGGGAAACTATGAAAAATCCATTTTATATACCAGTAATGGTGATTTAAATTCAGTGAAATAAGTGATGTGAGGTGGACTTGGCATAAAGAACAATGAGGATACAAACCAAGGTCTTATTTTGTCTCTGAGGAATAGGAAATGTTCTCATATGGAGGACTGCTTAACACGAGACTTGAAAGATGTCTACTAGATAAACGTAGGGTGGTTCAAAGACAGGAAGCAATGTGTGCACAGTGTGGCATAGCAATATGAGGCGGTGTCCGGTGTGAGGCCATCTTGCTAGCCAGCAGCCAGATTGCAGTGGCTTTTAATTGTCAGACATAAGAGCTTATGATTTTGTGTCTTCCATTATTCTAAACCAGTTCGCACAGATGCTCAGTTACACACACTCAGGGCGTCTGTCAGACATTATGCTCAGTTTAGCACCTCTTTATACATTACCAATTTTACTAGACATATCGGTCGCTGTTTCTAAATTATTTATTTTCACATTGATATGTGTTTGCAGTTTTTTTTTCAGTACAGCTTTGAGAGTGAAGTTCATGTACCTGTGGGGATTAATTAAATTGATCCTCACTGCCTTATCATGAGAACCCAGTGGTTGAATCATGGCTGCCAGGTGAGGGAAGATGAAGAGTGACATTGTTTACCTGTTTGCTCAAAGGTCTACTTTCTGACCACCTAGTGCAGGCAGAAATTCAATAGACAGTTCTATTGTTTTTTACTTCCTGTTATAAATTCAAAATTTCAAGAATGTAAAAACTTAAGATTTTGTAAATCTATCCAACCTCTTTTTATTTGAGTCATTCCAAATGTTCATCAAAATTTAACTATTCCACTTGCGTGGAAATGACCTTTCCAGTCAAAGACCTCAAGGCTGGGTGAGTGAGAGCTGTGGTCAACCTCACTGCATCCTGTACGTGATCTTTAAGTGAAATCATTTATATATATATATATATATATATATATATATATATATATCAGAAGCACGAGACTTAAGCAGAAGAATATATAAATATATAGAATATATAAACCAATAAGAAAAATCAAAAGTTCACCTAAAAACATAAGAATTAGAAAAGTCTCTTCAAAGGGAACAAAATAATCAAGGGAAGTAGAAGGTGGGAGGGACTTGGGGGGAAGAGAGGAGGGGAGGAAAAAAGAGGGGCAGAATCAGGTATGGGAGGGGACGGAGAAGAGGTACAGAGGGTCAGGAAACTGAACAGAGGTATGTAGCAATCGGGGATGGGGAACCAGAAAGTCCCAGATGCAGGAAAGCAAGAGCCTCCCAGGACTCCATGGGGATGACATCAGCTGAAATACTCCACAAAAGGAAGGGAGAACCTCTAGAGACCATATCTAGAGGTTAGGCATGGCCCCTGGTTGAGGGATGGGGCCACCCACCCATCTCTAAAATTTTAACCCAGAACTGCTCCTGTCTAAAGGAAATAGAGGGACAAAGAGTGGAGCAGAGACTGAAGGAAAGGCCATTCAAAGACGGCCCCACCTGGGGATTTATCTTATATGCAGACTCCAAATCCAGACACTATTGCAGATGCTTGTTGACTGGAGCTTGATACAGCTGTCTCCTGAGAGGTTCTGCTAGATCCTGACCAATACAGATGCAGATGCTCGAAGCCAACCGTCCGACTGATTACAGGGACCCCAATGGAGGAGTTAGGAGATGAACTGAAGGAGCTGAGACGGCCTTATCTGAAATCAATTGTAGGAGAGGCCCTTGGTTTGTGAGGCTTGATGCCTCAGTGTAGAGAGGAATGCTAGGGTAGTGAGGCAGGAGTGGGTGGGTGGGTGCGGGAACATCCTCATAGAAGCAAGGTAAGGGGGGATGGAATGGGGGTTTGCAGAGGGGAAACCAGGAAAGGGGAAAATATTTGAAATGTAAGTAAATAAAATATCCAATTAAAAAAAAAGAAAAGACTCTTCAAATCTTTTCACAAGGAATCGGACACGGTTGAGAGTACCAATCACAGACACGGACAGCCTATTCATGTCGTTAAGTGACAACTTCCCTGTGGTGAAGGTGAGCATTGGCTTCTTGGCAGTTCCCATCTAGGTAACTCTACAGTATCATGCGACAGTGAGTATAAAGCAGATATCCAAACAGAGGTGCTGCAACGCATCGGAAGATAGGACCGTGGTGAGTGCACACACGCAGAGTGGTGTGCATGTACAAAGGGCAACGGTAAGGCATGAGACGAGAAGGGAGGAGACTCCATCGTGCTTGGAGACTTTAACTCGTTCTCAGACGCAGAAGCATCAAGCATATTAAAGATGCAGATGTTGAAAACAGGAATGACATGATTAATAATCTCAGACTTCCCATCTCTGCATTTCTCTATTTAAATACCTTTATGAAAAATGCATGGGGGAAGTGCATTCTGTTTGGAGCGACACATAAAACATCCATGGACAGAATTACACCAAAAATAAGCCTAATATTAAAGCACACAAGCAAACTCCAATACATATGAAAGATTAATGACGTAAAGACTTAAGCTTTTACTTTTATAATCCAATATATTTAAAATCAATAATGAATTTGTTTTCTTGTGCGTTCATTTATTTTCAAGGGAAGGGTTCCATTCTGCAGCCCAGGCTGGCCTGGAACTTAGTGTATAGAACAAGCTGGGCTTGAACTCACGATGAACCTCTTCTGCGAGCCTTCAAACCCACGAGACTGTTGAGCCACAAGGCTGAGGCTCAACAAGGAATATAAAGGAATCGAAAACAATCCTATTTCTGGGAACCAAAACACATGCTTCTTCAAAACCCTTCGTAGAATGGCATTGTTAAGAAATATTGTGAACTAAATAAAAAAAAATAACACATATAATTCAGGAGTCATCGCTGCAGCATGATTTGCACTGAAATATTTGGCTTTAAAGTAGAAGTTCTTGAAAAACATAAAGTGCAAAATCTAAAGGAGAAAAAAAAGAACCCATCTTTAGAAAAGTAACCAAAAAATAAGTTAAATAGTAATTAGAGTTTTGCAAACTGTTCCAGGCATGGCAGAATTAAGAGAAATTTCTTCCAAACATGTAGGGAATAGCAGTTTTTAATCTTCAAAGTTGCTCATAAAAAAAGGAAGAAGGTAAAAAAAAAAAAGCCCAACTCCTATTAGATGTTAGTTTAATCATGGTTCCACAAGAGAATTATAAAAAACTTTTGTTAAATGAGTAGTGAAAGTATTTTTTTTAACTGAGTCAATTAAACGCCAGCATATATTTAGACTAATTCACTTCCGTCTGGTAGACCCATCCCACGACTGCCCTGTGACGTTGGTTAAAGGAGTTCATTGTGTCCTGTCTTAAACTGATGTAGAAAAGAAGCATTTAATGACGTTCAACACCACGTTTACAGCCATTACACTACAGCTCAGCTGCTGTAGGCAACTGGTGAAAGCAGGCCTCGTGTGTGGAGCCCAGGCTTGCAAACCCTGAGAGCTGGGCAGTATGTTTCTGGTGTTGAGAGATGAGAGGTCTGAGAGAGTCCACAGGAGGTGTGGGCAGTCCGAGAGGCAGGCTCTCTTTCAGCATGGTGCAGAGAAAACAGAGACCACTAGTCCTGCTGAGTGAAGAGGCAGAAAAAATAGTTTGTGGAGGCTAAATGGAGGGGGGGGGGCGAGGAAGAGGGGAAGTGGAGGGGGGAAGCAGGAGGGAGAAAGAGAGAGGGGGAGGGAAGTAGGAGAGGAAGAAATGGGGGAAGGGAGAGGGACATGTGCCCCAGTCCACACACGTGCGAGATTACACACACACACACACACACACACACACACACACACACACACACACTCTTTCCTGCTGGTTCTTTTCTGTATGAGAGGAAACTAGGAACCAACCATGTTTGAAAACCTACAAAGCTTCACCAAGAGAAATAAAATCATGACACTTTAAAAAGCTTGTCCTCAAATATTTGGTGAAGTTTAGTCTTGAAGGCCAAATTTGGAAAGCAATCCCGATATCCACCAGTGTAGTGGATGAATAAACACGGGTGGTACGTTCACCGGTAACTCTCAGCAAACGGGAAGACTGCGTTTAAACACCAGACAGCAGCCCTGCTCTGAAGGCATTGGGATAAGCAACAGAAGCCAGGCACAAACACTGCCACACTGTGTGATTTCATTTGCATGAAAGTCTTCCCAAAAGCAACCAAGAAGATCAGTTCAGTGGTTTCCAGGGCCGATAGCCCGAGGAAACAGACTGAATTCAATGAAGTAAAAGACAATTTTCAAGGACTAGAAAAGAATTCTGTTTTACAATCGAATCGTATGACATCGCACCTTTCTCAAAACTCACCAAAGTGTGTGCTCTCTGTGTGCTCTGTATGGCAACATGTAGAAACAAGGACAAAAGTCACGACCCTAGTGAGAATACAGCCCGTCAGCAGAAACATCATGCTGACACAGTAGAGATGGGAGGACTAGCAGCCAGGCTTTAAAAGAGCTACTGTTAAATGGAGAAATTCATTTATTCATCTTTATGAAGAAAAGAGGTTTCTGTAGTTCGTGGTTCTGGGGTTAAGCGCATGTCATTCCTGTTGGCTTAGGTCTGGTGATGTCATGAGGTTTCCTGACAATATGGTGGTTGGCATCATGACCCATATATGAGAGAGAGGAGAAGGGAGAGGGACAGAGTGAGAGAGATATGAAGGGACACACCAACACAGACAGAGAAAGTGGGGGGAGGAAAGGAGAGGGAGAGCTAGAGATCACTGCTTTTATAATAATCACTGCAGAGCATGTGATCACATAGAGGCAAGCCGTAGAAGCGAGAAGCTGGAGAAAGGTCCTTGTTCTGTTCAGAATAAACATGGACGAAACCATGGCAATCTACCTCATAACCAAATGCTGATAAACGGTGACCAAGGGACAATCTTGAAAATGAGCCAGAAATACATGCCCATAAGTCTAACATCTTAGGTGCAAAGGGAAAATTGTGAGAGATATAAATCTCTAAAACTCACTCAAAATAAAGCAGATACTCGAGTAGGTCTATATCTGTTAATGGATTTAACTTCTAATGAAAAACCCTCCACGGGAGACAAGGGTTACCTCAATCACCAGTGAATTCTGCCAACACTGAAAAAAGAAATGGTGCCAAATGCACACCAAGGTTTCCAGAAATAGGAGTAGGGGATGGTTTTTATTTTATGGAATTGACAATGCCCTGGCTGGGCACATAGCCTGGCAAAGCAAAG
Source organism: Rattus rattus (assembly GCF_011064425.1). Taxonomy (NCBI): domain Eukaryota; kingdom Metazoa; phylum Chordata; class Mammalia; order Rodentia; family Muridae; genus Rattus; species Rattus rattus. Next base: position 87,543,310 of record NC_046164.1, on the reverse strand, counting down.
TGACCTGCAGGCCAGGATGCCTCGTGAACACAGACAAAATCTCCTATGGGCTCTGCGCAACTCAAATACAGCAGTTAATAAAGGAGGCGACACGTCATGACAGATATGGGTTTGCTGTGACAGTGGGGACTGCTTCAGTATCTGAAAATCAGCTCATGTAAATCACCATATCAATGGGTTGAGACCACGGAAGCATATGATCACAACAGATGTGATAAAAGCATTTGACAAAATTCCACATCCATTCATAATAAAATATGTCAGCAAATTAGGAACACAAGGGATTTCTAAAACCTGATAGAAATATCTACCAAGTAGGAGAGACCCAACCCCTACAAGCTGTTTCCTGACCTCCACAACTGTGTAGTAGCAATAAATAAATAAATAAATAAATAAATAAATCTTTAAAAAAGTAGAAATAGCTACCAAAATCAAAAGAAAATCCCACCTATAGCTAACAAGCTTTATGAAAGAACTCTAATGCTTCCTTTGTACAATTGAGGAATAATTCAGTTACTACAGGGCTCTGATTATTGTGATTGGGAAAGAAAACCAAAAGGACTCAGATTGAGGAGGTAGAAGTAAGATTGTTTTCTGTTATTAACAAAGGTAGAAAATTCTAAGAACCTATGTAAATGTCCTAGAACTACTTTTTTTTTTTTTTTCTTTCTTTTTTTTTTTTTTTTTTTTTTTTCGGAGCTGGGGACTGAACCCAGGGCCTTGCGCTTGCTAGGCAAGCGCTCTACCACTGAGCTAAATTCCCAACCCCGTCCTAGAACTACTAAGTGTACAAAAGTCACCAGATACAAAATTTCTGTACCCAACCTAATATTTCTTTAAATGAAGTCAGAATTGAAAATTTTAAGAAGAACCATTTTAAATAGCAACATATCTGCAAAATTCATACAATAAACTCCATGAAACATCGGAGAGAAATCTTAAAGGGTAAATGCAAGTTGTGCCATGCCATACATGAGACCAAAAACTTCCTTAGATTAGTCTGTAGGTTTAAGATAACTGGACTTAATGGAACACCTCACTTTGAAAAATGAAACACTAAAACAACTAGAAGAAAACAGGCAGTGATCTACACAGTATAGGTACAGAAAGAGACTTTCTGAGCACTCTACTTCCTAAGGAATTAAGCCAACAATGGACAAGTGAGAGCTTGAGTAACCAAGAGACTTTTCCTTGGCTAAGGAAACAATCGATCAAATGAAGAAGAAACACAGAGAATGGGAGATGATCTTAGCCAGGTCTACATCTGACAGTCGCTCAATATCCAGAAGATGCAAAGAACTCAATGATCAGAAGCAAGTAAACAAAGGACCTGACTCAAAAAACAAAACAAACAAACAAAACTGAACCAGCTATGGGTCTACACAGTGAATTCTCAATAGAAGAAGAAACAAAAATGGTTAAGAAATACCTCAAAAATGTATTCATCATTCTTATCAACTAGGGAAGTTCTTATTAAAGTAACCTTGAGATTTCATCTCATGCTAGTCAAGACAGCCAAGGTTAACAGAACAACTGCCAGCAAACACTAGAGGGGTGGGAAGAAAGAGGACTCCTCATTCACTGTTGGTGGGAATGCAAATTCAAGTAGCTACTCTGAAAGTCAGTGTGGAGAATCCTCTTAGAACTAAATATAAGTCATCGTATAATCCATGTGCACCTCACCTTGGCATATGCCCCAAAGGCCTTGATATTCTACTCCACATTTACCTGTTCTGCAATGCTTGTAGCTGCCCTAAATAGTAGCCCAGAAATGGAAACAACTTACAAGTCCTTCATCAGATGAATCTGTAGTGAAAATGTGGTACAAAAACATATGGACACACTATTCATCTCTAAAGAACGATGAGGGAATCAAATCTTCAGGAAAATAAATGGACCTAGAAAAGACAATGCTGATTGAAGTGACCCACATCCAGAAACACAAATGCTGCATGTTCTCCTTCATCTGCAGTTTCTTGTTCCAGACCCCGAGATGTGAGTATACACCATGAAATAGCCACAGAAGACGAAATGCTATAAAGGGATCTTGGGACGAGGGAGGGAAATGGCAGGATACAGGGGATATAGTGTGGGGAACAGAATAACAGGGAGGGAAGGGGCTCCAAATGAGGGGGAGGGAGGGAAGGAGGTCTAGGTCAGTACAGGAGGGGAGGGGCAGATAACACCAATGTTGTTTGATACAGACTCAGGGCATCATATTACTTTATATTTACTTAAATTGTACATAATACACATTACAGGCTATTAATGTAGCCCTTGGTTGCCTCTTAGAGGTTTAGGGTGTACCCCTATTGATGAAGACACTATACACTTAAGACAGACATATGACTCAAATGGTTGAAACTGGATCTGACCAGAAAAGCTTTTTCTTGCAGTGCAGAGTTCCAGAAAAGACCATTCAAGGTGTCAAGAGAGGGATGCATTAAACAGTCCCGCCAACTACAATACCTATGAACTGTTGTTACAATACCAACATGGCAAGATATCCATAAAGGTACAAGAAAGGTGGCACTCAGATGTCAGTGTCAGTGGCAACCAGCAGCTCTCTAGACTCAAGGCCCACTCGAGGGAAGGGGAACCATGACCAGTACTGGAATACTAGCCAGCTTCCCAGAGTTAGAAAGGTTGTTGACCTTAGTTACAAAACTATGATTTTTCTAGACCAGCATGATCCCTTACCACATCCTAACCTTATATTTCTACCTACAGATAATTATAGCTACCATCCCTCATCAAAGAAGCTTTCCTTATAGCAAATTGACACCGTCACAGAGAGCTACAACTGGATACAATGTGGGGACAAACATGACATGGGAAACACAGCCCTAGCAAAATCACTTACACCAGGACTCCCTCATCTATGGCTCAGGAAATATGGTGGAAGAGGGGGCAGAAAGAATGCAAGACACAGGACCTAGGACATCTTCTGTGTAACACTCTCTCCTAGAAATGGCTGCATACATAAGACCAGAACAATGGCAACATTGACAAATATGATAACATGTGGGGGTGGTGGTGGTGATGGTCTGCATGTGCTTGGCCCAGGGAGTGGAACTATTAGAAGGTGTGGCCTTGTTGGAAGTGTGTCACTGTGGGGGAGGGCTTGGAGACCCTCCTCCTAGCTGCCTGAGGATGTTCAGTCTGTTCCTGGCTTCCTTCAGGTGACGATGTTGAACTCAGCTCCTCCTGCACCATGCCTGTCTGGATGCTGCCATGCTCCTGCCTTGATGATAATGGACTGAACCTCTGAACCTGTAAGCCAGTCCCAATGAAATGTTGTCCTTTATAAAACTCACATTGGTCGTGGTGTCTGTTCACAGCAATAGGACCCTAACTAAGACAGGGGCGTTGTGGTATGCCACCCCTAGGCAAGGTACTATAGACAGCTACTGGCTGCTGAGAGAGAAGACGCCATAGCTTCTCCCAGTGATGAGGCCCTTTGTTCTTGTCCAATGCACAGTGGTCAGACCTCAGACCATACACACAAACAACAAAACCCGACTCAGTAGATTCTATTTGCGTATGTGTACACCTGCATACACATATTACATGTAATGCAACAAACATAACCAAAGGAAAAGAAACTGCCTACTCAAGAATGTAGACATTGGGAAGGGTTCCAAGGGGGAAGCTGGAAGGGTCTCGAGGGAGGAAAGGCGAGGGATGTGCTGTGAGCCTATTTCCATGAAAAACATTTGAAATAAAGACAGTCCCACTTAAAATCATGGCGGTTGCTTGAATATACTCTTAAGGGTTTATTTAAATGTCACTACTGGGAAGTGTAGAAGGCCCAGAAGATCAAAATTAATTGTGAAAAGGAATAATAAAAGGAGATGCCAACCCTCCGGGATTGATAAAGACAGTTTGAAAATCACAAAGGAGAGAGAGTAGACCAATGGAACCACGTAGGAATTCCAGAAGTGGACACAAACATAAACGACAAACTGGCTTTAAGAGAAGCCCTAAGGTAATTTAGTGGAGCAATTGTTTATCCACACATAAAAGAGGAACTTCAACCTTTCCTTCATAGCACGCATAAGGCTTGAGTCAATATGGATCACATAATGAAACCTAACCTCAGAAAGCATAACGCTTTGGAAAATATGGGAAAGTGTTTTGTGGTTTCGATAGGCAAAGATTTATTTTAGATAAGACAGTAAGATCATGAACCGTAAGTTGCAAATATGAGCTGAACTTCTCCAGGATGAAGAGAAGGGGATGTCAGACAGAGAAGTAGGACCATAAACAATGTAGTCTGCGATGGGGCTGGGGACAATGTCATACACACAGACTTAAAGGAGATGAGTGAGTTAGCTTACTGATGTCTGGATGAGCCGTGGTCCAGGAAACAGGAATGCTGGATTTAGTTTTCAACCCAGGCACTTTTGCATAGTATTAAAAAAATAGTCAATGAACCCAATGTGGACAGAGCAGGGTAGGAAATACAGGAGTGAGGGCTAGGAAGATGGCTCAACGGATTAAGGACTTGATGCATAAACATGAGGACCTACGTTCAGATCTCCAGCACTGATGTTAAGTGAAACAAAGCAAAGCAAAACAAAAAGTGAATGTGGTGGTGCACACTTAAAATCCCAGTCTGGACAGGGACAAGTGGAGCCAGGAAGCTTTTGTGACTCACCGATTAACTGCTCTGGCAGAAAGCGAGCTCTACTGTCAGCGAGAGAGGCCTTGTCACAAAGAGTAAAGTGGAGAGAAACTGAAGAGACGCCCACCTCTCACCTCCACTTATGTACACACACACACACACACACATACACACACACACACACACACAGAGAGAGAGAGAGAGAGAGAGAGAGAGAGAGAGAGAGAGAGAGAGAGAGAGAGAGATATGCAGGAAAACTTTTAAGTTGTAAAAGGAGCTAAGGAGGAGTGGCTAACCAATGAGATCTTCTGTCCACTTTGCTGAGCTCATCCTCAAAGATGTTGCAGTCCTTGGTAAAGGTGTGACTGGGGTGTACAGATATGGGTGTTAAGGACAAAGTCAGGGAGGTGAATTAGAGATGCTGGTGGTTCACTGAAGTGAACCATGATGGACGCTTGGACCCGAAGACTTCCAAAGTGAGTAGGGAGTTATGGCCAGATGGGGGTGCATTTGGAAGCTAATAGCCAACAGCACATCCGGCTTAGTTGGAAGAAGGCATGAGTGAAAGAGAAAACAGAAGAACAGGAAGAATGGAATTGCCATTTTCTGAGACAGAAAAGGGATATGTGAGGACAGATCAGGAGCTCCATTTGGGAGGTAAATGTCTGTGATATGTTTAGACTTTCAAGACAGATGTCAGGGAGGCCATTGGATCTATGAGTCTGAAGTTCAGGGCCGAGGTCTACTCTGGAGACATACATTTCCAAGTAGTCAGCGCTTTCTGGTGTTCAAAGACATAATTCAGGATGAGATCACCCAGGCAGTAAGTAGAGATGAAGAGAAGATAAAGGCTTGAGCCTTCTTAGACTTACAGCTATAAGGTTATTTCAGTACACCGATGCTGTGCAAATTTTGTTTCCAGTTTTGACTGCTGCCAGTCAAAAGTAACAAGTATGGTGGGTCCCACCCTCCCCTATGCATCGTATAAGACTCTCGGCATCTTCTCTAAGGTCTCAATGGTCTGTGTGCCCCAGTGTGGCGTTGTCTGCTGCATTCACTCTGCCATTTGTTATCTTCTGCAGTCCCCTTCCTCTTTTGGCTGCAAGGGCATGCAAATTTTGGCACTGGGCCTTTGGCAAAGACACAAAGGTAGGTCATGAATTTTGCAGATTCTGAGGTTACAGTAAGCACCTTTACTGAAGTGGTTGAGGAAATGAAGATAAAGCTTAGCAGGGGTAACAGGGGTCCTTGGATAGTATGAGTCTGTGTAGATCTTCCAGCAACTGTAGCCAACAGTTGAAGAGGGAGGATGCTACGGTCTTGTTCCCCAATTGGTTCTTGATTTATCAGTAAAGAAAACCAAGGGCTAATTGCTAGGTGGAAGGTACAGGTGCGACTTCCAGGGCCCAGGAAGCAAAGGAGACACAAGGAAGGAGAGAGAGGTCTTTCTGCCATGCTCTGGAGGAAGAAAAATGTAGCATCCATGTGATGTCTCAGGGGAGCTGGGGTCTCTGACTTCTGCTACTGGTGGGTGGCCAAGGATGTTTGGCAGGGGCTAGGTAAGGCTAGGCACTGAAGTTTAGGACAGGCACAGAGACTGAGATAATAAATTGGCCAGGGTACACTTTTCCAGGAGGGAGAGAGTAACACTCAGCAATTGTGCCTAGGAGGCAAGTTGTACAGTAATACACTGTGTGTGTGTGTGTGTGTGTGTGTGTGTGTGTGTGTGTGTGTGTGTGTGTGTGTCTTTTATTCACAGACTCAAGGTCTCGGGTGGGAGCTGGTAGTGTGGTCACCTCCCAGATCAAAGGTAGGTAGAACAAAAGGAAAGCAGTAGGAGGCAGTAGTGTGACTGACCTAAAGCTAGAGTTGGTAGCTATAAAATTACAGGCAACAGTTGCTCCAAGATGCTGTGAGAAGACACATTCCTGACCTCAGGAAATAGAAAGTTATGGTCCAGAACAGGTTTCCACAGGGGAAACCAGCTTTCCATCAGAGGCCTGTTGAAGCTAGTTCCACCTTGTCTAAAGCCCAGAATACATCTCTCCTCTCCCAACTAGCATACAATGAATGCCCCTGTTGGGGTGACGGGAACCATTTTCTCAGCTTGCTTCAGACATTGTCAGTTTCCAACGTGTACTATTTCATATTTCAAACAATCAAGTCAAGTCCATAGATACTTAAATTTTTCTTCCCTCACTCTCACACTTTAAAATAGTTCTCACTTGTTAAAAATAACCCTCAGCACAGATTATTTTTTTATTTAAGTTTTTATTGTTTTGAGAGATTCAGACATAAGAACTGTGTTCCCATGATTTCTACCCTTCTTCTCGCTGTCCCTCGGCTCCTTCTGTGCACCCCCTACCCCTCTCATGCTCATCATCTCTTCTTTCACTACTCCTACCCGCTGAACCCATTAAGTATCATGCATACAGATACGTGATTTGAGCTGACCACTTGGGATTAGATAGCCAATTTGGGGCACATCCCAGGAGACAACTGATTCTCTCCCAGAAGCTATTGAGTGCCTTCAGCTCTTCAGGAGGGAGACCTTGTGAAATGCTTTTCCGCCCATCTATGTTGACATTGTCAACTGGAGTTACCATTGTCAACTGCATTATCGAGATAGCATGGTGTGGCTTTCCTGTCATTTCTAGGAGACACAATTTCATCACTGGTATCATGGTCCTCTGGCTCTAACAGTCTTTCTGCTCTCTCTTTCCTGATGGTCCCTGAGCCTTTGGTACAGGGACTGTGTTGTGGTTGTGTCAATTAGCATTGAACACCCAATGGTTACATATTCTTTGTACTTTTACCGTGTGTAATGCTCTGTAATAGTCTCTTATAAACTACGCACGTATCTGAGTATAATGCTAAGTGTCTAGAACATGGCTGGAGACAATACTGGTTAAGGAAATTGAAGTAGTAGGTTCTCCTCTGTGATCTATGGTTTCTCTATCCATGGGTTCTTGATTAGGTTTTTAGTACCAGGCATGAATTTCCTCCTATTGAGTAGGCCTTTAAGTCTAATTAGGTGACTGTTAGCTACCCTCTACATATAAGTGTTGCAAATGCACACTAGGATACGTATATCCTCCATATATATATGTGTGTGTGTATATATATATATATGTATATGTATATATGTATATGTGTATATATGTATATGCATATATGTATATGTGTATGTATACGTGTATGTGTATATGTGTATGTGTATATGTGTATATTTATATATACATATATATTTATATATATATGTTCTAGTCATTGTGGCTCATAGGCATCACAGTTGGGTAGTGCGGGTTACCACTTTTCTGCTATGGCGGCTTGCATACCACTTATGTACTCTGGGAGGCTAAGTCAACTCCTGTTTGAATCCCATGTCCAAAGTGCATGGTGACCTCACCTAACATCACACTCATAGAATAAGTACCATTTCACAGGTAGTTTGCTACTCTGTACTCTGTTTATAAAATTTCATTGTTAATCTTGGCATCATTGCTTTTTAACAGCGACCTTCTCATTGGCTGTTGGGAACAGCCTTGTGTAAATATGGTCTTTGTTGACCAAAGTCTTTCCCCCAAATCAGTCTCCTCTACCCCACACATTCTCCTACTCCCCAGCTGACATACTAATGATCAATGTCCTTTTCTAATCGGAGTGATTGCTGATAAGTTAGCACTGTCACCTCAGAGATGCATTTACACACACTCATGTGCGCGTACACACACATGCATATACATACATGTATTCGCATGCGCACACACACTTATGCACACAAGGGCATGTATACACACGCACAACCACACATACAAATACATGCACAAACACACACATAAACACAGGCATGCATGAACACACACAAACACATACACACATGCACAGGTGTGCACACATGCACACACACATCCTCTGAGGGGCTGCTGCTAACTGACTTCATTCTCTCCTAAGATGTGCACAGATCCAAGGGGCTGGAGAGAGGGCTTTGGCTTTTCTTTTCTTTTTTTTTGGTTCTTTTTTTTTCGGAGCTGGGGACCGAACCCAGGGCCTTGCGCTTCCTAGGCAAGCGCTCTACCACTGAGCTAAATCCCCAACCCCGGCTTTGGCTTTTCTTAATGTCTTCCTCTTCATTTCTAGCTCCTGAAAGATCCATTTTGCTTGAGTTGATGAATTCTCAAGGACTTTTTTGAATGGAGTCTGTTTCATCCCCTTCTGAGAGGCTATGGGCCACGACAATGTCTGGAATTCTGGGTCTACCCCTATGGCTCAGCTCTGGTCTTTTAAGTCGGAAGGCCATAGCAGCCTTGTTCTTTCATTCCCGACTCAGTGCATCAACCCCCAAAATTTGGTGCATCCATCTGGGTCTTACTGCCCTTGTCTATCAAATGAGAACAAGCAATCACGCTGCTCTAAGATCACTCCCTGATCAAGTGATCTATTACTCATCGATTTAACATGGTCCAGCACTTCGCACTGGTTTTCAGGGAAGGTGAAGTAAAGTGAGAGGGGTACTGCCAGAAAGGAAATGGATTAACCTAAAAATATTGCTGGGACATTGCCAGACCCTGGTCCCGAAAAAGAATTATGCCCCAATGCCTTAAGCTGTTCACTGCGCGTAATGAATTAGCTTTCTTCCTAGACATTTAGGATGACACTGATTAAGTACAGCCTTGGAAAACAGTCACTCAAACCATTTTCTGGGTTCAGTGGTTTATTTAAGGAGTCTCAGTCAGAAGACTGAATAAGGTTTTGATGAAGCTGGATCGGCTGAGACCGTGTGTCAGTACCCGTCTAGCTGTGCGCACTTGTTTGCATATGTGTTTCTGATAGACCTTAAGATGGGAGGCAAGTTGCTTTTGAAAGACTCCAGATCACTCTGATAGTGAAATCTTTCCTGTGTTCTTAAGGGTCATGAGCCGTGGCCTGTGACCTTGTGTCTTCTCCATGGGAAATGCCAGCACTGAGCAATTCATACTCACATGGTAGATCATATGTCCCGGGCTCTTCCAGTGAAAGAGCATTTGCTGCCTCGCCCAAAGAACTGGGACAATGTTTCTTGTGCAATTTAGAAAACTCCAGCTCCAAGCTGTTCTACTGTAGCACATTTCGGAGTCTTTGACAGGCTACATTCATCTTGCTGCTCCGGAAGTGACCTCATCAACATTCGCTACACTGTATCCTCCTGACACCTTTTCCTAGAGGGTGCCTTGCTGGGAATTCACATGGGACAAAGAATGAAAGCTGGGACTCTATAGTCCCGTGGGAGCCATGCTGGAGACTGTATCTTGTGAGTCTGCGTCAGTTACAGCCGGGAACCAATCCTGAAGTCAGAGAGCCGAGAATAAAACCCACCATGCTAAAGGAAGCTTCCGCACAATTTTGCTTTTGTACTGAGTGTGCACGTTACCTGCCTTTTAAGCTATTTCTCTTCCCATTTGCCAGCTAGAATCAATGTTTCGAGTTGCTTTGGGAAGAACATCTGGGAGATAATACAAGGGTTTGCCTGACGTTCTTGGAAGAAACCTTGGACCCTTCCTGCAAAGCAATAGAAAGCATGATGTTTAATTCGAGTTACATCTTAAGAAGTTTAATTCGAGTCACATCTCAAGGTTCGAGGCTTTTCCTCCAGAGTACTCATTTCAACACTGCTTCCTCTGTGAGCATAACCATTAATCCAGTCGCCACCGCCTTACCCTCAGTACAATCACAAAACCCTGGAGCGACAATGACAAAATTAATGGAGTGGGTGTGATCACATAAGCGTCCCTATGAGCTAAGCAAAGCAAAGCTTCAAACGTTCAAGGAGCTCTGCTCATCGTCAGAACTGGATTCTTAGTGCCTATCATTCTCCCCTAGCTTTACCTACGGATTCCAAACCCAAGATGAGTAGGGCAAGTTTACCTCCGTATCATAAGCGAATATCTTCAGATTTAATCATTGTTCTATTTTATTCATAAGTTGTAGTTGCTTCATGTCTTCACTTGAGCTTCGTGCTTGAAACTGTTTTAAAGCGAACGATCATATCTGCCTAGACCTACGAGTGCCAAGGCCCAAGACACAAGGGTGACATATTACAGAAGCGGTAAAAACGAAAACCCTGCTCTCTCCAACCTTCCCGAGACCAACTCTGAAGGAGACAAGAAAAGAGGCCTTTGATGAACAACTGGGGACCTGACCAAGAGGCCCAATTTCATTTTCAACAAGTCATCAAATACTGTATGAGTCAATTACATAAACACTGGAATTTCCCAACATCTGATTTCAATAGCAGGAGTGCAGCCCAGGTTCACAATGGAGATTTCTCAATAGGCAGTGCCGTTTTCCAGGTAATTAAAACTGTTTGTATAGGAGGTAGATTTATCTTCTGAAACCATTTTAGCACGAGGGCCCTCCTGAGTGGTATCAGTTGACACACTGCATAATCTAGAACAGACTAATTGCCGCGTGATTTCTAATTTTTCTGCAGCCATGTAAATGAGCTGAGGTCTGCACAGGTGGAGCCCATTAGACTGAATGATTTCCCTCTCATGTTGTTATCGGCTTTTGCCGTTGTCTTATCAACTCCGAGTAGGAAATCCGCTGTCATGAAAGGCAGGCGAGGGAACAATGTCTGGCTGCAAAGTCTTGTTTCATTATTTTTTTAATTCATATGGCCTTACCTGCTTAATGCAGTTTTCTGATTAGCATGCTAGGCAGCTCGTAATGCAGTTTTATTCAAATAAGGAGGCAGGGCTTTAATTTAAACCAAAAAAAAAATCATCTCCATTTCTTATCAGGGAACAAGGATTCATGATTCAATATTACATGAATTTAATAATGCACACTGGTAGGACTCACAGATACTAAATAGCAATACCAAAGTGGGTTAGTACGCTCCGTAGGTGGTCATCTGAAACGCCCAATCTGGTTGGTCCACATCCTCTCCCTTCGGCTCTGCTATTATTTTTTTTTTCTTCTTCAGTAAAGGAGTTGTGCCATTTGCCATATTACTCTGATGCTGCCAAGAGCCCAAATCGCAGGACGCATCTTCACTTTATGATCGTGTTTAATAGCTGTTAAGCTGCTGGACCTTAGCCGCGGCAAGAATTCCCAAATTGGACTCCAGGGACGTTTGAAAGGATTGGGAGGGAGCGGATGGAGAAAGCAGAGGAAGGAGCTGAGTTCCACTAATTGCCTTCTCCACCGAGGTATCTGACTACCGCCTCGTTTCAGAATGAACCAGAAGAGTCTATGGCAGCTTTGCAAAGTGCGGGGCCACAGAATCTTTTTATAACTCTATTGGTGCTTCGTGCTCACCAAGGCCTGAACTTGGCGCACCTGCGATATTCAGCATTCGGCTTTTTTTTTCCTTTTATTGTTTGTGGGATTCCTTTGCCAATGACTACTCGAGAAATGGCCCGACAGTTGCCTTCTCTTGAGAGGAAAATGTGTGAAGAATTTCGAGAGCCTAGATGAGTTTTCTGAGGGGTTTGACCCCACCCCCACCCCCGGAAAGCCGAGTGAATCTGACGTACATTGCTTTACGTCATTCTCTTATTTGTTTTTCTTCTTATTTAATTTAGATAATTAGATAAGGCTGATCCATTTCATCTTCTGCCATCTAAACATAAAGGGTTCTGCTTTTATTTATTTTTTTTTTAAAGCGAATTTGGAGGGGCTGCAGAGATGGCCCAGCAGTTAAGAGCACTGGCTGCTCTTACAAAGGACAGGAGTTGAAGTCTCAGAATCCATGTTGGGGAGATTTTACAAGCGCTTGTAAGCCTAGCTCCGGAGTAGCCAGGGCCTCTGGGCTGCTAGGTGGGGCGAGCACTCGCGCACACACACCCAACATGTACATATAGTTTAAAATGAGAAAAACGAATCAGTTAAAAATGACTTTGAAATATTTAAGAGAGGTTAAATTGGACACATAGAGTCTTGTTAGCCCACCTACATAAGCAAAAATACCCTGTTTGTAATAATGATTAAGCAACCTTTGGAAAGGTTTACTTATGTATTTTTTTTATAATACAAAATATTCCTCTATAAGTACAAATAAGTGCTGTTTTGGGGAGCCCACACGAAACCTACCTAGCTGGTTCATGAAACCAACGTGTAATCTGCACAGTAATGACACATGTCAATTCCACTTTGCTTCTTTCAATTCTGGTACCAAGGTACTCCTCCCTTCAGGTCAGCTGTGCAGCCAGAAGCTGACTTGGCTCTTTCATTTGTAGCATGCCTCCTTTAGCCTAGAGAACTGAATAAACTGGGCAGAGAAAGGCCATGGACAAGTGATCCTCGCTGTTCTTAAAACATAGTTGATCTTTCTTTAGAGTTCATAGGTTTGTGAACCGCGATTGAAAGTACTTTATGTTTACTTTTATGTCTGTAATTTATAACCCAGAAGGCTTATAAACACATATAATACCAGGGTAATGATAAGGACCCAGTGAAAGCAAAATTTATACCATGATTATACCATTAAGACATGACATTGATAATTATAACTAAACTTGAAGGACTCTGAAGGTCAAACATATTTCCATGTACATATTTAATGTAATACAGTTCAAAGTACAGGCTTCTCTTCTTTTGGTATTTGGCCCATTTCTTTAGCAAGGTGGGGTAGAGAGGAGAGTATGAGGTGCGCACACAGGCGAGCCCAACCTTTTGGTATTGTGGCATGATGTCATCTACAAAGTCCATGTAGCCATTAAAACACACACACATACCTCATAATATTTTAAGTTTACAGTTTTGTGTTAGGATGAAGCCACAGCTGTCATGGGGCGCATGTGATCCATGAGCTGCTGGCTGGATGCACGTAAGTCAACTCTAATCTCTAATGGCATTTTCCACGAGAATCTTACAGAAAATTCATAGAAAAAATTTTTACCCTCTGAAGAATGTTGCTGCTTGCATTACCCACACCTAAGAAGATTGTATCCTAAGAAATTTTCCTAGGGGTCAAGGCGGGATGTCAGATTCATTAGTCCGCACCCTGCCTTGAGCACTAATCCAGATTCCTTAGCTACCTAAGTGTGCCTTGCGGGTGGTTGCTGAAGTAATGGTGTTTTTCTTTATATTTAACGTTAATCCAGCTCAGTATCGATGGCAAATCCTCTTGAAATATGTCCACAGAAGGCCAAGCCAGTATTTTGACATTTCTGCCTGGGAACTATGCCATTAACACCTTCAATTAATCTCCACGCAAGGTCATTTGGCAGCCCGGATTCAAGACCATATGTTAAGATGTTATTAGTTTTCCTGTAAAGGGGATGTTTGGCCATTTACAACTAGAAACAGATGCCCACCAATAGGATCAGAAGGGAACAGTTGCCTTAGTTACAGCATCTCACATCTCACCTGTAAGGGAGATAGGGCAGGGAGCTCCCTATCTAATCATTGAGCTTGGATTTCACAATTTTAGGTGTTTATGATGCCCATTACTACCAGACATGAAAAACAGAGAAGAGAGGAAAGAATAGAGAGACTCATAAAGGAAACCAATTTCATTACAAATTCACATCTTAGAAAATTGCCTAATGTATTTCCCAGAACATCAGGAAAACAAAAACCAAAACAACAGACTGGGTGTGCACCAGAAGCAGGTTCTAAAGGTCTTCTATAGCATCCTGTGTCTAGGTCTGGGGTCATGGAAAAATCCAGTTAACTTCTTTCCTCTTAATTTCTTTATGCCTAAAACTTGGAAGGACAAGGTTGTGGGGTCCCAGGTTTAAAGTGGGGGCATTATCAAATGGGATAATACATGGAAAATATATCTTGAAAACTAAAATGAACAAAAACCAAAGCCAACACAAACCCCACCACTTTTAAGGTGTGCTTTATTTCTGAGTAAATATAGTTTCTTGGAAATAGCATCCTTACCTGGGAGTATCCCATTTACAATTGTTAGAACTTTTTGCCAAGCACTTTATGATAATCTATTGAGATCAAAATCTCTTGATTATATATGCATAAGCCATTTGTTAAGAAGAACCAGTCCTGGGATTGTTTCTAATGCAGGATTGGGCTCTTTCCGGTGGGCTCAAGGGTATGGAATACAGGAGAGCCATTCCCAGATTGACTGTGTACACAGACTCTCATGAGATGGAAACTGCCTTTCCTTGTCTTTCCCTGGTGCTCAATTTTCCTGAAAGAGCCTGCTCTATTCTCTTAGAGTCCTCGGAAGCAGGCTCTCAAATGTTAAGTAAGGTGCATCAGAAAGCACTCAGAGAGATCCTTGCAGTTTCTTACCTCTGTGTCTGGTAGGTCTGGAGTGGGCTCCAAAATTCTAATTCCTAGCAAGCTCCCTAGATGAAGGGCTTGATCATTCAGGAGACCACGTTGTTAGAGCAGTGGTTCTCAGGCTTCCATTTAATACAGTTCCTCATGGTGTGGTGAGACCCCAATCTTAAAATTATTTCATTGCTACTTCATAACTGTAATTTTGGTACTGTTATGAATTATAGTGTAAAGATCTGATATGCAGGATATCTAATGTGTGACCCCTGCACAACAGTCATTTGACTATCAAGCAGGTCGCAACCTCTGGGTTGAGAACTGTTGTAGACAGTTATGAAAAACATCAGAAGAGACCAAAAGTTCCCACCACATCTTAATGATAAATATTTAAAGGTCAAAAGGATAATTACCACTACAAATTGGATACAAATATCATATTATTGTTCTGGACCATAGGAGTGTATACAAGTATTATGTTTAATTAAAACGAACAAACAAACAAACAGTAAACTAGAAATTCTTGCTATGCCCTCTTCCTGAGTGAGAATGAGGTTGTCTGGGGAGCTGTGATTTTCAAATGTTTCTGATTCCAAAGTCAGAGTTATCTCAGGGTTTCCCCCCTCCCCCCATCTCCATGAGGCCGAACATAACTTCATCTATACAAATTGTGTTAACTGCTCTCCTGCACAGGACTTTATTTCATAAATCTTGCTCTGGGCCTACCCGAAATGAGTGAAAAACAAGCTATTAAGCAGGATTTGTAAGATTGTTTTCCGGCTCTAATATTCTACAAATGCCTGTTCCTCGGGCCCCCCCCCCCAAAACCTTGAATCTCTTGTCATCCTAGAACTAAGTACTGTAGACGTGCCCAAACCCACAAATTCACTCCAGTTTAAGAGGGACGCAAAAGTACAAAAGGGTTTCCAAATCCACGGTGAGCCCATTCTCAACATCCTGTGTCATTTCAATAACTTGGATATGACCAAGCCCTGACTAAATGGGAAGGACTCCTATCCAGGCATCGGGAAAGGGGTGTGCTTTTAAGATCAGAGTAGACTAAACCAGCCTTTGCCCCTGGCACCGTGAAGTTATTTAAGTTACTGCTTTGGGGTCTCCTCAGGATGCTCTTCAGCGAGAGCAAAATGGCCCCTTTGGCATCATCAGTCCCACACACTCAAAGGCAGAGACAGACACAGTGTTAAAGGAAGCAGACTGAAGAGAAAGTGGGTAGAGGGCAAGCAGATTGACCTCACGTGCCGCCTGCAATATGCCTGGCTGGCCCTTATAGCCTTTCTCTGAGAGAATTACCACAGTGTGAGGATTGGGCCTCTGTTGAATAACCACCAGCGTATCTGTTATTGGCGTCATTGCTTATCGGTTCCTGGTGTTGAGAACTCTGCAAACACAAGGTGTCCTTGTCCTAAGATGTTTCCTCACCTACTCTCTGTAGGGTATCCCCAATACCCAATGTAGATGTCTCCCCTAGAAGAGGAAGCTGAGGTTCAAGGCAAGGAAACATTTCTCCTTGGGTGATTCACTTGCAAATGCGTGGTTTGCACCAGGCTGACTTTTGGCCTTGAGGGTCAGCTCCTAGGAATGACTAGGGCCTTGCAAGCTGCTTTCCAGTCCTTTACTGTTTTACGAGTTTGGCCTCTCCTCCCCTCCTGCTGCCTGGACTCCTCTCATGGAGACTGATGGTCATGCATATTTTGAAGTTCCTCATGCAGACAGGCTTCTCGGATCTCTGGCCTGATTTTGAGACTTGAGCTGCAGCGTCTTCCAGCTCTGGTGCACTGTGGCAGCGTCCCCAGTCCCCACGGCAGGTCCGGCTGGACCTGGTCTGTTGCTGGGCAATGATGCAGTTCTCAGCATCCCTGGTGCTGGGAGCAGGAATCAATTCACTTTTAGGGCAGGAAAACAGATCTCAGATTGTCGAGGCAGGGGATTGCTTCTACAGCGGCTCAGAAAAGGTGCCCTGAGAGTGAACTTCTGGGGAGTCGAAGATACTCCTGAGAACCAAGGCTGGGATGCTTGATGTCAAGGCCTCGCCAATGCAGACGGC